>NC_142736.1:18709208-19067958 GCF_051943395.1 Hippocampus bargibanti | reverse complement strand
TTCAACTTAGCAAAGTTAGCAGATGTATTTTGATGTAATATACTTACACTATATCTCACTGTAAATGCCACTTTTGTGCCATAATCAGCCGTGTTGTCAATCAAGCGCTAAAGAGTAAGAATGCCACGAAGAAAAGGGAAACTGCCTAAAGGTGTGTTATTTGAAGTGCTTGTAATATAAGAGCAGAAAGATCTGTTATTCTTTTCACGTTTTGGAACCAAGTGACATATGTATTGTTTTGAAATGTGGTTGATAGGCGAATGATAAGTTGCTCGCTAGTACCATGAAGGAGTGAATTAATAATATAACATGTCATCCCATTACATATTTACTTTACCACACAATTGTTTAAAACTTCATTTTGGGGCTGGAATGGGTTATTTGCATTTTCTTTGATTTCAATTGGAAATATCTCGATTTATGAAAATTTCAAAATAGAAATGTGCTCACCAAAGCAATGAAGTTGGTAATTAGAGGTTTTATCATACGCATGTTTCCAAATGGTTTGACTTGATTAGAAGTATTTTTATTCAATTTTCTGTCTTCAATGTGGTGACCAATGTGTGTCATGGGGCGATGACCTTGCATCCTCTCTTGATCGGCCACCACTGTAAAGGGCACTCGTGTTCCTTTCCCGTTTGCGTCAGTTTGAAATTATAGAGTTCTGAATGTGAGACACGAGTTCAAATTTGACTTGAGTTACCCCAAAAAAATGGTTTGCAATCCTATTGTCTTTATTTCCCAAGTTTGACATGATCACTGATTAACTACTGAGGTACATGAAACTTACGGTCATTGTCGTGAATTATTTGGAAATTTTTGACAGAGGCCTGAGTGACTCTGCCGTGAAAGTTGAGCACATACGATTGTGTATCATCATTCCACACTGGAGTTTTGTTATGAAGTTCAATCACACTCTCTGTGTTCTTGTTCTGCCACCTTGCCAATAATGACTCATGGTCCTACAACAGAAAAAGAAAACAACAGTCAGTCATCGTAACGCTCTTCCCATATGCCCACGTGGCTACTGAAATACATACATTCCGTGGCCGAATCGACACTCTCTCATGGTCCATGTTCATTCCTGGGATGATAACACTCATTTTACGAGGTCCCTTGAATCCCAAGACATTGGTTTCCTAAGTTTAAAACATCAACATATTTAAGCCATCATTTTCATCCAAAACAGACGACAACACATCATCTATTATTAGTGTAAATTAAAAGTACTGTTTTGAAAGTACTGTAATATCTATTTCATGTTATTTATGGGGCTTTGGAGCATGAGTGTGGCATGGATAAAGTCAAATGTAGCCCCTTTGCTGGGCCAATAAATGTTTGAAAAACATTTCTGTCAATCATTCATTCAGTCATCCATCACGTTTTAAAACATGATGTTAACATAAACCCAACAGTCCCCTTATTTTGTCAGATAATTGAGATATATTATCCGTTTTATTGTCAGATAAAAGTTTTAATATGCATTATTATGCGTAACCACTATCCCTGAAAGGGTTAAAATCACACTGGGCCTCAACTCCCATAATGGCCAGACTGATGTTTGCCCATCTTGCTCCCTAGTATTGTCCTTCCACCATCAAATTTTGTCCTACACTGGTCTAAAATGGGGCTGCCGTGGCTAACGTGGCATCCTTAGTTTGTCAGCAAGCATGCAAAACTACCTCTTTTCTTAATGGACACCTGTCGGAGAGGTTGAAGAGCAACCTTTGAAGATTTTCATTCTCGCTGTATGAGTTACAATTGGGTGTTTCACTCACACCTTATAAAATATTGGTTTCATTTTCATTGGCATCATTCCTTGGCATTGCAAATTTCCCCGTTGTGGGATTATTAAAGGCTTTCTGATTCTGATCGCTGTGTTCTCTACTGAATGCCATCGTAATTGTTGAACCTATTCAAAAATAACACGTGATTTAAATGGAGCCTGAAACGAACTCACAGTTCCTTGGAAGGATAAAAAAATAAGACAAACGGAACTCACATAGCAAATGGCCGCGAGCTCTTGGCGCATATTGCTGTCTTCATCGGGTTCAAGCCACTGTCATACACGGTGAACTTGGTGCCCATGAGGTTTGACCTGCAATGCATTTCAAAAAGTATGTTCCTTACTGCTTTTTTTATAGCAAGGGACATAAATTTCTCAAGACCTTTGTGCTCCATCACTTCATTCAATGCTTGCACCATCTATAGCAGAGATGTTTATTCATATCCTTGGACAGTCATGCATAAAACAGTACAATATCACACAATAAATAAATTCATCATCATGATGATGACATTGCGTATGATGCAATAAAGTGCTTTATTCAAAGCATTTCAGATTGAATGGCTACAAAGAGGATTGTATATTTCTATGCACCGTTGGGGTGAAGTGTCTGTTGCCACGACTGAGGCTTTGACACGCAACTTTGAAAAGGGCAGAATGTGGAAATGCAAAATGGAATGAATGACCTTTCACCCAACTGATCTGGATAAGCATGATTGTGACTAGAATAGAATGCCGAACCCCCAGAAGTACTTCCACCTGCGGTTCCTGATGGCTTTGTAAATAGCTTTCTCCGTGACGAGGAAAGACCAGTTCCTCCAGCCTGAGGTAAGTTTATGATTATGCAACCCTTGTGCACAAAGCAGTTCTGTGATAGCATGAGAATCTTGTTCCAAATGAAATGTCATAATGTTTACATGAATGAAGGGAATGACATTACTTATGTGAGATCACAGTATATTGGGGGCGGAGCCAAATTCTTTGTCATTGCTGCAGTGCGAAAAACACCTTCCGAGGCATCAGTCACACTTATCTGACCTCAAATTCAAACATTTTGTTGTTGGTTATTCTCCAGAGAATGTAAACACGCGTCTCGCCATTTATGGTAACTCTTGGAAGCGTGACAATCATTTCAATCCTCAAATATGTTCGAGACAGCCAAAAGCTTTCTGCAAATGTATGAGTCAATTAGTGCTTGCAATTTTCTCGTTACTTTAGCCAAATGGATGGACAAGGGGATGGAGACCACAATGGTCCGAATCGTAAGTACCTGATGAGCATGATTTATATTTCCGTTTAGTATACATAGTCACCCACAGGCTTTAATTGTCTTCCAGGCCACCATATTCACGTCCCAACAGAAGATCAACCACCAAATGGAGACAACAATGACATGGAATTTATCTTCCTCTTGCATATCATCATAAATCATCATATGAGAGTCTTCAGACAAAACCAAATTGGCTTTGTCAATGAAAACATTGTAAATGTCCAAATTGGACATCACGCTGATCACATTAACCATATTATTGAAGAGAATGAAGATGAATCGGACAATGATTTTGCAGCTGAGGTTCAGATGGTGGTCAACCAGGAAGAGGAGGAGGAAGAAGAGGAAGAAGAACCTCAGCCAGGACCATCAAGAAAGCGATCTCGGGATGACGCTGAACAGCAAGAGGAAACAAAAACAAAGAAGCGTTCCAGGTGGTGGCACGAGTTTGACAACACTTCTGATAGTAGTGCGGATCTAGATAACGATGAAGAACCTCTACTTGGAATATTTGAGGGAAGGCCAACAGATCAAATGGATTCAGAAGATATTGAATGGCATCATAGTATTCATGAACTTGCTAAAAGCCCTCGTGGCCTGGCTGAGGAAGGAGAAGGGTCCAGAGAGAGCGAAAACCCCGGCATGCAAGAAGTAAAGAAGAATTCTTTCGCTGGAACTTCAGGAATGTACTTGAATGATAAGGGTGGACACCGGTTTAAGACAAAAGGCAAGAAATATTTCCAATGGTGGCACGGAGTTGAGGACAACAGCTCAGACAGCAGTAGTGACTTGGACGCTGAAGAAAATCCTCTGACATTCGTTTCTGAAACTAAGTCAAGAGACGACTTGGAGTCAGTCGAAGAAAACAGAGAGAACGATTTAAGATTGCAGGATGATGTCTCATCCATGCCTAATTGTGTGCATCAACTCACATGCAGCATGAAAGATACTGATCTCATTGGGGAGGGACACGCTTCCATGGAAGACATAAATTGCAGTGCTCAGGAGACAGAAGAGCATCATGGACCCGGACCATCAAAGATGAGTTGAGATTTTACATGAGTTTGTCACGATAGTTTGATGATAACAGATCAAATAGAAGCACTGACTTTGGCTTCCAAAAACTACAATAAAAATACAGTCTGTTTGACGGATATTGGAAAAGCTCAGATGATCCAGATGATGAAACATGCCAATGATTATGAAGTGACCATTTTGCTCAAAGCTCTCTGACAATAATCATACCCGAGAGGCATCCAGAGAGGGCAAAAAGGTTTGGGTGAGTGTGAAGCAATGGATGACCTGCTGCAGACAGAATGTTGGACAGAAAGAGGGAAGACAGAAAGACGACGAGGAGCTTCACTGCTTGATGTCAAGAGCATGATCAAGCATGGGTGGAACTTTGCCTGAGAGATGAGCTCACGCTGGGATCTGAATCATTTCAGGTTAAATGCAGCGAAGTTTTGGGCTGTGACTGACAATGTGGACAGTTGTGTTCAGGTCTTGACTTGTATCGATTGTGGATCCGTTCTTTGCATGTCATTTAGCTGTGCAGAAATGTAATCAATAGAAAACTCTTACTCACATATTTTGTGTAATTTTAAATATCCCATATTTTCCGGACTATAAAGTGCACCGGATTATCAGGTGCAACTTCAATGTTTTTTGGGGGTGACCAAAGCTAATAATTGCTGCTTCAATGCAATTTCAGCCAGACTTCTGCAAAATCATACTTGACCATCCAAGCATAAAATTCCAGTGTTCCATAGTTGCACATCAATCTTGGGTAAGTTTAGCAATTTCCATGGCTTCTCCACTTTCCCCCAACATCCCTTCATGAAAACTGTGCATGTCAGAGTTGTAGCACATTCAACACCACAGAGGCAGCGATTACTGACTGAGGAGCGAATCAGCATGCCAGTCAAAGCTTATTACTTTGCAAGTGGTGTAGCATCAGTCCCTACTTGGTTCATGATTGCCTTAACTACTTCCCTGCATGGGTAGTAACGCAATCGCATTGCATCTCATGCGCATGTGTCTATCCCAGCATAACTCTTCACGATCCACTCCACCAATCAGAAAAAGTAAAAAATAGTGAATATTTGCCCTTTAATGTTCTTTAATGAGGTAAAAAGGCTAGTTTAGCCTCACAACGTTTGTGCGAAACTGCTTATTTTGACCAAATACTGATACTCCATATGGGCAGCTATTAAAACAGAAGACTGATGTGTGAAGACATGAAGGGATTTCAAAATTATATGAATAATGAAATGACTGTGTGAAAGTCTCTTTGGGACACTACTGTGTTGGTGCAGCCCTAGAGACGAAATTTGGCATCATGACAGCAATGATTGTGGAAAATACATATTGCTGGCAGAAAATGTCTGCTGACAAATGTAATATTTTTTTTCAGAAAACTGTTGTATTCGACTTTCCACATATGTGGTGGAATTTATTATTTTATTACTGACCAAATTCAAGTTTTGAAAATGGTTTATGCTCTTTGACGATGCTTGAATAAACATGCAATTTGTCATCTCCAGAAAAGTGCACATTTTGCACATGGATTTTACCTGATGTCAGCCATATGGATGTTGAGAAAATATTAATTGTATGCTTAAAAAAACAAAAAAGTGTCTACAAGGCTTTAATACATCATGGCGATTGCAGTGACGTCATGGTGGGATCGCTTCTGGGTTTTTGTTTTTTTAATTGAATCATATACAGAGCAGTGAATGAAAAATGTACATATGCTTTTCAAATGCTAGATTATTTTTGTATAAAAATAATGTGACCAAGATAAATCATGTCCAGTTTTATTTTTTATTTTTTTACACAATGAATATGTAGAAATTAAATCTGAGTGGGAGTAGAAATATCAAGTGAGCAAAACAACAACACAACATTGCTGGTCATTGGTACCTCCATTTTCTAAGGCATCAATTCCAATTATAGCCCAAATCATGTTGCTGCGTCACAACCATTCTAGACTGCACGTATATGGTGCCTTACCTCAGTTTACCAATGAAGCTTTCTCCACCTCGGGACAGATCGGTGGGGTCAATGGAGATGAGGTAATTGGAGGTTTTACTCTTTTTTCTCTTCCTGCCTGCTAACAGAAACACCTGGTGCAAAGCAACAGTACAGTTAGTAATTGTAACATGCTTATTTATATCAATCATTTTCACAACACGTTCACACTGCACAGTCCACGTGTTGATATTACATCCTCACCTTCTTGCCATCCTCTCGCTCCAAGTGAAGATAGTAGGAGGGATACATGCCTCTGTCCATGCCTTTCTTATCCCTGGTGATTCTGCACTTCACTCGGACCCCCTGTGATGCAGGTCGCAACGAAAACTCTTCCAAGTCTTCCACATCAACGACCGGTTCAGTGACTGGTGGAGTTGTTGCTGATGCAACCTCCTGCAGGGAGAGAAAACCAAAGGTATTTAATATAACAAAGTTAATGGGGTTTGGTTGAATAAAAATGCTTTAATATTGATTATTTTTTTGGTTCTTTTTAAAGTTTGGGAGAGGCATTAAACAACCTAAAGGAAGCACAACTCGACAAAATATTGAACAGTCACTCATGAGTTGGGGTACCACATTATGGCAAATCAATGCATGACACCATTATGAGACATTTTTGGAGGGGGGGGGGCACCCAAACAAGGTAGGAACAGGATCTGAAAACACACTTTTACCTTGCATGACTTCTTGCTGGTGGCGGATCCCGGTCTTGTGTTGTTGTTGAGCTGTGATGAAGTGGAACTAATTTCATCGTTATCATCTTCCTCCTCATCAAAATTCATACTGCTTGATATTCCTTCACAGATAATGGAAATAAATAAGGTGTCAGGTATTGGAAGACAATTTTCAAAAACGCATCTCTCGTTCCATTACATCTTGGTTCAGCAAGTTTGTTGGTCCTAAGGCATTGGTTATGTGGACCAGAAACAATACTGCACCTTTTTTGAGCATGGTCACGCGTAGGTCCTGCTTGCTCTGTGACGGAGTGCAGCTCATGACCGACTCCCCCTCGCCATCCTCTGACGAAGGGTGGCCCACTGTTAAGATTTGAATCTGACTGTCCTCTGTCTGGCAAGCCAAGCTGTCCATCCCTCCTAAGCCACAAAAACAAATAACAAAGTGGAGTTAAACTAAGCTGTTAACTTGTTCTGTTACTCTGTCATGATCTGGTCGGCGCCACCAACGGGTGGCGCTGTCAGCCCCGCCTGCACCTGCACAGGTGCTGGTCGTCCCGATCAGTGGCAGCCTGCCACGTTCGGATTGGCGACCAACGGGTAGCGCTGTCAGCCCTGCGTGCTGCCTCGCTGGTGCTGGTCGTTCCCAATCAGCGACACTCAAAAGGACTCCCGGCACGACCATTCGGCGTCGAGTCATTGTATGCAATTGTATGCACTGTGTATGCATTGTATGCTGTGCTTGTATTTGTTTCACCTTGGCAGACTTTCACTCTTGGTTTTTCTTTTGATACTTTGTATTTTTCTGTTCAAATGATTCAAATGTTTTAGATTTTGTTCCTTTTGACTTTAATACCATTTCTCAAATACAACATGCTGCTCCTTCCTGCCTGCTTTTTGGGATCCACAACTGCCATCACCATCTTGCAAACCGTGACATACCCATGCTCACGCTTAACTGCAGAGCTGAGGTACTCGAGTCACATGACTTGACTCGAGCGAGCCTCCAGTCACTAATTTTAGGATTTGCATGTAAACCTTGTGAGAGGTCAACTTGACTTGGACTTGGTAGTTATGGGACTTGACTAAAAACACATAACTTGACAAGCCTTTCAGCTTCACAGTCAAAATTCACCATTTTGAACCCCCCCCACACACACACACACGCATAAAGGCAGGCCCACCATGTTACGTGCTTCAACTCACCGTTTTTCATCCAATCACAGAACAGGATTCAGCCAGTAAGTCAGTGCCTTTCAGGTTGTGTTAACTTACAGATTGTTAAAACCATTTCATATGACAATATCGGGACGTTATAATAAAGAGTTTCAAAGATTCATCCCATGCTGCAACAAGTTAGGTAATGTACTATTATGTACATCAAATTAGAGGAGAATCATCAATGACATTTCTGACATCTTTCATTTGAAAGATTGTGAACATTTAAATTGATTAGTGACTGAAGTTGAATTTTTCGAGTGTGTATTGTATATCACTTTTCCTGTTGCGTTAGATTTGTGTCTTGCTTGGACTTTGGTACTGCCTGTCACTTCAATGTGTTTGTGAAGCACTCATCTCAAGTTGTTCCTGTGTCGGACTGGCGGTTCATCATCGGGCTGACCTTTGTGCTTCCCTCTCCTCTCCTTCTTGTCACTGCCCGTCTGAGGAGTGGAGCTGCCCTTTTTCATCGAGCGAGGCGGCTGGGGGTCTGCTTTCACCTTCATCTCCTCCTGCTTGGCTTCTGGTGCTAAACAATGAAGTAGCCAAAGTCACATGAAGCATTCTCAGGCAGCAATAAATAAATAGAATCAGGACACTAGTCATACACTAACTGGCCTCTGGTACATTTGCACATTCCACTGAGAGGCAAACCAAATTTCACAGTACTGTACTCGTTATGCTGCCAACGTGTGCCAAATAGCAGAGCTACTGAGATGCATTTCTGCATTTACTTCAAATTAATTGAAAGAGAGAGCAGGCAAATCAATGAAATATTCAACAAAAGGGAATAGATGTCAGAAGATTATGACTTTGCGCAGTGCAGGTAATTATTTCCTTTCTCTGCGGAACAGTAAACTGCAATGTGACATTTTGCCAATGTACTTTTTGTAGGCCTGACAAGAAGGACACCACATGAACCTGAGCTCAGTGGCGCTGACAATTGAATTAATACTTTGATTTCTGTGTCGGGGTACATGCAATTTCCCTGCAGAAATTCACTAAAGAACAATTTCAGTCTCGGTTGTAAAAATAGTTCACTGAAGGAAAGTGAAAAGCATGTTGAGAAAATAAAGTATAAGGCAAAAAAATCCTTCAGTTTTACCCTACATTGAAGTTGCTACTATCTTATCTGATAAGTACAAAGTACGTGTACTTGTGTTTGTTCATCTTCTTAGACTTGAAACACCAGGTGCATTGTTGGTTATTTTAATGGCCTTTTGCACCCTCCTATTTAAGTCAGTAACCAAAAAGAGGGATCAAATTAAAATTCCAATACTAATTTCTACAACTGATTTATTTACATTAGTTAATTTAATTTTGTAAAACAGCCGCATAAAAGCTGCAGGCATATAATGTATTTCACTGTTTTAGTCATTGACATTACTGGAACAGAACCATAATGACACCACCAATTAATTTATCTGACATGAACCAGTTTGCAAATATACATCAGTGAATACATTATCTACAAGGAAGTTTGTACTTTCCCTCAGAAAAAAAACATGACAATAACCTCAATTACAAGTGCATTTAGATGGTACAAGATAGTGGCAAAACACAGCCCATGGTTTGTCTAAATTAGGAATTGGCAACTGACAGCATGCAACCTGCAACAATAAAAAAAAAAATCCCCATCAAAATGCATGATATTACTACCAATGTCTATGAAAAAGGAGTGGGTCTAAATAGGAGGAAAGTTATCTTGAAAACCACAAAATATTAAAACACTTCAAAGCTTGAAAAAACTTATCTCTGCAGTATTCTGCACAACTGTGTTGAGACAGATATTTTCACAAAAAGTGACACAATATAACCATTTTACCACACTTTCTTTAGCCACATGGAAGCTTGTTCATCATGCTTCCATCCATTATCCGAGCCACTAACCCAGTCATGGGCAAACTACGGCCCGCGGGCCACATACGGCCCGTTAGGCTTTTTAATCCGGCCCGCCGAACCTGCCCAAATTATAGTAAAAACAGTGTCTGAAACTCATGACAAAAAGTTAGCAGACAACAGGGCAGATAACTGAAAAGTTGCCATTTTTCACAACTTGAAGCACAATGAGACAACTAATCACATTAAAAAACATTGGCACAAAGTATAAAGTTTTTTTTTTAAATCAAGAACGTACCTACTACAAATGCTACGTTGCTTAATTTACGGTAAATGTGCATGGCTAGATTTTGCTGGAGTAAATTTACCAATGCAACGTTTGCATTGCTTCCTACGAGCCACTAAGCCCTTTCATAAGTCTCACGTACACTTTACAGTCACGGTTTAATGTAAATTTTTCGTTTTGTAGCGTCACATATGTTGTTAGCTTCTTTTGAATCTTTCTTCTGGGCTGACGTTCTGTGCATCTATTTTGGAAAATGACATGCAATTGTACGACTTTATAACGCTTGCGAAAGTCCGGAAGAAAGCAGCAGGCTTCTGATTGGCTGCCGTGCAGAGTATGCAAATTTCACTGCAGGTAGCCTATGTCTGCGTGCTCGGCGACGGTACACGTGTATTGTTTGCGCGTGAAGGCGAGGGCTTCAGGGGAGAGTTTGTTGAGCGCGCGGTCAGGACAAACCATCTATGAATTGGCGGAATTTAACACAAGTAGGTATTATTGAGTTTGAATATTTCGTTGTGGAATAATATGTTTTGAATGTTGAAAGTGATTCCATTTTTCAATAAATGTTGATTTCTTTAACTTTGCCCCTTCGATGGAAACTTATTAAAAACAGACGCAATCTTAATGAATCACAGTGCATATGTTCTTTTAATCTATTTCCATTTCCTCATCCAAGTATCTGCGAAATAGTATGTAAACGCCAGTGACGTGCGGTGAGGTTCATGGCTGGTGAGGCACTGACGTCATCAATGACGTCACCGCTCCTCTCTACTTAGTATTTGAACGGTAAATTCAGCGATTTTGAAAAAAATCCTAAAACGGTGAAATTAAATGAACAAGAACTTTAAAGTACAAATCACTAAATACATCTAACTGTTTAATTTATTTTTTCATTTGATATTTCCATGACAGCTTTCCATGATGACAGGTGAGGCACTGCCTCACCTGCCTCCACTGACTGCACGTCACTGGTAAACGCCATATTCCTTGAGGCAAATTTATTTACTGATCAGGGATATTTTTCACATTTGAAAGACAGTTAATAAATTGGGTTCTTACTGTGCGATGAGGTTTGTACACAGTACATTTAAAGGACAACCGCCACCATTTTTTTGTGTTTCCCACTGACATCAGAAAAACGTTTTATAGCATCTAAAATAAAATCAGGCAGGCTGATATTTTTAGTTAAATGAAAAACACCAATAAAAATGACTTCAAAATGAATCCGGAAATGGCCAGTTTCAGAAGGTCCCACCCCCTTGTTCGTGACGTCACGCCAAGACATCTTGCTTTGCTCGAGAATCAAAACAATGGCTTCAGATTCGGAGAAGATGCTTTCTTGTTACTCATCCAGTTATGAATATGATTCAAATAGTTCTGAAGAGGAAAGCATAAATGTTTGCAATTGATTCAAGGAGTCCTCCCATATCAATTCGAGAAGGGAAGGGAATTTGTGTCAGCGAATATCAAATAGTTGTCTTGGTGCAACACACAACGATTCACCATGCCGTTATTTATGTGTTTTCCTTCTAATTTCGCCATCAACACGGATCAACACGAAGTTTTCAGACCAAACAAAGTACCCAAAATGCATTGTGTGTCGCTTTCACGGTCAGGGGCGGTCCAAATGTGACGTCACATGGGGATCGTCATCAACTCGAAAACAAGACTTTGTGAATATTCAGCGCAAGTCTTAGAACGTAAACTATAGCTATATGCTGTGGAATCTTTGTAAAATATGCTCAGTCAAAGTCATTTGAAGTGATTTTATAAATTATGGACATAACTTGTCCGGAGGTGTCGGTTGTCCTTTAATGCTTTAGGTTTAGTATTTCCGGCCCAAACACTCCCTCCAAATGTTCCTGGCCCGGCCCCTCTGTCAAATTTTAGAACCCAATGCGGCCTGCGAGTCAAAAAGTTTGCCCACCCCTGCACTAACCCCTGTGAGGGTTGCGGGCGTGCTGTAACCTATCCCAGCTGTCTTCGGGCAGGAGGCAGAGACATGCCAAACTGATTGCCAGCAAATTGCGAGGCACACAGACAAACAACCATTTACACTCCCAATCATACCTGGGGACAATACAAATTCTTCAATTAACCGACAATTCATACTTTTGGAATGATGGAGGAGAATGGACGACCCAGAGAAAACCCCATGAGAGAAGCTTTCGACCATCGCTCCACCTTGCAACTTTATCAGTCGCACGAAATGAACATTAACGCAAAGAAATGAACAAATAAATAATAGTTTGACAACCACGGGACACGGAAGCTCTTGTGAAACAGTTTTTGATATATGCACATTCTAAAACATTCAATGTTTATTATAAACCACTCATTTATGTGTCTAAGTTTAGTCTACGTTGTGTATATATATATATATATATTTGTGACGTCACGAGAGGCTGTGTCCTGGAGGGCAAATACATCCCCCTAAGATGGCTCCACCCAGAGAGAGTCTTGGCCCCACCTGGTGGAAGGCAGCAATTAAACCCACACAACTCCAGCTGATCAGGGCTTGATTGGAAAGCAGGGCTCTTAAGGCAGAGAGCCTCTGAGTGTGCAGCTTGGGGAAAGACAAGCTCGATTGCTGTGCTCTGTGGAGAAGTTGATTGCTGCGTGGAACTCATTGCCAGTTGGGACCACACGACTGGACACTGGATTTGAACCTAGCTAAGGTGGCTAGGCTACATGACGAGGACGTCAAGAGGGGTGAGGCCTAGAGACTCTTGTAAAGAACTCCGTCTTCAGTTTTACCTCAGAAGAGACCTTATTTGGATTTAAGTAGCAGAAGAGACTTTATTTGGATTTAAGTATCAGAAGAGACTTTATTTTGACAAGTATTGGAAGAGACACTATTCGAACCTTTGTTGCTTGTGAATTCCCCCTGGAACCCTTGATTAAAACCTTTTGTTTGTATCCAAACCTGTCGTCCATTGCACTTCTTGTCCCGTCCCGCTGAGAGCTAGCCTCTCATGATATCACATATGGTGGAGGATGCGGGTATTGGACAAGCGTTAGTAAGTGCATGGACATTGATGGGTTGTGTTATGTTTTTTCTAAATTGAAAAATCCTCAATTACAACAATGGAAGACATTTTGAAAACCCTGCTTGCAAGTCAGGAAGCCCAATATCGGGCCAATTTGGCTCTCCTGGAGGAGCAAAAGAGAGCCAATGAACTGAGGGCAGAGGAATTGCTCTTGCAGAAACAAATGGCCGCCAAGAATATTCCCCGGGTGAAGGCGGGGGATTTTTTAGCCAAGATGGGGGCGACGGATGATGTTGAGGCGTACTTGCATACGTTTGAAGCAACCGCCACTCGAGAAAAGTGGCCCAAGCAGCAGTGGGTGGGATTGCTTGCACCCTTCCTGACAGGGGAATCGCTGAATGCTGTCCTGGACTTGACCGCAGACAGAGCAGAAGACTACGACTATTTAAAAGCTGAAATTCTCAGCAGACATGGGCTCACCAAGTTCGGGATGGCACAGCGCTTCCACACCTGGACTTTCCAGCCAGACCAACCTCCACGGGAACAGATGCACGAATTGGCCCGCATCGCACGGAAGTGGCTGGAACCGGAAAGGAGCACGGCAGCTGAGGTGGTCGAGGCCATTATCGTGGATCGCTACTTACGAGCCCTGCCCTATGAGGCAAAAAGGATAATCAGTCAGCAGTCGCTGACTACTGCGGGTCAAACAGTGGCAGCGGTGGAGCAGTACCAGGCCACAGCGGAGATGCTGCGAACGACCAAGAGGGAAACCGGCAACACATCCCCATCCCGGACTGAAATGGCCCGCCCAAAGTTGCCCAAGCCCGCCAAGATTGCTCCAGGTAGGGTCAGAAGTCCACCCAGGCAGTGGCGGACGCCCAGTGGCACCGAAAGCAGACGATGCCACAGATGCGGAGAGACGGGACACATCTCATGGCAGTGTGGAAAACCAGCGGAAGAGTCAATGCCGACCGCTGACTCTTCTAGTGCCCACCCTGCTCACTATGCCTCCCTCCTGGGGGGTAGTGAAAGCTCACTAACACGACCCCCCACCTGTCCAGTGACGGTGAATCAACAGGATGTTGAAGCCCTGCTGGACTCCGGAAGCCTGGTCACCTTGGTGCGCCAAACGCTGGTCGATCCAACCAGGTTATCTCCGGAGAAAACCCTTCCAGTCTCCTGCGTCCACGGAGACACCAGAGAGTACCACACTACGGAACTCACCATGACCACAACCAAGGGAATCATCCGCACGGTAGCTGGTGTGGTTGACTCTCTCCCTGTCCCCCTCCTGATTGAACGCGACTGCCCGGCCTTTCAACCCCTGTGGAGAGAAACACAGGAAAGACTGGCCCGACTACCTCGGAAGGGGAGAGGTAAGACGCGTGCAGTGAATACTCAAGCCTACCCCTCTAATTCACTCTCCCCAGCCTGTGCCCTCCTAGGGACAGCAAATGCACCACCGGAGACGGAGTCTGGCCCAGAGACCGCCGAGGAAACTCCAGCGCCAGAAAATCTCCCGGCTTCCAGTGGTGATGAGAACCCAGGGACCCAGAAGCTGCTTCCTCTAACAGGCCGGTATGGTACAGCCCAGTTACAGGATCCTACCCTTGCCAACGCCATGAAGAATGTGCAGGTTTTAGAGGGTGTAGTACTGGGGGAAAGGACAAGCCCCACATACCCCCATTTTGCGGTTGATCGGGGGCTATTATACCAGGTTACGAAGCAAAATGATGAAGTACGCGAGCTACTTCTTGTACCACAACCCCACCGAGCTACAGTACTGGACTTGGCACACACACACCTGCTAGGGGGACACCTAGGGGTGGAAAAGACAAAAGAGAGAATCTTGCAACGGTTCTTCTGGCCAGGAGTACACAAGGATGTCGAGAACTATTGTCGTTCTTGCCCCGAGTGCCAACAGGTGGCGCCCAAGCCCACGTACAGAAACCCGCTAATTCCCTTACCCATCATTGAGACCCCTTTTCAGAGGCTTGGGCTGGACATAGTCGGACCCCTACCAAAAAGTGCGAGGGGACACCAGTATATTTTAGTAATGATGGATTATGCCACCCGGTTCCCAGAAGCTGTCCCCCTCAGAAAGGCTACCACAAAGCAGATCGCAAAGGAACTGTTTGCTCTTGCCAGCCGGGTAGGGATCCCAAAGGAAATACTGACCGACCAGGGAACCCCCTTTATGTCCAAGGTCATGAAGGACCTGTGTGCCCTGCTCAAGGTCAAGCAGCTGAGAACCTCCATCTACCACCCACAGACAGATGGATTGGTAGAGCGATTCAACAAAACAATCAAGGCCATGATGAGGAAAGTTATCAAAGAAGATGGCCGAAACTGGGATCAACTGCTCCCATACTTGCTGTTTGCCGTGAGGGAGGTACCACAGTCTTCTACCGGTTTCTCACCCTTTGAGTTGTTGTACTCTTACAGGCCCCGGGGACTGCTGGATATCGCCAAAGAGGCTTGGGAAGAGCAGCCGTGCCGACAACGTACCCTCATCGAGCATGTGGGGGACATGCGGGAAAGGATGAAGGCCATTTACCCCATAGTGCGAGAACACATGGAAGCGGCCCAACGACAGCAGCAAGCCTCCTACAATAGACCTGCCCAGCCTCGAGAGTTCAAGCCAGGGGACCGAGTGCTGGTCTTGGTACCAACCGTGGAGTGCAAGTTCCTGGCATCCTGGCAGGGGCCCTTTGAGGTCATCGAACGCGTGGGGGAGGTAAACTACAAGGTGAGGCAACCTGGTAAGAGGAAACCGGAGCAGATTTATCACGTTAACCTCCTAAAGAAATGGCATGCCAGAGAGGCGCTGTTTAGTTGCCTACCCCCCAGCGAGGCGAAGGAACCGGCCAGAGAAGACGTCCAGACGGGTCCAAATTTGTCCCCACACCAACGCCAGATGACCCTCGAATTGGTTGAGCGTAACCAAGACGTCTTCTCCTCCATACCTGGACACACGGACGTGGTGCAACACGAGATACGCACCACACCTGGAAAAACAGTCCACCAACGTCCATACCGGGTGCCGGAGGCCCGTAAGGCAGCTATTCAAGAGGAGATACGGAAGATGCTGGAACTTGGAATAATTGAGGAGTCCCAAAGTGCCTGGGCAAGTCCGATCGTGTTGGTTCCCAAGCCAGACGGGTCAATACGATTCTGCAACGACTATCGGAAGTTGAATGAGGTGTCTGAATTTGATGCGTACCCGATGCCTCGTGTTGATGATCTTATTGACTCCCTGGGACAGGCACTCTCGACCTCACAAAGGGTTATTGGCAGGTGCCCCTGACCCCGGCATCAAAGGAGAAGACAGCCTTCGCCACACCTGAGGGGCTCTACCAATACACCAGGCTCCCGTTTGGTCTCCATGGAGCACCCGCCACGTTTCAGCGCCTAATGGACCGGATTCTCACCCCCCACAAGAGGTACGCAGCAGCATATTTAGATGATGTCGTCATACAGAGTCCCGACTGGGAGAGTCACTTACCCCGAGTGCAAGCTGTGATTGACTCCCTCAGAAAAGCAGGTCTCACAGCGAACCCGAAAAAGTGCAGGTTGGCATTTGGCGAGACCAACTACCTGGGCTACACTATAGGATGGGGGCTGGTGAAGCCTCAAGAAGCAAAACTACGGGCCATACGAGATTGGCCCCAACCACTTACCAAGAAGCAGGTGAGGTCGTTCTTAGGCATGGCTGGCTACTATAGACGCTTTATCGCTGACTTCGCTACTATAGCAGCCCCCATGACAGAATTGACGACCAAAAAACACTCCCGATTGGTGAAATGGAACCCAGAGGCCGAAATGGCCTTCGCCAATCTAAAACAGGTGTTATGTTCCAGCCCGATCCTGGTGGCACCAGACTTCAGCAAGGACTTCATGGTGCAAGCGGATGCATCAGAAGTTCGTCTGGGGGCTGTACTCTCGCAAGTACATGGAGGAGAGGAACATCCCATCCTGTACCTTAGCAGGAAGCTGTTGCCCAGGGAAAAGAATTATTCCACAGTGGAGAAGGAGTGCCTGGCCATTACATGGGCGCTGGAGTCATTGCGCTTCTATCTCCTGGGAAGACGTTTCACAGTGGTCTCTGATCATGCTCCTCTCCAATGGATGGCCAGGAACAAGGAGACCAACAGCAGAGTAACAAGGTGGTTCTTGAGTCTGCAGGCCTTTAACTTCTCTGTGGTCCACAGGGCTGGCAAGCGCCAAGGCAATGCGGATGCCCTCTCCCGAAGGGAGGCCTTCCTGGCCTGTTTCGCATCCTTCACCCCGCCGAGGACGTCGGTCTCAAGGGGAGGGATGTGTGATGTCACGAGAGGCTGTGTCCTGGAGGGCAAATACATCCCCCTAAGATGGCTCCACCCAGAGAGAGTCTTGGCCCCACCTGGTGGAAGGCAGCAATTAAACCCACACACCTGCAGCTGATCAGGGCTTGATTGGAAAGCAGGGCTCTTAAGGCAGAGAGCCTCTGAGTCTGCAGCTTGGGGAAAGACAAGCTCGATTGCTGTGCTCTGTGGAGAAGTTGATTGCTGCGTGGACCTCATTGCCAGTTGGGACCACACGACTGGACACTGGATTTGAACCTAGCTAAGGTGGCTAGGCTACATGACGAGGACGTCAAGAGGGGTGAGGCCTAGAGACTCTTGTAAAGAACTCCGTCTTCAGTTTTACCTCAGAAGAGACCTTATTTGGATTTAAGTAGCAGAAGAGACTTTATTTGGATTTAAGTGTCAGAAGAGACTTTATTTTGACAAGTATTGGAAGAGACACTATTCGAACCTTTGTTGCTTGTGAATTCCCCCTGGAACCCTTGATTAAAACCTTTTGTTTGTATCCAAACCTGTCGTCCATTGCACTTCTCGTCCCGTCCCGCTGAGAGCTAGCCTCTCATGATATCACAATATATATATATACAGTAAAGTCTCGTTATATCGATATCGGATATATCAATAGTCCCGGTTATATCGATACTATTTCTATGCACGCACGGAGAAAATTACATGCAAACAGGGTCGGATATATCGATAGTCCCGGTTATATCGATATTTTTTCGGACTCCCTTGAATATCGATATAACGAGACGTTTACTGTGTGTGTATATATATATATATATATATATATATATATATATATATATATATATATATATAATATATATATATATATATATATATATATATATATATGTGTGTGTGTGTGTGTAGTTTGATTTATAACTTCATGTATTTGTAGTGTATACACTCATATTATGTTTCAGTCTAATGTTCCGCGCCTTAAGTCACAGCCGATTGGCTCCCTTTGAAATGAGTTCTTTCCCGCTAAGGTATAAATAACATCTGTTGGGGGAACAGCCTCCCCTTTTTTCTTCACTGGTCCCTTTGTCTCTCTCTTGCTCGGAGCTCTGGCTGAATAATAAATATTCTTTTTTTTATATCACCTTACTTCCTCCTGATTGAATATTTTTACGACACAAATGAACTGAACCGGCAGAAGAACAAGATTTAATCTGAAAAGATTCATAATCTAACAGTTTTTTCCACTGGTGAACTTTTTATTTAAATTTGTCATTGGAGTGAATGTTAGCTCAATGAAGTCCAATAGAATGTACTATAAAGTACACACACATAGCTCTACCATTCGCATTCATGAGACAGCATGAAGAGGGTCCAACTAACCGTGATAGATGGTGCTGCTGTTACTGCTGAGGTAGGATTCCACCAATGGAGCCTGCTCCTCGCTCTGTTTGGTGCGACGGGTGCGAGATCGTCCATCTACGTTGGACTGGACCATCAGGGGTTCTTGACGCTTCTTCTTTTGTTTTTGCTCAAGGAGCACTCGCTGTCCATGGTGGAAGCAATATGAGGACACAGAGATTAATTGAGAATTTAGATTGGAACTGAATACAAAAGGAAGGTATTCATTTTCAGATGGACACCACATTGTGCCAAACCGCTTTCACGTGAGTTTGTCGAGAGCCATTCATTTGGACTGTCACTTACATGCACATCTTCAAGCTAGAATCCATCAAATATTCAAAGTTTCTATTCATGGAGGGCTTGGGGAAGAGCATGACATGAAAGCATGTCATCATTGTCAGGTTGGCTGTGTCCTTTATTTTAAAGAGGGTGCGTTTTCTTCCTTTGCTAAATAAAGTGTGAATGACACATTGAAGACAAGTCGAGGCAGTTTTATGTATCTAACATATTTCAAACACAAGGCAACTCAATGTGCGTCACACAAGCAAAGACACAACACCTCTGAGCATTCACAAACAGAACCATAAACATCAATCAACATCAAAAGAGAGAAAACAAAATTAGCCAACAACAATTACAAAATGAACATACATTGACATCATTTAATCAGATTACCATTTAATGAAGTTTTCTAAAATAACAATCAATATAAAATAAATCACTGGAAAAAACAACAACATTGTTTTAAAATGTTTTGAAGACTTTAATCAAATGTATGGGGGAAAAAATACGTTTTTAACCCGGATTTAAAAGCATTTGAAACTCAGGGCTGATTTATAGAGAAACTGACAATATTGTTGATGATTTATTGCATTTACATGCAGCATAAGAACTCAATGGTGATTCATCAAGTTTATTTTGGACTTTGGACTCATTCCAGAACACAAGTCTGCCGATCTCAGAGCCCTACTGGATTTGTACTCAAGCAATGTATTCTGGATCCAACTGTTCATAATTCAGAGACCAGTTGCAGAATTTTAAAATCTATTCTCCAGTTTACATGGATCCAGTTTAAAGCCTTTGAAACTGGAGGAATGAAGAGAACCTAAAAGCCAAATCATGGAGTGTCTTCATCACTGAGCGTGTTAACCTATGTGCTTTGCCTGAATTAATGATTATAAAAGAAGAGAGGAACATTGATATTGTTTTTGACAGCATAACAAAATGCATATACAGTAATAAAGTCTACACACCCATTCAAAATGTCTGGGACACAAACCTTAAGGGCTTACCAGGGGAAAAATATCCGAAGACGTCTTGCTTGTCTCCTTATTCCTTCATTTAGGTAGTAGTTAACTATGCTTTTGGTATTATCTTTGTTTCATAATGTGTGCACAGAGCTCACAAAGTAGTATGTATGTTTGTCAATTAGTGTTGGGCAGAGCTCTTTTAGGTTACAATTGGTTGTTGCTAATAATTGCCTTGATATGGCATAGGAACAATAACAGGAAAACACCTCAATGGGGTATATAAAGTGATTGCAAGAGATAAGGCGCATTGGATTATAGGGCGCACTTTTGGCTTTTGAGAAACTTGAATGCTTTTAGGTGCGTCCTACCGTGTGGAAAATGTGGTATACTTTATGCATAAGGGTGTGGAAATATTTAGTCTACCAATGCAGTAGCATTGATTATTATGTGTATAATATAGTGTATTACAGTATGATATCTATAATGTTTTAACCCTTTAGACTCTTAATTGACTTGATGAAAATATTGTTCCCTTCCCGATTCATGTAACGCATATTAAACATTTTAAGTCGTACGTCTGATTTCTTAACAAGTCTTTAAAAAGAATCCCTGTAATCATACACTGTTCAGCACCGAGTATAAAAGGAGCTTTCATCTATCTGTCAGTGGAACACTCCAGAGACCAGCTGACCTTTTCAGGCCCCACGCCGGCATTGCAGGGGGTGGTGTCAGCATAAAAGAGCTGTTTTATCGAATGATGTCAACATGTTCCTCTACTGCAGTGATTCCCCTGTAGCACCGCTGTGTGCCATGACAAATCACAAGTGGGGGCAATCGAAAAAGTTTCCTGTTTCACTTCTCCTGTCCGAATTTTTTGTATATTACAAATATTGTTTTTTATCTTTTTAGGGCAGAGAACGGCAACTGGTGGACCACAGGCCACCAAATAAATAAATACATAATAATAATAAATAATAATAATAATAATAATAATAATAATAAATAATAATAATAATAATAATAATTGACAATAATGTTTTTTTCTCAATCTTATTTGGCGTGGGAATTTCTAAGATGATTCCTGATGATTTTAAGAAATGCATTTATTTTTGTTATGTGTGCATTTTCACCACTCAGGCCTGTGTGGTCCTTATTCCTCGCTCATAGTGGGCTTCCATTGTGAGTTAAGCTAAATCACCATTCATTAATCGTTGGGAAACATCGCTTTGTTTTGCTGCATTCCAGACAACTAGGAAATCTAAATGATCTCAGATTTTAACAGTAGCGACCCCAAATCATTCCAGGCAATTATTAAACAGCAAAGTGCCTGATAGTGCAGCTGTTGTTTTTCTTTTTTATTTATGTACTGTAAATAGAGGAATATCTTATTCCACAGAATAACTTCACACATAAGAGAATGGCGTATCTTCATGCAGTCACCATCGAACATACTGAAGTGATTATGCAGCGTTATCCTACTCTCTAATAAAAAAAAGGGTGGGGCATTTTTGAGTGAATTGATTTTAGAAAGATATCTGGGACGTAACATAAGATTTCTGTTCACCAGTTTTACACGAGAGCCCAATGCCCTGAAAAGAATGTGTATGTATTGTATTTTCAACACTATAAGCCGCTTTAGAGTATGAAGTGGACCTTCCATGAATGGCCTTCATTAACAGAAAGTTCATGTATAGATAGGGCCCACCACATTATTAGGCGCATAGAATAGAAGCTACAATAGTGGCTGTAAAGTGGTGTTCATCCACTAGATGGAGCAACACTAAAATAATACAATACAATAGAATGCAGCTTTATTTATATAGAAAGCATTCTCAACCGCTGCAGCTGTGAAATAGCCCTTTACCGAATATTTAAAATATGATGTCCAATGAATCCAAATATTGGTTCTTATATAAGGTGCACACTTTTGTGTGGCGAATAGTGTGTATCCCAAAAATTAATTTCCCATAGGAAACCATTAAAATGAGAATAATCAGTTCCCAGGTCCTCATAAAACATAATTTTCTACTTTCTAATTTTCTAAGCCTTAAAACAGGGGTCGGGAACCTATGGCTCGCGAGCCATATATGACTCTTTTGATGATTGCATATGGCTCGCCGATAAAACTAAATACATATTGTCGTTTTTTTTCGGCGTTCATTTCTCGTTGGGGCTGCAGTTGGCGGAAAGGGCAATTTTGATTGGATGACACTGACCTAGAATGGCCGAAAGCGCCATTTTGATTGGATGATAGTGGCCGTCATGTTGAAACAGGTAAACGCCCAACTAGTGCACTTCACGCCCAACTAGTGCACTTCAGCGTGAATGCACCGGAGCATTAGAGGAGAGAAAATGTTCTGATTCTAATTTGCAATGAAACAATACCATCGATGAAACAGTCGAATGTCAGTGACATTTTAACAAGCCCCATGTTAACGTTAGCATCGACATACTTCTGCGAGAAGTAGATTGCAGATAGCAAGTGTGGAAGCTTATGAGCCGTGTGCAGGCTAGCTAGCAGTAACTTCGCCTCTGGACCGGCAAATTGAGTTTCATTCCGATCGTTTGGCTGGATTTTTACCAATCACAAAGAACGGAAAACCATTCATGTTAACGGTGAGTACTATCACAAAGTTATTTTAAATAATACATTCTGATATTTTGTTGAAAAGTGGCCGCGTGTGCGCGCGTGTATGTGTGCGCGCGCGCACGCGAGCGTTTGTATGTACGCGTGCACGTGCGTGTGGCTCTCACTGAAAAACATTTCTAAATATTTTACTTTTATGGCTCTCTTAGTCAAAAAGGTTCTCGACCCCTGCCTTAAAACTACCCAAAATATACCTTATTGTATGTAATATGTAAATGTGCTATGGTATTATAATTAAAGAAATAAACTGTAGTGTATAATAAAGTCATTTTATTTACCTTTGTGATGGTCGTTGATGGCTTGATGGAATGGAGTGGCCGGTTTCATCGGCATTAAACACTTGAAGAGGAACGTAGCCTTCTTCTTTCACCATCTTGAGGAATGATCCCTTGTAGGTGCTTTCTCTGCGATCATTTTACCTTGTTCCTCATCAATTGTGTTCTGTTTAGCTGGGTTGATAGCTTTTTGCATCAAGTGTACAGATGGCTTGTGTGGGTTACTTGTGGAGCCTGATTGATGGGAATTTTAACTTTGCAGTCTGCACTCTGCCTTTGAACTATCAAACTATTGAAACAAGTCCAAATTTTACAGTTTTCTGTCCATTCTGTCACTCTCTCGCTCTGTCGTCTACCTTTCTCTTCAATGTTTAACCCCCCCCCCCCCCCCACCACCACCTCACTGCTGCGTTCCTGACCAATCACGTGGCTTTAACCGAAGACTGGGGGCGGGGAATAGAGGACAAAAAAATGACGGCCACCATTTTCTTTTTTGGAGAATGGCTTCACTCTCTCTCTGTCTGTAACCCCCACCCCTCACTGCTGCGTTCTTGACAAATCACGTGGCTTTAACCGACGACTGGGGGCGGGGAATAGAGGACCAAAACAAGCCGGCTGCCATTTTCTTGTTAGGAGAACGGGCTCGTTCGCGAACGACACATCATTCATTGTGGCAACTCCGTGTCTATCCCGAAAAATAGTTCGTGTGCCAAGGTAAAATTTTCAGAAATTTAACGTTCGTAAACCGAAAAGTTTGTAAGCCAAGCGGTTTGTAAACCAAGGTATCACTGTATGTTGAATAAACCAAGCCCAAATTTCCCACTGAATAAGTCAGTTTGAATGTCAACACAAGTTAATTTCAGTATTTCTACCTGGAGGAGTGCTATTAGATTTTCCTTGGGTAAAATGTGTGAGAAATTATTTACCTGCCGATCAAGCTTCTGCTGTCTGAGGTTTGTGCCCTCGTCATCTAAAGTGCTGAAAAGAGAAAACAAAAAATCAGCATAAAATATCAACCAATGTGAACAGTTTGTTTGGGATCACATTCAATCATATATATGAACAGTGCAGCATGTTAGATTCAGAAAACCATGTGGTGGTCAGGTACAGTCATTACTTTTTAAACAATTTCAATGTATTTAATTATAGCTTAACTCTCTGTACCTTTAAAAACAATTGAATCAAATTCATCACTTTTTTCAATGGACTCATGATATATGCCGTAACTTAAAGGACAACCGACGTCTTCGGACAAGTTGTGTCCATAATTTGTAAACTGGCTTCAAATGACTTCTGAGCGTATTTTAATAAGATTCCACCGCATATAGCTATATTTTACGTTTTAAGACTCACTCTGAATATTCAGGAAGTCTTGTTTTTGAGTTGGTGATGAGTCCGTACGTGACGTCATGAACGGACCGCCCCCTGACCGTAAAAAAGACGTATTGTGGCGTCCTTCCATCACGTCAATGTATTTTGCTGTACATGTTTGGTCTGAGAACCGTGTTGCACCCAAAAGCCGCCAGAAGAGGGAGTCCAAGCTCCATATAAGGAATTTATCAGCCTGTGGAAGCGGAGTTGGCCACTGGAGGTCGCCATTTTGTGCCTCTTTTCTGATGATCCATTGTTGCCTCAATGTTGCCTCAAAATGGCATGGAATAAATTATTTAATCGATTGCAAACATGTATGCTTTCCTCTTCAGAATTATTTGAATCATATTCATAACTGGATGTGTAACAAGAAAGCATATTTTCCGAATCTGAAGCCATTGTTTGGATTCTCCAGCAATGCAAGACGTCTTGAGGTGACGTCACGAACTGGGGGCGGGACTTTCTGAAAATGCCCAATTCACAGCTCAATTTTTTCCAGATTTTGGACACTAAGTCATTTTTATTGGTGTTTTGCATTTGACAAAAAATATTATACTGCGTGTTTTGGGTATTTTAGATGCTATCAAACGTTTTTCAGATGTCAATTAAAAAACAAAAAAGTGACATCGGTTGTTCTTTAACTCTCTGTACCTTGACGAACAATTGAATCAAATTCATCACTTTTTTCACACAAGCTTACACTGTGCTGATCGAAAATCTTGGCTCATTTCCAAGGCTGGGTCTCCATGGCAACAAGTGCAGGTACAGAATAAAATCAGTTCACATGATGACACCAAACCCTATTTATAGGGCGATTGGTGACCAGTGAGACAAATGAACAAGAATAATCATCACACCATGATAGCAGTGGATGACCGTTTTTTTACTCATAGTTCTTTGATTTATTTTCTGAAACCACTTTAGAACGTGGGAGGATGTAGCGTGAACAAAAAAAACATGCAAGAATAGACAGAACATGCACTATTTTACATCACACACAACTTTTGTAATAAGTCTGAAGCACCTTAATGCTTGCTGCAAATGATTTTGCCATTGCCATTTTGATACATTATATTTTCTCACTGGCCTTCCATTCATCCAAATGAAAGACGGCAAACCGGAAGCACACGATAAGAAACTTAAACATAAAAAAATTGAAGCAAACAATATCCTGAATTTACCTCAACTCACTTCAACACAGTTCCTTGACCCCAAGATTACACAAGATCATGAAAAAGTACCATTTCTGTTTGGATAAATTTCCTAAACTAAGTGCAACATAGTTTCCGAGCACCAAAATGGCTAGGCAAAATAATAATAATAATAATAATAATAAAAATATTATTATTATTATTATTATTATTATTATTATTATTATTATTATTATTATTATTAATTCTTCTTTTTTATTGAATGTGAAGATGATTTGGTCTCATCCCTTTCCAGAAAATGTTGATGCATTGCATGGTAATTTTCACCCAGTCAAAGCTTATGCTTTGGATTGGATTGGATTGGATATGCCTTTATTAGTCTCACAGTGGAGAAATTTACATTTCACAGCAGCAAAGTGATGATTTGTAGTTTTAATAATGTGAGAACATGGTGTCGCTTCACTTTATTATGTGAATCTAGATGAAAATGAGAACCATGGGGACAACAAAGTCTCTCAAAAGCGGTTCAATATGGTATACAGCTTGCAAAGCGCTTTTGGGATTTAGATCTAATACATCTTATTGACTCACACAGTGTCTCGCTGATATTGCAACAGAGAGAATCTGCAGCGGCTAAAACTTCTGGTCAAGAGCATGAGTACAAGTCACTGCAGCAATGACTACGACTGGCTTGGCAGATAAGTGGCTGCACGATATCAAGCGCATATCTGATTTGCCATCATTAAATGCATTTTGTGAGTTTTGCCTGGCTGAGCAGAATGGGTACAACTGGGTAATATCACATGCTCCACAAACAACCGTATTGACTTAAATCTTATCTGACTTGATGACGCTCTGTACACTGACTTCATGTCATTGGTCCAAGCAAATGTTTAAAGGTCAATGTCGCAAAAGCAATGAGAATGAAATGACATTCTGAATGATTTCAGAGACTGGAGAAGCCAACATGTTTGGGTTTGTAAAGAATATGTCAGTCAGTAAAGAATAATCTGAAAAGAAAATGTACGTTTTGACAGGAGTGTTTTATAGAAACATTATGTTCTGTTAAAAATCACACTTACTGTTTCTGTGCTTCCGCATTATTCTAGTACTGTAATTGCATTAATTTGAATCCTACATAAAACATTCAAGGTAGCTTCTGCTTATAGATTTTGCAGTGTATACACAAAGTCCAGTATTTTTCCATTTTTTCTGTCAGAAAGAGACAAAGCTCCTCTTCTTTTCCTTTCGGCTTTTCCCTTCAGGGGTCGCCACAGCGAATCAATGTCCTCTATCTAACCCGGTTTTGTGCATCCTCTTCTCTCACACCAGCTACCTTCATGCCCTCTTTGACAACATCCATAAACCTCCTCTTCGGTCTTCCTCTCCGTCTCCAGTCTGGCAGTTCAGGGCTCAGCATCCTTCTCCGGATATCGTCACTCTCTCTCCTCTGGACATGTCTAAACCATCTCAGTCTGGCCTCTCTGACCTTCTCTCCAAAGCCTCTAACATGAGTTGTCCCTCTTATGTACTCATTCCTGATCCCATCCAACCTGGTCACTCCCTAAGAAAACCTCAACATCTTCAGCTCTGCTACCTCCAGCTCTGCTTCCTGTCTTTTCTTCAGCGGCACTGTCTCCAGTCCAAACATCATGTCTGGTCTCACCTCTTTTTTCTACACTTTTCCTTTCATCCTAGCTGAAACCCTTCTATCACACATCACACCTGACATTTTTCTCCAGCCGCTCAAAAAAAAAAAAAAAAAAAAAGTCTATTTTATCAATTGCAACAAACCAACGTTTCGTTACAGCAGTTGGCTCTGGGTTTTTTTCTATTTCCCACTAATCCCCACTTCATATTTCCTGAGCTTTGAAAATCAACCATGAGAGACTCACTGATTGTTCCATCAACTCACCAGGCTGGACATCTCAAAGAGAAACATCAATGGCTTCCAATGAGAAGGCCAAAAAGGCTTTCTCCGAAAGACCATAAAGAAGAAAACACCTATGACATGACGAAGGGATCGACAGCGTTTGGTTTCCGAAAAATGAAAATGTAAATTGTGAGAGAACACAGCAAAATCTGTATTTTTTGTAAGAATTTTGTTAATGTCATAATTAATTTAATAATGTCATTTTTTTTGTTGAACCTTTGACAAATGAAGATTGGTCGTCACCTAACCTCTGAGTACCTGTGATGTCAGTTTCATTGGACAGAAATTGACCAAATGTATTTTTAAAGGTGTTAATTCATCATGAGAAAGTCATTAAATTCATGATGGGCAAAATATTAACTTTTTGAATTTGAATCACCATCATGTAATTCAAAGGTTATAGTGGCACAATTTAACTTATGGACAACACCTATGGACAATTTGGAGTGGTCAATCTGCCTGCCATGCATGTTTTTGGAGTGTGGGAGGAAACCGGAGGACCTGGGGAAAGCCTACGTGGACCCGGGGAGATCATGCAAACTCCACACAGGGAGGCCGGACCGGGACGCGAACCGGTGACCTCTGCACTGTGAAGCCGGTGTGCTAACCACCAGACTACCGGGCCGCCCATCTACATTTTTTCTTTTTATTTTTTTACTTTCAATGTAATGTTTGCAAATGATCTGACCTAGCCTTCATTGAGTTTAATTCTAGTAGCGCTGTCAGGAATTTCCATCTCTCTCTCTCTCTCTCTCTCTCTCTCTCTCTCTCTCTCTCTCTCTCTCTCTCTCTCTCTCTCTCTCTCTCTCTCTCTCTCTCTCTCTCTCTCTCTCTCTCTCTCTCTCTCTCTCTCTCTCTCTCTCTCTCTCTCTCTCTCTCTCTCTCACTGATGCAATCATAAAAGTATTTGCCTCCCACTCTGCGTGAAAGGTACAAACAAACAAAGTCCTCCACGTTTGCAATCAGTTACTAAGTCTTAATAGGCATTAAATAGGAAGATAATGACTCAAACAGAGCTGTTCCCATGGAGGTCCAACAACTCATCATGCCAGAGAGCCTTGTTCAAGACAACCCACAGATCCCCGGTGCAGGGGCATTTTGTAGCATATGTCACACTGCTACAGAATGTTGCGACAGGTCGTAAAGCAGCGGTGACGTCACGACCGCAGGTAGACTAAGATGGTGGCACAATAAACACGTTGACAAAGCAACTCTCCTCCTCTCATTCCTCCGGACACAACATTGGCGACGAAGATGGACTTCTACACAGCTCCCCTCCCCTCGTTTCTCGCGCTCCCCGGTGAGCCACCAGTCCCGTGGTCCCGCTGGTATGACTCGTTTACGACGTATCTGACGGCGACCGGACTAAACGAGGCAAGCGAAGCACGCCGAACGGCTGTGCTAATACACAGCTTAGGTAGTGAGGGGCAGCGCATTTTTCGCTCTCTTGGACCCGCGCAGACATACGGGGATTGTGTCAGTTTATTGGCCCGACATTTCGCCCCACCCCAGAGCGTCATTGTCCGCCGGATTGCCTTTCGTCAAAGACGGCAACGCACGGGCGAGCCAGTGCACCACTACGTGGCCGATTTGAGGTGTTTAGGGGCCCTCTGTAAATTCGGCCGCTTGGAGGAGGAAATGATAAGGGATCAACTAGCGGAGCACACAATTGATCCCAAGCTACGGGAAAAACTACTATTGTCGCCTGATGAACTCCCACTATCGAAGGCTGTGGAGATGGCGTTCCAATTGGAGAACGCAGCACAACTAACGGCTCGGCTTGTGAACCCACCCACACCTTCACACTCTCCCGCATTGGCACAGATTGTTGCTCCAACCTCGCCACTCCCAGAAGCCACCGCCACCTACGACTCCACCTCTACATACGACGGTGCAGAGATAAATGTGGCCAGACGTCAAGGGGCCGATGCACGCACGCCTTGTGCCAACTGTGGGTCAGCCTCGCACCCCACACGTGCGCCCACTTGCAGAGCCACTGGACAACGATGCCAACGCTGCGGGAAGATGAATCATTTCGCAAGGATGTGCCGCTCTGCTCCCACCTTCACCTACGACCGTACCGAGATAAATGTCGTCAGACATCAACGGACCAACACACGCAGACCTTGTGCCAACTGTGGGTCTGCCTCGCACGCCACACGCGCGCCCGCTTGCAAGGCCACCGGACAACGATGCCAACGCTGCGAGAAGATGAATCACTTCTCCAGGATGTGCCGCTCCGCCCCTACGTCGACAAACATATCATCCCGCTCACCAGACCAGCCGAGGCGAACCACCATCCACTGCGTGGGCTCGCGCGCCAAGCCATTCAAGTGGTGCACAGTGGAACTGGATGGAGTGAGCTTACCACTCCTGCTCGACACGGCAGCCTCCAGGTCACTGTTGAACGTGTCCACAGTTCGACGGCTATTTCCTCATCTCCCGATCGAGGCCAACGCTGAGGACTTGTTTGGCTATGGCCAAACTAAGATTGGTATGGTGGGCACTGCCACCTTCACGGTGCGCTATGGCTCAAGGACTCTCCCTGCTTTCACTTTCCAAGTGTCCCGTCACGGCGCCAACCTCTTGGGCTTGGACTTGTTTTGTGCACTCGGCTTTTCCATCTCTGACAGTGCGGGTGCCCCAATTCACCCCCAGGCCAACGGGGGTGGAGGAAGCTCCAACCAAGCAGACGGCCTTCCCTACTCTTCCTCAGCCAGCAGAGGGCCCAACGAGAAGCGCCGGACGAAGCAACGCACACTTACTGTGTCGGACTGGGTCCGCATTCGCCGGCCGTGCTGCTCTCACAAATTGGACTCATTCTGGACAGCACCAGTCCAGATTACCGCCCAACTCGGACCGACCACTTTCTGTCTGGCTGACGGGTCCCGTTGGCATGCCAGCCACCTAAGGAGAGTGGCGGCACCGACCCCCTCGAACGACTTCTCAGGCAAAAACTACTGACGCCTCGAAGAGCGTCGTGAACCAGCCGTGCCCGTGGGGCCAGAGCCTCGGCCAGCTCGCGTTCGCCTTTGCCCTCGGTATTTGGACAATTATCACCGATTTTGAATGTCCCTAGCCAGTGCTTAGCCTATCGCGTGGCAGAATAACCCACACGGCTAAGCAGGGAAACCGGCAGTCTACCCGGTTTCCCTTGTTACAGTGTTTTTGGTTCCTTCAGGGAGGGGGGGTAAATGTAGCATATGTCACACTGCTACAGAATGTTGCGACAGGTCGTAAAGCAGCGGTGACGTCACGACCGCAGGTAGACTAAGATGGTGGCACAATAAACACGTTGACAAAGCAACTCTCCTCCTCTCATTCCTCCGGACACAACACATTTGTCATCTCTTAAATTAGGCTACTTTCTGGGTCCCGAGATACACACACGTATACACACATGCACACACAAACACACACGCGGATGGAGGGATGGATGGATAGAGACAGAGACGGAGACAGAGACGGTGTTGGAGATGGAGACGGATGGACGGTCGGAGGGAGACAGACAGACAGACAGACAGACAGACAGACAGACAGATAGATAGATAGATAGATAGATAGATAGATAGATAGATAGATAGATAGATAGATAGATAGATAGATAGATAGATAGATAGATAGATAGATAGATAGATAGCAGGTTCATGGCTGGTGAGGCACTGACGTTATCAATGACGTCACCGCTCGTCTCTGCTTAGTATTTGAACGGTAAATTCAGCGATTTTGAAAAAAATCCTAAAACGGTGAAGTTAAATTGACAAGAACTTTAAAATTCTAATCAGTAAATACATCTAACTGTTTAATTTATTTTTTCATTTGATATTTCCATGACAGCTTTCCATGATGACAGGTGAGGCACTGCCTCACCTGCCTCCACTGACTGCACGTCACTGATAGATAGATAGATAGATAGATAGATAGATAGATAGATAGATAGATAGATAGATAGATAGATAGATAGATAGATAGATAGATAGATAAATAAAAATACAGTATTATGTAATGCATATGTGGAAATAAGTTGATTATTGTTACGTTCACCGTTGACCGTTGTCCATTTAATTAATCATTTGTATTGAATTATACAACCTAATAATGAACATTTTGACGTAGTAACTAAGGTCATGAGCACCAGCAGTGACGTGCAGTCAGGGGAGGTAGTCATTGAAATATCAAATGAAAAAATACATTAAACAGTTATATTTATTTGGTGATGGTGACAGTGTTTATTTTATTTTATTTGGATCAAAACTATGTCCATCGGTGAGGCACACAGTGACATGACAGGGGGCGCTGTGATTTCAGAGATTCTTCCTGCTACTCCTCGGCTACACAATAATAGAATTAGTGACAGCAAGCTACAGTAAACAGTGCAACCATCAGTCATTTTTTCGTGTTGCTTGGCCTTATTTTCAGAATGGCGGATTACACATCAAAATTGAAAGGATTTTCTAAACTGGACTTTCAATCGAAGCAGGAGATAATAATGAAAGGAAGACCAACACCGGACTGAACAGCTCACAAAAGGTGAGGCATGGATGTAAATCTCCTGGACAGCTTCTCAGCTTTTTGGCCCAGAAGGATCTCATTGAAACTATTCGTGAAGCGACAAAGTTGCTCCAGCTCATGCACACTGTTCCAGCTACTACAGCATCAGTGGAGCGGTCATTCTCAGCACAAAAGACCGAAAACATATAGTCGGAACAGGACTGATCAAGGACGACTTTCTTCACTGGCAGTGATCTCCATGGAGACAGAGAGACTTGGACTTCATTTATAAGTAAAGGTAACACGATAATAACGTTTTTTAAATTACAGTAAAGTCTCGTCATATCGATATCGGATATATCGATAGTCCCGGTTATATCGATACTATTTCTATGCACGCACGGAGAAAATTACATGCAAACAGGTTCGGATATATCGATAGTCCCGGTTATATCGATATTTTTTCGGACTCCCTTGAATATCGATATAACGAGACTTTACTGTATTTTTTTCTATGCTACAGTTTGTATACAGTATATAAAGAATGCTGACTTGACATTTTAAACAAAACACTTTAACTGTTGCCAATCAAATGGTGAATAAGCTACTCCGTAGAGTTCATATTGTAAATCTGACTGTGATGACGTCAGTGCCTCACCAGCCATGAACCTCATCGCACGTCACTGAGCACCAGGTAGAGCAAAGTTGATGTTTCTTATAGACACACATTTATGTCAGAGAGCTCCGAGCACAGATGCCTCCAAGCCTAATGAACGAAATGGACATGTCAATCACACCCACGAAGCTGTACAAGGCGCTAATGGTGCGGCGCCAAATACACACTAAGGAAACACTTTGAAAATAGCCATGTCAAGATTGTGACACAAGTTTATTCACACATTATTCATGTCATCATTGCATCCCCGCTTTTGATTAAATATCTCAAAAAGAGAGGAAGATGGTGTTTGATTCATGACAGTATTGGATTGTCTAAACCGGCAAACCTGCATAACAATCTCAAAACCCCAAAATATTATGAATTTGTCTCTTTTTCATATCTCTCGTCTGATGTTTTCTCCTGTCCTAGTTCGGTTCCCACGTAGTTGAGAGTGGAGGGGGCAAAAAAGGAATCCATAAATTCTAACAAACATTGAGGTGAGCGAATATTGTATGTGGTTGGGTGACATGTTGCCTGCGTTTCCACATAATACGCACACTGCATTGTGTGTTTCTAATGAGGCATGGAGCACTCACCGCAGTGTATGGATTTTTAATGAGAGCCACACAAGATGAGACAAACCGATGACCTCTCTCCTCACGCTTTCTCACCTTGTCTTGTTTAATTTTAGACAAAGCAAATATCAGACTTATTTAATGTAACCTGTTACCGGTTGACTGTCTTTTATTCCTGCCTATTTTTGCAGTTATTCAGGAAAGAAGAGCATTTCAAGAATGTCATGCGCTTTAAAGCAACAATGTCAAATATTTTCAAAAGACTTTTAATATGCCCCGAAATACTAATGTGTTCCTAATAATGACCGAACTTCTACGGTATATCTGTAGACAGGGATGGTGAATCAACAGATTTGGCTTATAAATTTGAGATTTTTTTTTTCATTCAGGTCATGCCGACTTCTATTAATCTGGATGTTCCGCTTTATAAATGCATCGAGGAACTTCAGAAGCTCTTCTTGACACACCCTTTTCTATTCAGTGCTTGGCAGCAGAATTGATTGGGAAAAGACCAAGGCAGTGGGATCTGAACCCTGTGTCCAAAGTCATGTGACTCCCTGAGCCATTCAGCCACTACCAAGACATTGTAATACATTATCTCCTCATCGAATCCACTACGCAATGTCCAAAATGGTGACGAGTAGGGCAAGAATTAACCATTATTTTAAGCAATTAATCATTCAGTTTTCTTGTCAATTAATTTATTAATCAGATGTTTTAACACATTTCAATTCATCTCTATTCAAAAGCACAGACTTTTAAAGTGGCAGTGTGTAAAAAGTAAAAATGTATAAATTAATGACTTGTGATTCAATTACGGCTTTGGTTCGTAACAACCATCTGAAAATTAGCAGACATATTGATTCTTGTTTTTCAAAAGTAAAGGCAGACTTGTTTAATGGTGAAAAAAGCCACCAACATAATAAATCAGCATTAATGAAGGACTAGAGAAATCTGAGAATATTTCCTATTCAAAGTCTCACATCCCAAGGATCAAGGTAATTTTAGGTAGAATATCATCATCTCTAAACAATTACAGAAATCATTGAGAAAAACAGTTGGTGGTGAATTTCACAATTGATACATTGTCGATTCATCGTTGCACCTCTGGTAACCAGCTTCAGCTCTTTAGTCCACCTATAACAAATCCTCAACCCAGTATACTGAGTCAGAATAGAATGAATCCAGTCTCAAGTAAAAGTAACCTAATGTGCTCAAAAAACCCACAGCCAACTAGCAAGTGGCTTCGGAAAACAACCCAGCACTTTTTAAGTATGACCTCATGAGATTGTACAGGTGTACCGAATGTTGTGTCGGTGAATGGGTTCAATCTTTCTACTCAACAAGTCTCCAGTGATGAAAAAGGGATGATTCCACTCATTTGTAAGATCATGACGACTCTTGTCAGCCTTACCTCATACACATGCATACGTACAAACACGCAACTGCACACCAGGCAAAAGGTGCAGCCCAAGCCCATGTTTGTTACAGTACCTGTAGGGAATCCAGTCGGAGGTGTGCTTGGAGCTCATTATGTCTCAATCACCCTGACTGCAAGGCTGGCGGCCTGCAACAGCACCACAGCAAAGTGGCTACGTGGTCAGAGGACGAGATTCAAACGGCGAGAGCCCACATAGCCCGATCATCCCTGCTCCTCGTATCCCCCCAGTCTCCGGTTGTGCGTCTTTTCGCTGCGGGATGTCAAACGACTATCAATCCAGGCAAGCAGCCACTCTCGTCAAGTGTTGTACGCCATGCACATGAAATTAGCCGTTTTCTTGTCTTCCTGTGTATGTGTGTGAGTGTATATGTGCTTTCAGTCAATGCCTCTCCTCTTCTCTGCTCACCGCCTCTGCTCTTGACTGGATCTAAATCTCCCTCCGATTCTTGCCCTTTAAATCCCCCCTCCCTTCTTCCTCCCTCTCTCCCCAATCCATCTCTCTGGTACAGCATCACCAACAGCAGCATCCAAGTCTGTTGCTTTCATTGGGGGGGAAGATAGGGAGATCCCCCTCTTTTCCAGCATCCTTCATTTTCTTTTGCATTCAATTGTACTCGGACTGCAAATCAGGAAAATTAGTTCTGTTTTCTGGAATTATTTAATTATTCCTCCAGAGTGTGAAGCATTAGCATATGACTGCAATGACTCTTTAATTCAACATTTTCCACAACGGGACAAAGGCACCCAGTGATAGTGGCTGCAGCTCACACACATCTGCTTCCGCCCGCCGTCGGACGCCCCTCACTGTCACACTGTGTTCCCCGGCCAACTACCGAGTCCATCAATAGACTGCTAACGCAGGCGACTTCCTCGGGAGCGCGACCGCTCCACAAGGAGTCGATTCAAGGCAGCCTCATCAACAAGCACATATCTCACTTGGACGTTCGAGCTCAGCTTGCAGGTGAAATGACCCGCAATCATTTAAATTAATCTCAATTAATTTAGTATTAATTAAGTATTATTGTTATCTTTTTTTTGGTGGTTGGTGGATCGAGATGGCCTGCTCATTCATGAGGCCGTCTTTCAAGAAACAAAACACCTTTGGAGCCAAAGTAACGATAACTTTTGATAAGGCTATTTCTGGATAAGTAATGTGGAATTGTTATTGAGTCATCTATGAATGGAAACACATTAAAATTGAATGAAACTATTTAAAATGTGCAATATGAAATAGAATAGTACTGACGATGAAGTTGGGTGAGCAATGTGCAATATGTGGGTGAAAAATACAAAAAGATGTGCAAGAGTATTGAATGATAACGGATTGATGTGGAATGATTATGGTGAATAATTTGCAATAGGTAGGTGTAATATGGACTGATATAAAATGTTACTGAAAGATATGGTATAATGTGCAATTATATAGGTGAAAAAAGTGTAATAATATTCTGGAAAGTGTGAATCTTTTGGACTGTGAGGGTTGTGGGACAATTGTTTCATGAGCTGAAAATGTTGCCCGTAACTTTGCAAATACAGGTTGGTATGGTTTGGGGGATTTTTTTTTATTGTGGAAAAACTGAATCTGAATAATTGAATTGTCGTAATGGAGGGAAAAATACAGCCTGCATCACGTGAATGTTTGGAATATGTTGAATTTGAAATGGTAAGAATCCCATGTGGAATCATAGGCGCAAAGGTGGGCACTCGATTAGACTGACGGAAGGTCCGTCAGTATTTTAAGTCAATTAATGTGGACCCAGTCTGCCGCGCGTCGGCGACAGAACATACCAAGTAATTTCCATGTCACACACTGGCGCCACACAAGCCATCTCACAACCAAATTAAAGAAAATGTAAAAATAAATCAACACACACACACACACACACACACACACACACACACACACACACACACACACACGCACACGCACACGCACACGCACACACACGCATACATATATCACATGTCAAATAAGTGAGAATAAAGTGTTTCTCACTCACTCAGTTGACATACAATGACCACAAAATGGTCGCGTTGAGTAACCAAATAAATTTGCAGGTTTTTGGAATCATAACTGGATCAAATAACTGTCGATTCCAGGATGTTTTAGAGCCATTTATAGGGGTGAAATGACAACAAAACACATATACACAACCGTCATCAAGGCATGGATTAATCACTCGAACGACGGGCCTGTCAAAAATGCCAAGTCACACAACTTCAATGGGAAGTGATGGTGTCTTAAAAATACACACCTATCAAATAATCATTTTCTTTTCAGAATGAATTACTGATATACAAAATATGATTTAACTCATTCATTGCCAGACGATGTGCAAAAATGTGTGCACTCCAGTGCCAGGGTTTTTGTCATTATCACTCAAACTGCAGTATCGTTTTAGGACTACATAAACGTTCAATTCAGCGTAAGAAACCTTATACTTTCTTCTCTCGTCAGAAAAAAAAGAGTTAATTCATAATTTATATGGGTCTGGAGTTATTTGCGCTTGTGGGAGGGAAAAACGGTGCCAGAGGTCTGACCAAAACCCGAACAAATTCAGGAATGGCGCGCCATGTCTTGCTTTTCAATTCCTGAATAAATTCAGGAATGGACATACATGAGTTAAGTATAAATATCTTGTAAAAACCTATTTTATTGTCAAAATGCAATTCCTCAGCATTTGTATTTATTTATTTTGGGGTTTGGCGCAGAAAATCCTCGACGATTTGAGGATGACAAGATTGGAATTCGGTGTTTTTAAGCACAAGGTCAAAGAGGTGAAGGAAGAAGATGAGCAGATTTGGCACAAATGGCCGCATGGATTTTAGGATAAACTTGATCGTGACATTACAGAGAGATGCAGTCTGGACGTACTGTAAATTGTTCTCTGACATGCTCCCACAGGTCAATTTATTAGGCACATCAGCCCAAGAAAATACCATTCAATAAAAGGTATGGAAATAATCCTGCCTATTTGTATTAGTAAAACAATTAAGGCTAATAGTAATGCTGCCACGATCAACGAGGAATTAATCTGAAATTGCTGTGGTGCCATTATGCAAGGGTTTACGGTACTTCATTGAGTAAAGATGTTTGGAACTCAAAACATGACTATCTCTCATCATCTGTCCACAATGGAATGAATGGAATGGAATATTTTCAAGAACATAAATAATGACAATGTGAAGAATCAAACCGTTTGGTCTCATTCTTGTTTGTGCAACCAGGCATGATGAGCAAACAGTCGTAATATGAGTTGTTTTCACAGCGAATACAGAATACAGTATATGCCTGTGAGCTTTTTCATATTGTCTGTCCACAGCTGTTGATGCACTATTTTTGTCCAAATATCCATTGGCATTATAACAATAGCGGGTTTTCCTATCAAAGGAGACACATTTTTTAATTAAATGGCTCTAACAAACAATAGTTTGTCTCGATTCGACATGTACTTTGACCTGAATGATGGAGAAACTGCACAGACATTCTCGTGTAATTTGCAGTGTGAACGGTTGCCAAGCTTCTTGTGCCTTGTGATTGACTAACGGCGGCGTATAATCTGTCTTTTGCCTGCGACCGACCGTTCTTGTGACCCTGAACACCAGTAGGAAATGGATGAATAGATTTGTATTGCTTATTCATTCTCAAATTTAGGATCCTACAAAAGTCTCAAAAATGAATGGGTGGTATTTTATTGCTTATCATGGGTAAAATGCCTTCTGAATGTTGTCATAAATTATTGTTTTGAATCATTTAAATTAAATTATGAATCAAATTTGGGTCATCAATCGCAATATGATAGTGAACCCTTTGGAGATTATTTGAGGTTAGCATACAGGTGGTTATGAACTGCATTTTTAATGTTTTGGTGCAAAAAGTAATGATTCTACAGCATAATCTATGCCTCTGTAGATTGTAGGTAGCATCTTCATGCTTGCAAATAGAAGGAACAAATATATATAATTCTGACAAACGCGAAGGCACTTGTTCAGATCTCGATAACAAGAAAACAGCTTCAATATCCTGAACAGAATATTTTAAGACTGATAGCCTATCTGATCTACAAGTGTCCTTAAATAACCAAATCCATGAGAGATGATTTTGCATCCTGAATATGAGCTGCTGGGATGAAAGTGCAACTAAATGAAACAAGCCACTTCGTTCAGGAATGCTCCTGAGGAAAATACACCCTGATGAATATTTGATGCTTGAGAACAGACTTTGAAGTGTGACTTTGAAGGCTGCGTTTGGTCATGAGGGACTTGGGTGAAGATAAGAAAATATTCTTCCTGCTTTCTTCCTACTCTACTCCATTTTCAAAGTACAGTGCTTGTCCCACTGGCTTTACGGTAAGTGCAGCACCACACAGACTGTGATAAAGTCTCTTATGATCAATTAGAGTTATACAGTCCAGAATTCTTTATTTAGTGCCCCGCAGGCGCCGTATTGTTAGTAACAACAGAGCAACAGTAGCTGTGATTATGGTCTATTCACCGAATGTACAAGCAATGTGTAATGGTTCTCTGGCTTTTGTCCGCCTGTCTCAATCAGGCTGCACAGACCACAAGCCTGGTCAGAGATCAGCAGGACATTACTGAGTGATTATTTCATTCGAACATGTAATTATTCTGTTTTTTTTAGATGCTAAAAAGGAAGTATGAGGGTTCTGGAACAATTTTTAGTCAGACTCCACTACTCCCCTTACCTGCAGAAATTAAAGAACATGCTCTTGTACAAATGTTCAAATCTTGACTTTCAGACTTATTGCTATACTTTTTCACTTGTTCAAACTATTGTACAACATTTTTTTTTGCTGAGCCTCTGGATATTGTCCTGTTTTATGCCTTGCTCTCCTCTCACCTGCTCCATTCTTCTCCTGCTGAGTGAAGGGGAGCGTTCATCCATCTTTTGTGTCTATGTGACTTTGGATCATAAATATGTAATTTTAAATAGCTTCATTCATGTTTTGAGTACATCATAATCCTAAATTTGAACATTGTAGTGGTCTTGTAATTTTTAAATAAAACATTGTGTGATTAATTATTACGCGATCGGACCCTGGTAAGAATTCCCATCAATAAACCAGTTTCTATTGACAAACCATTTAATACAGAGGCGTCATTGAATGGAATTTCATAAAAATGATTTCCATCCATCCATCCATCCATTTTCCGTACCGCTTTTTCCTCATTAGGGTCGCGGGGGTTGCTGGAGCCTATCTTATCTGTCTTCGGGCACGAAGCGGGGGACACCCTGAATTGGTTGCCAGCCAATCGCAGGGCACACAAAGACGTACAACAGTCACTCTAACATTCACACCTACGGACAATTTGGAGTGGTAAATCTGCCTGCATGCATGTTTTTGGAGTGTGGGAGGAAACCGGAGGACCCGGAGAAAACCCACGCGGGTCTGGGGAGAACATGTAAACTCCACACTTTTTTAAAGTTGTGAAGGCAGTTATCTGCCTTCAGCCTATCCTGGCTGACTTTTGGCAAGATCCGGGTTACGCCTTTAACTGGCTGTCAGCCAGTCACAGGTGCTTAATGGATAACCAACCTATCACATTCGCATTTATATTCATGCACACATTTTTTTTCAATACAGCCATATTGGCCCCTCTGTTGTAAAGAGACAAACTGTTTCATGATGAGGCACAACAGAGGTTTCCCTGCATGCCAAACAAAGAGCTTAGTGACTCAGGGGCTGCGTTCTGTCACGGTTTGCATGGTGGTGATGGTGGTGCATCCCGAAAAAGCAGGTAGGAGGGAGCAGCAGGGTGTAATTGCCATATTAAATAAATTAACAGGAATAAAATCTGACAGGGTGAAGCAAACACATACAATGAGCCGACAACAAATGGTCGTGCCGGGAGTCCTTTTAACTGCCACTGATTGGAACGACCAACACCTGTGCAGGTGCAGGCGGGGCCTTCAGGGCCACCCGTTGGTCGCCAACCAGATCGTGACACGAACATCTCCACTCAGAAAAGAAGTGTGATGGGTTCTTGGCTCAACAGAGACCAATGATAACATGACTGGATTTGTCCCATGAGCTAATTGGCTCTGCATCATCACCAGTCAGCTTTGCGGTTTTTCACTTCTTGCACCATTGGGGTCCCAGGTACCAATGTGTCATACTTGATATCACATTATTCCAAAGGTAGACCATCTCTTACATGTTTAATGATCAGGAGTCCCAATATGCGTCTTCAGCCCAATACTTAACCCAAAAATACAGGTAGAAAAGTACAAGTAAACTGAGAGAAACAAGTAAAACAAAGGCAACAACTATGACGTGAGGGATAAAGATCTCCCACTGCAACTTTCCAGCAGTGATTTGCCAGCTCCAATTTAATTCATGATTGCGTCATTCATAGAAGGGAATCTTTAACTCATTCACTGCCAGACGATGTGACGAGTGCAAAAATGTGTCCACTACAGTGCCAGGGTTTTTGTCATTTTCACTCAAATTGCAGGACCCACAGATTATTGATTTTTATGACTACATAAACACTCAATGCAGCGTAAGAAACCTTAGAGAGATGAGACACAAATAGTTAATTCGTAAATGATATGGGTCTGGAGTTATATGAGCTCGAAATGAGGGTGGCTGTCCAAAATACAATGCAATAAATACATATTGGTTTATATAGCGCTTTAACAACATATGAAGCTGGAACAAAATGCTAACATGGAAAAAGGGGAAATGCTGCCCCTTTGTTGAACGGAAAAAACGTTGCCAGAGGTCTTACCAGCGCTTTATCTGCACCGCCTTAAGGAAAACCAAAACCGAACAAATTGGGAATGGCGCTCCACATCATATTTTCAATTCCCGAATAAATTTGGGGACGGCAGTGAATGAGTTAAAAAGGCATATTCATACACATGCTGGTAGGATAGAACTCAAAGACAAGCTGGTGCATTAAGCAAAAACTCTGGCATATTTGAAGGACAGCTGTAATGTGTCAAACTAAAACAGGAAGTAATGCGAACAGTGAGCATATATTCCATAAAACATCAACACACCCCTGGTCAAATGCCAGGTTCTGTGGTCTCAAAAATGACACCAGGAAAATCAATTGAAACTTTTTCACCATTGTATGAGTAGTAATGGGAAAATGAACCTTTGGTGTTATTTCATGAACTAGTGGTATTTATTATTATTATTTTTGTCTCCTTGTGAGAGTCCTGTTAGGTTAAAGAAATGGGTTTAAGAAATGGAAAGTAAGTGTGCCACCCTTTTTGAAGAGATAATACCATATCGGGGAGCTAAAATGATAAAAACAACACATGGTACAACTTGTAACCTGTAGCCAAGGGCATGCTAGCAATTGTGAATTTTGGGAAAATATGTTGATTCCCTAAAAAGCACGACAGCTGGCCCCACACCACCGCCAATTAACTTTTGTGTAACTATCGCCGCATGGAACTCTATCCCTATGTCGTCTGTTATATTTAGGAGCGTGACGACCAATGAAAACCTGCAGCATTCCGCTGTCTGTCCCTCATAAATGGTTGAAAATTGTTTCATATTTTAACTGGAAATGAAGTCTTAGTCAAAATGTAGGGAATTATGAACAGTTGTAAACAGTGGTTAGTCTTAAAACCTCATACTTCTGCGAGAAAGCTTAGGACAAGTCAGGGAAATCCGCTTAGAAGATCTCAACTTCATTTGAGGTTCATCAAAAGCACTTTATATGGAGGTTGGTGTGTGCATGATTGATTCATTCTGAAATAACATGATTGATTCATTCTGAAATGAGCCAAATAGCCAATTATAAAATAGTGTGCTTACTGTTCTCCATTGTTTATTCCTACTTCACACTTACAAACAATTTTGAAAATGCCAATTTAACATGTAAGAGGTCCCGTTAACGTTGGAAAAAGTATCAAATCCCTTTTTTTAAAATAACAACAGACCTTTTGAACAGGGTTTTTTTTAGTTCCTCTCTGATTCAAAACTTCAGACCGAGACTCAGCATTGATGACTTGATGCACGATTGAATGAAAAGTGTTTGGTCATTGGGTGTTTGTGTCGCATCGATTGAATGAAATCTGCCCATGACACTTTTTGTCATGACAAACTCATGACAAAAAGTTGGCGGACACCAGGCCAGACAACTCTGGAAAGTTGCCTGCCCGGCCATAAAGTTCCCTGCCCTATTTTTCACAACTTGAAACACAATAAGACAACTAATCGCAAAAAAAAAAAAAACATTGTTGCGAAGTATAAAGGATTTTTTTAAATTAAGGAAGTACCTACCACAAATGCTACCTTGCTTATTTTATGGTAAATATCCCTTCCTTAAGATTTTGCTCGAGTTGTCGTTTGTCATCATTGTGCACAATGCAATGTTTGCATTGTCTGCTTAAAGCCATATGGACTCCTCTTTCTAAGCGCCTTTCAAAACTGTCATGTACACTTTACAGTCACGGTATAGTCCGAAGCGCAAAACAGGCCAAATTGTTTCCAACTGTTTCGTTGCCAAACTAACATTCGTTTGGCAATTTGCATACTCGGCACGGGAGCCAATCAGAAGCCTGTTTCATGCTTCGGACTATACCGTGACTGTAAAGTGTACTTGAAAGTTTTGAAAGGCGCTGAGAAAGAGGAGTCCACGTGACTTGTAGCGGTTTGCTTGTATATTTTGCTTTGTTGAAGAAAACAAACGTTTGATTTGAAAATAATCTTTTTTTTTTCTTGAAAAAATTGCCGGCCACTCGGGCCGAGACGTTTTGAAAGTTGTACGCCCAACGTAAAAGTTGTATGCCCCGGGCCTCCAGGCAGGCGTTATTTCAAACACTGGTGTAATGATTCCTGCTAATATGGGAAATATACTTTGGAAATATGTTTTTAAAGGACTTATTGCATCAAGCTTTTGGGAAAGATACTATATACTGGAACTAAACACATGCACACACCCACGCGCACATACACACCCACATTCTGTATGACTTGGTCGAACCTAACTCCCAGGGTAGGACAATTGAGACCATCCATAAAACATGATTTGGATTAGTAAATGTCATGTTGATGAAACATTGTTCCAATGTCCCAGTGTCCCACTGAACCATGCGGATTGAATCCCTCAATAGAGCTGAGAGTTGCTGTTGTGTCCCTCTTATTAAAATGCAGGCTCGTCACTTTGAACAATCAGCAAGCGTCTTAAATTTGAGGATTTTTGCATGCGATTATCTGTTGCTCACAATGTTAGAATACCTTTACATTGATGCTATTCATTATCTCTGTTAGGGCAATTCGCTATACGAACACATTTTAAACATCTTTTCTATTTCCTTTCACACCATTTTATTTTCTGAGACTTCCCGTCATCATGTCACATGTGCCGGCCTAAAGATTAAATAATATTTTTGTTCCTACTTTTGATTCCTGCTTGATTTTAAACGAATAAGTTAAACGAACGTAACAATCTCACTTATAGCGTTTTGAATGGATTGTTAGCATTGAGGTAAGCAATGTGTAATTGTGATTGTTTTATGTTTAAAGGACAACCGACGCCTCCAGACAAGTTGTGACCATAATTTGTAAAATCGCTTCAAATGACTTCTACTGAGCGTATTTTACAAAGATTCCACCGCATATAGCTATATTTTACGTTTTAAGACTCGCGCTGAATATTCAGGAAATCTTGTTTTTGAGTTGGTTACGATTCCTGACGTCTCGTCATGGAAGGAACGCCCCTGACCGAGAAAAGGACACACATTTTGCGGTACTTTGTTTGGTCTGAAAACTTCGTGTTGATCCACGTTGATGGCGAAAATAGAAGGAAAACATAAATAATGCGATGGTGAATCGTTGTGTGTTGCACCAAGACAACTATTTGATATTCGCTGACACAAACAAATCAGCCCATTTCCAACGGAGCTTTGGCGCCATCTCCTGCATTTTCTGGGTGATACATTTCTGTCCAGATGCCTCAGAATGACAGGGAATATCTTCTTTAATCGATTGCAAACATTTATGCTTTCCTCTTCAGAACTATTTGAATCACATTCATAACTGGATGAGTAACAAGAAAGCATCTTCTCCGAATCTGAAGCCATTGTTTTGATTCTCAAGCAAGGCAAGACGTCTTGGCGTGACATCATGAACAAGGGGGCGGGACCTTCTGAAACTGGCCACTTCCGGGTTCAATTTGAAGTAGTTTCTGGACACTTTAAGTCATTTTTATTGGTGTTTTGCATTTGACTAAAAAATATCCTGCGTGTTTTAGGTATTTTAGATGCTATAAAACGTTTTTCTGATGTCAGTTAGGAAACAAAAAAGTGGTGTCGGTTGTCCTTTAAGAGGACATTTAAATACAAGTTGGAATGGCAATAGTCGACCCGAAGCCGATTTTGTTGAATTATTTTTACATTTTCCAATTTGCTGCTTGTTGTGAATTTATATTGAGTTCGCTTCCAAAGTGAGTTCATTAGCCAAGGCAAAAAATAAAAAGTAAAAATAAAAAAAATCAGCAGAACAATGCTTCAAACCTTGGAAACTCATAAACTGAGTCACTGAATTCAAAGAAATGCAGTAATCCCATTCAGATTCTGAAATACCTCATCTGCCCGGAAACTCAACCCGGAAGTAACTCAGATAGAATAGTAAAACAAATAGATAGGAGGTGTTCTGGCACTATCTGATGAGATAAAAGTTGTTTGAAAAATGTTTGATTGATACCATAAGAGAGCTATTCTTTTAACCTTTAATTGTGATGCATCTCATTGTGAGGTGTTTCTGATGAGTTTTACTTCCCATTAAATAACATCAACATGTGAGCTCTCAGTATTATATGGTAACTACAATAACAAGAAGACACATGCTGTAGTTTTATACTTACTTACTTTCTGTACTTTTTATTGTTGCATTGAATCTCTTTGTCTGACTGAAAAATGGCCAGTGCAAGTAGCGGGTTTAATGAATGATTTAATAAGTGACAAGATGTATGCTGAATATGTAAATGTGACAAGTAAAGCCAAATGAGGGTGACAGGTTGTGAGTAAGAGTGTGTGTAAGAGATAGATAGCGAGAGAGAGAGAGAGACAGAGACAGACAGAGACAGAGAGACAGACAGAGAGGGAGAGACAGAGAGAGAAACATAATCATGAACCTTGAGACCTTATTACTGAATCATGTCATAGCATACACTGCAATTTTTCTTTGCCTTCTTAAAGTTATGCCGCAAGCTCCATTCTTCTCAACAGTGCAAAATAGAAATTCAATCGAATTATTTAAAAAATCCAGTTTGATTGCAGTTTACACGCGTTTTAAAACAACCTCAGAAATTAAATTAGCATTTTGGCCATCCATTTCACACATCAAAATGTTATTTACCATTCTCAGCAGGTTGATGTCCCCTCTTCTTAAAAGGGCATTTGGAATTTACCTGTACTATATCCGTTTATTGACAGTGTCGTTTTCATTTTCATTTTCAGCACTTCATGTCAGTATTTGTGTATTAATTTCAGTATATTTAGGATTTTCTTTACTTAGTTTCAGTTACTGCGTAACCAAATCTGTTTTTTGTATGTTTGCTTATTTTATGTTGTCAGCAAAAGATGGAAATTAGCTTTCTGATTAATATGCTGCTAGCATCTATTTGTGTCTTTGATATCGACTTGTTTCTTCAACTTTGGTTGTAGAATTCAATTTAAAAATAAAAATAAATGTGTGTTGTTCATTTGCTTAATTTGAATGCACTCAGCCATTCAATGCCTATTTTTTAAACCAAGAATATTGTCAAAAATTTACAAATGATTCAGTATATTATACCCATTTCATGCTGATTATATAATTCACTTCAGAGAATCGGGAATACATAATTTAAAAATGTAGTTTTTCTGGATTTCAATTTGTGACAAAAAGGTCCAATTGAATGTAAACAGGATATTTAATATACAGTGGGGCCTTGGCTTATGAATTAATTGGTTCCCAGACAGAGTGTGTAAGGTGAAGAGTGTGGAATAGGAAACCATTAAAATGAGAATAATCCTTTCCCATGTCTTCATAAAATATAATTATAACTAAATAAGCCTTAAAACTACACACAATATACCTTATTATATGTATAATACATGTTCTATTGTATTGTAATGAAAGAAATACACTGTACAGTATAATAAAGTCACTTTATTTACATTTGTGATGGTCGTTGATGGCTCTTAATTGACACCTGTTGCTTTCTGACTTGTAAGGTCTTATGAAACTGAGGCATCACATTATCATTCATCATGTTGATGATTCTCATAGCCACAGTCTTTTCTTGATGGAACTGTTCGATAAAAGCCTGCACATCATTCCACTTAGTCAACATTGACTTGATGCTCTCACTTGATGCTGCAGCCATCTCCTCCTCCTCGCCCGAGGATGACAACTCCTGAATGGCTTGCTTCTGGTTGTCCTCTTTAAAGCAACAAACTTACGCAATCGCGGCTAAAAATCACCTCGGGCGAAGCAAACTCTTGTGCTGGTAATTCCAAGACACTGGCGAGGCGCGAGGCGTCGTAATCATCCGGCACTGGTGACAGAGACTCGTTTAAATGTCCCAGTGTCGGTGATTAGTGGATTGACAGCAACTGGCGGAGGTCGGGAGCGGCGGCCCCGCCCCAGCTGTCAACTCGCACGTGCCAAGTTCGGTGTCATTACACACGGGGGTGCAAAAGCTCGCGACCGCGAAAAGCAACTAACTTACGCGATCGCGGCCAACAATCACCTCGGGCGAAGCAAATCCTCGTACTGGTAAAAGTCCGAGACACTAGTTTAAATGTCCCAGTGTCGGTGATTAGGGGATTGACGGCAGCTGGCGGAGGTCGGGAGCGGCGGCCCCGCCCCAGCTGTCAACTCGCACATGACAGATACACATTGAAATGGTCCGTCCAATAATCTCTCAGGGATAGTTCGGTGTCATTAGTCACGTGAAAGCATCAAGTAAATAAAGCCTTTGAGTAAAGCTTTGTTGCGACGGATGGTAGCAATGGTGGACTTAGCATATCGGTACCGGGTCGCTAAATCAGACAAACGGACACCTCGTTTGTGTTTCTCAATGATCTCCTTCTCTTCGACTGTAATTTTGTTTTGTGTCTTCTTCGGCTGAACACGAGCCTGTGGTGAGTCTTTTTTGGTCCCATAACAGCAAAAGTATCGTTGAAGACGCTCAACGTGTGCACTCATAGAAAGGAGGTGTGGAAAGGTAGGACTGCTGGGGCGCTGTTCAGTCGTGTGCTTTAGTGTTCTTCCGCCGAAGATTACTCTGCCAGCTGTGGGGTGGGGGGGGGGGGGCGGCGCTCCGTGTGTATCCCGAAAAGTGGTGTTTTATCCAAGGTTTAATTTTCATAAATTTAACGTTTGTAAACCGAAAATTTCGTTAGGCAAGGTGTTCGTAGACCGTGGCCCCACTGTATATTTCAAGATCCAAATTCAGAATTTACAAAAAAAACTGTCCATTGTGTTTTCCATTGCATTTGTATTAACAGAAAAAAAATGAAGCAAGGTGGACATAAATAAACCTTTCTTTCTCCATTTTGACATTACAGTACTTGTATCCAGGGGCAATCGCGATATGGTTTTAAGTATAATAACAGGTGACTCAGCGGATGAGTCACATTTACAGAATCTTCCACCTCATCACGAGTGGTCGTGCTGTGAAATGTACAAACAACACTTCTTACACAACAAATCTTAATGCGTTGAAATATTCACGGACAAGCGGACCCCGTGACAAAAAGTACTCCTCATGTATTGTGCATCCTGGAGTATGTGAAAGCTGCAATGTGATTAACATTGTCAATGCTGCTTTCCACAGGATCTATGGTCTCTATTTTAGATTGTTCCATTTTTTTAATAAATAATGACACTAAAATCTCTGTAGCTTTAAACAGACTCTCGTGATTGCCCCCCCATAAATAGCACATCTGCAATAAATCAATCAGCCGGTCTGCTGTCAAATTGCTCCAATTTTCCCCTCCTAGGAAAAAAAATGTCATCTCAAATCTCAGCACAAGCACGCGTGCAGGGATGTGGAGGCACCAACGAGTGCATCGCTCGCATCTCAACTCAGGTCCTTCACCAGAAGCATCCTCTGACAAACACCACGGCACTGGTAACCATGGCAACAGCAGAAAATCAAAATTATATGGAGAAAAGAAGCGCAGAGGAAGCCTTCTAAGCTTGACCGTGTCTCAAAAAAACACATGCTGTCAATCCATGGGATTTAAACGTTTCATGAAATTCAGTCTCGCACAGTTACATGCCATTTCGGTGAGAAACAATTAAGCAGTCCACGACTTATTTAAAAGTATGTCCCATTGGTGGGTGGCCACAAAGCGGCGCTGTTATGTTTATGTCCTTCACTCCAAACGCAACCAGAGCATTTTATTTTTAAAAAACATTGACGCACTCACATAAGTATATTGCGTGTATATTTTCACAACTTAATATGTTTTCATCAATACATTAACACCACTGTTCATTTATTTTAACATTCTGGACACTGTAAATGTAGCCTATTGTATTATTCAGATCTTATCTCCTCCAGTGACTGCAGTTTATACAGTACTGTACACCGGATAGCACACTGTGAAGTACAGTATACCTATTATACTATATTGCCATATTATAGAAGTAGATACTCGGGTTGATATATTTACATATCATACACCCTGTCTTTAGTTCACTGACGAAGCCTCTTGGATAGGAGGCGAAACGTCCGACACCTTCAAAAAGTACAGATGACGGCTGAAGAAACCTTCTCATCGACATACACCCTGTCAGTAAGTGGTTCTGAAACTTTTATTTACTGCTTCAAAGAAAATTTGATGCACACAAAAGTTGCAACTGTATCAAAATTAAAATTTGAAAACTAGAGATATGGAGAGATGAAATCAACATGAATAAATGGAATCGGGCCTTAAAGGCGCCGATTCTTTGGCATACCATCAGAGAGAGCCAGTGTACAAATATGGTTCTTGTGCCAAACTTGGAAACTAAATTTGACTCAACTTTCGATCAGATGCCCTCAAAATCGTTATGTCTATACGAGTTGCGTTTCTGTTTGTTTGTTTGTTTGTTTGTTTTTATTGCTTTGATTTACAAACACACATGGCAGATGAGCTTTGTATGGTAGCAGACTGCTTTTCATAGCAACCATTATTTTGACAGACAGTGAATTTTATTCTTCAAAAACAAAGTAGCTTTCAACTGTTTATTGGGACTGGCAGTTGGAGTTTTTGATAAATCTGTGGACTTTCAATATTCCTAAACAGGCTCAGCTCAAACCTGGATATTTGCGCACTAGTGAGGAGGGGACCAGCCATCTTTCCCCTTCAATGACAGTGGCTCCAATTATTTCCTTCAAATTTAGCATAAATTGTGGCCTGCTGTGTACATACACTGTAGATACAGCAGAGTGGTGAGGCGTGCACTCAAAAAAAAAACACGAACATCTTCACTTCGGGGTATTGTAGTTTTCCACTCTTCTTCTTTTCCTTTCAGTTTTACCCTTCAAGGGGTCGCCACAGCGAATCAGTAACCTCCATCTTCAGAGGTATGATACGCATGTTTGTTTTGGCCAAACTTTTACGTCGGATGCCCTTCCTGACACAACCCTCTGTATTTATCTGGGCTTGGGACCGGCACAAGAAGACTTACGTTGTGGCTACAGAACAAGCAACTCGCTCAGTAAAAGGCTTCCAGTCAGCATAATGTGCACTAATGACTGAACGGTGCCTGTTTTGCTATGCGATCTCTTCCCAAATGAAGTCTGCCCATAGGGTACAAACTTGCAGACTGCCTCCAATCCACAATTTTACAACCATGTGTGGCAGCTTTAGCGTTTCTGGGGTGTTACTCAATAAGAAAAATAACACTGCAATATTTTACTTCAATACAGTGATAATATAATGAAATAACACATTTAAAAAGATGATTTATCTATGTTGTTTTGTTTTATATGTGTATATATTATTTTCTTTCAATATTATACTGAAGTCAGTATAATATTAAATATAACCTTGCGGTTTTATCAATACCTTTACAACAATAAAAAATATGATTTTTTTTGTATAAAGGCAGGATTGCTAGCATATTGTCTTGATGATGTACCTAATATCATGGCCAGTGAGTGAATAAACATCATGTTGAAACCTTTAAGACGGAGCACACTATTAGGACGGGTCGAATATAGATGCAAGGTGGATTGCAGAATCTCCATACATTTTACAGGGTGCTCATAGTAATTGTACTCAACTTATTTCTAAAAAAAACATGGAGTGCAACCTCTCAAATTTATGCCACGATCCTTCACCATAGCAACCGCAGGTCCAGAGGCCTATCTTGCATTCAGCACTGGTGCAAAGCTCGAAAAGAGAGCTGAATAAAAGAAAAGCCAGAGCAAAAAGTAGTATTTAACATACAAGTCCAGGAGAGAAGGAATACGTATGTGAAATCGGATAAAATCCTCCCTCAAGCAAAAATGGAAAGAAAAAAAAAACAAAAACAAATGATGCATGTTATTTCGCCATGTAAAATCTGGTTATCTGAAGGAAGGCTGGATAGGCCCTGAGATTACATTTACTTGTTGAATGAGTGTTGAAACATACTGAAGGACTGGGCGTGCAAAGAGTACCGTATTTTCTGGTGTATAAGGCGCGCCGGAGTATAAGGCGCACCCCCAATGAATGGTGTATGTTCAAACTTTTTTTCCATATATAAGTCGCACCAGACTATAAGGTGCACATTCAATGAATGAAAGGTTTCCCAAATATAATATGTAAATATGTAAAAGTTTTCCAAATACTAGGCACAACACATTATAAGTACAGGCTGGGGTTCTGCACTAGTTCTTTTCCGTGCGGGAAATGGAGTCTTGGTTGCTGACAGTAGTTGCGAGACATGTCATGGCTCAATATTACTTCCCGTCTAGGCACATCAGAGTATAAATTGAAGGGTTATCGTTTGAAGAAAATGAAGGCTTTTAGGAGCATCCTAGAATAAATGCAGTCTTTAAAAACGACTATTGGGGACGAGAGCGGTACAAGTGAGATGATAAATTTAATTATTCACACAAGGAAAAGAAGAAGCCTCTGCGCTAATTAGTTTTCATCACCTTGGTTCTTTCAAAGTGTTTCCAGAGACTCATACGTGTTAATCCGTCGAAGTGCGGAATTTTCTCGTCTTGCGGTCATCAACACATGCTCACACAAGGAGTTCCATCCATCCATGCATGCATCCATCCATCTATTTTTCAATCCATCCATCTATTTTTCGATCCACTTATCCTCACAAAGGTCGCGGGCAGTGCCAGCGGCTATCCCAGCCATCTTTGGGCAGTATTCGGCAGCACACCCTATACTGGTTGCCAGCCAATCGCAGGTCACACAGAGACAAACAACAATCCACACTCACACCGAGGGACAATTTAGATCAGTCAGCCTGTCATGCATGTTTTTGAAATGTGTGAGGAAACCGGAGTGCCTGGACAAAACGTCCATTAAAAAAAATCCACAGCGCACACATAAATAAACAGAATGGCATGTTGTGTATTTAACCGAATCTCATAATTTATTTCAAACCGCAATCTTAATGCTAAAACCCAACTGCCACAGATATGTAGACTATGGATCAATTTTCTTCAAAAACACATGCAATTTGTTACTCACTGTGCAATCGGAATAGTCAATATAAAAGGTAAAGTTTTCTCATTGAGAGGTTCTCATTCCAGACAGGTGTCCTGGCGTGAAACATGCTCTGATAACACTGTTTCAGTGAATAGATGTCAGTTACAGTGGCAATGTTAAATGGCTGCCCTCTGGCTTCAACAAGGGGCCAGCCAATTTTGAATCATGGTTTCAGCTTCAGGCATGCGGAAATGAGACATATTCTTTCACACTCCAACAAACTTCTGCCTCTGAATTTCCTTTCGTCAAGACACCTCCACCTAGCTTGATTGATCACAGATTCATTTTGGTCGCACTGATTAGCTCATTGCCAATTGTTTTGATTTCCTTTCTGCTGGTCTGGCACACAAAAAGAACATTTGCACACTCAGTTGGCAGAGTGTGCCACCATTTAATTATGCAATATAGGCATGTCTGTTTGGATAATGGATGGATGGGTGGTCATTGCAAAAGCTCAAAGAAAGCACATGACCATAAATCGAAAATTTAATATTTACTGTAAAAATACTTTTTGGATGGCCATGCATATTTATGAAAACAAACAATATGCTTTTCCAAAACAGAATCATTTAATCAATTATTTGGATTCAAATGTCAACTTGTTTCATAAAAGAATTTCACTACCTCAAGACTCACTACACCGTTTGATGAACTGACTCTTAACAGCGTCTGCAAGAAAAATATATAGAATTTTGTTTGAACGTGAGATTACCTGTAATAGAATGCTTCAAACACATTCAACTGAAACATAATTCACATCTTATTAGAGTTTAATGTGGCTCTGGTCACTCTTTTAAAATGCATTTTTTCGGTGTCGCCCACCGCTGTTATTGCCTCATTCACTGAAGCATGGGTAAAGATAAAAAGGGAATCTGAGAAGAACCCATGCGAAACCAAACCATAAATATGAAGGATCAATAACAGAGATTTGATATCAATAGGATACAGTTATTACTATATTGTCTGAGATCCACATTGCCCTAATTCAGACATGTGCTCCTGGGAGCAACCGGCTCCTGCATAGCTGTGCCACCAATGTTGTTTGGTTCAGTTTGTTGTCGATATTGTGAATTGATAAATGGGCTGTTTAATCGAAATTGTGGGCCAGCCACTTGCGGTAAAATAGAGGACAATAATAACTAAATAGCTTTTCAATGGCCAAAAAAGATGGCAGGCCATCGGACATTTGCTCCGAAAGTCTGGAGGCTCATAACAGAAAATAATTGAGATGCAGTGTCTTTATGACAAAGGCATATAGCCAGAGTGATAGCCAAGCTCTTGTGAAATGAGTCTGTTAAGTTTTAAATCAATAGTGAACTGTAAAAACACCAAAAATGTGTGATGAGATGGAGTCCGCTTACCTCAAAGTACAAAACTGTCGGTTAGAATGTTCTACTTTCTTTCACGCTATGCTTCTGTTGACATTGAATCTAATAAAGAACGTAAAGTTACATTTAAAAAAAAAAACTTCAAATGTCCTCATTTTTTTGAGACATGCCCTCAATCGACATTCCAAAGTTTGATATATAAAAAGTTTACAATCAGAAGAGACTCCTGTAAAGCTGTTGGGGGTACATTTAAGACTCGTCACTGGGGCGGTGCCCTTCAAGTTAGTGAAACACTTGTGCAAAGTTCTCTTTGCAAAGTTCACATTTTTTAAACGTCTCTCTGAGAAACTGACTTTTGGATGTGGATGAATGGAGTTTTGGAATGTATTTTCCCCACATTTAGTACTTAATCAAAACAAGGCTCTGTTGTCATGGGCGCACGTGAAAGACTTTCTTTGAGTGACAAAGTTAAGCCAGACCTTAAACTTAATGTCCAAATCATGATATAGTTGCCTGTTGACTAAAAGTTAAGATCACCCTGTAGCTAATGTTCATTATGTACCTCAATGGTCATCCACCCACCACATTATGTAAATCAGGGGTTCTTAATCTTGTTGGAGGCACTGAATCCCACCAGTTTCATTTGCTCATTCACCGAACCCCGCATTCAATGACTGTGCCCACTAACTGCAGACGAGACTAAGGAGTGGAGCTCTCCGGCGGAGGATCAACCGAACCCCTCAGACCGCTTCACCGAACCCCTAGGGTTTGATCGAAGCCAGTTTAAGAACAACTGATGTAAATAATCACATTAGCCTTCCCAATGTCTGTTATGCTCAGCTCGAATGTCAGAAAATCACTAACGTAGCACTGTTTGTTTATTATCATGGTTGGCATTTATAGTGAGGCAGTATTGCGTAATACTGACAGCTGTTCCTACTCACTAAGTGAACCAAAATATTGTACAGTGATACCTTGGCTTATGAACTTAATTTGTTCCCAGACAGAGTGTGTAAGGCGAAAACTGTGTATCCCAAAAATTAATCTCCCATAGGAAACCATGAAAATGAGAATAATCCATTCCCAGGTTCCCATAAAACATAATTTTCTACTTTCTTATATATATATATATATATATATACCTTTATTAGTCTCGCAGTGGAGAAATTCACATTTCATTTATTTTATGTATAATGTGCTATGGTATTATAATTAAAGAAAACGGTACAGTATAATAAAGTCTTTTTATTTACCTTTGTGATGGTCGTTGATGGCTTTATGGAATGGAGTGGCAGGTTTCATCAGCATTAAACACTTGATGAGGAACGTAGCCTTCTTTCACCATCTTGAGGAATGATCCCTTGTAGGTGCTTTCTCTGCGATCATTTTACCTTGTTCCTCATCAATTTTGTTGTTTAGCGGGGTTGATAGCTTTATGCATGAAGTGTACAGATGGCTTGTGCGGGTTATTTGTGGAGCCTGATTGATGGGATATTTTAACCTTGCAGTCTACACTCTGCTATAAAAGTTGAAATGAGTCCATTTCACTGTTTTCTATCCATTTTCTCAGTCTCTCTCTCTATCGTCTGCCTGTCTCTTTCAAGGACAACCGACGCCTCCGGACAAGTTGTGTCCATAATTTGTAAAATCACTTCAAATGACTTATACTTGGCGGATTTTACAAAGATTCCACCGCATATAGCTATATGTTGTGTTTTAAGACTCGCACTGAATATTCAGGAAGTCCTGTTTTTGAGTTGGTGACGATTCCTGACATGACGTCACGTCAGGAACGGCCCTGACCGAGAAAGTGGCACACAATGCATTTCGGGTACTTTGTTTGGTCTGCAAACTTTGTGTAGATCCGTGTTGATGGCGAAATTAGAAGGAAAACACATAACGCGATGGTGAATCGTTGTGTGTTGCACCAAGACTACTACAGTGGGACCTTGGCTTACGTACTTAAGTGTGTAAGGCGAAAAGTGTGTATCCCAAAAATTAATTTCCCATAGGAAGCCATTAAAATGAGAACAATGCATTCCCAGGTCCCCATAAAACATAATTTTCTACTTTCTAATTTTCTCAGCCTTAAAACTATATAATAAATATGCTATAGTATTATGATTAAAGAAATAAACTGTACTATACAATAAAGTCATTTTATTTACCTTTGTGATAGTCGTTAATGGCTTGATGGAACGGAGTGTCCGATTTCCTCAGCATTAAACACTTGATGAGGAACATAGGCTTCTCTCACCATCTTGAGGAATGATCCTTTGCAGGTACTTTCTCTGTGATAATTGTATCTAGTTCTTCATCAATTGTGATCTGTTTAGCCGGGGTGATAGCTTTTTGCATCAAGTGTACAGATGACTTGTGCGGGTTATTATATTATTAACCGAAGCAGGCGTTCCTCGTTTAAATAAACATTTTCGATATATATCATTTGTAAACCAATGTAACTATGCGAATGTAACCAAAATACTAAATAAGGTACTTTTCAACCTATCACACAATCACGTGGCTTTAACTAAGGAATGGGGGCAGGGAATAGAGGTCAAAAACAGTTGGCTGCCATTTTCTTGTTAGGAGAACGAGCTCGTTCGCGAACGACACATATTCATCCATTTTCCGTACCGCTTATTCCTCATTAGGGTCGCGGGGGGTGCCGGAGCCTATCCCAGCTGTCTTCGGGCACGAGGCAGGGGACACCCTGATTTGGTTGCCAGCCAATCGCAGGGCACACAAAGACAAAGAGCAGTAACTCTCACACTCACACCTATGGACAATTTGGAGCGTTCAATCTGCCTGCCATGCATGCTTTGGGAATGTGGGAGGAAACCGGAGGACCTGGAGAAAACCCACCTGGACCCGGGGAGAACAGGCAAACTCCACACAGGGAGGCCGGAGCGGGACGCGGACCGGGGACCTCTGCACTGTGAAGCCGGCGTGCTAACCACTCGACTACCGGGCCGCCCAAAATAGTTCGTATGCCTTCTTATAAATTGAACGTTCGTACACCGAAAAGTTTGTAAGCCAAAGGGTTCGTAAACCGAGGTATCACTGTATATAGAATAACTGGACCTTGACTTTGTACATTGAAATAAGTTGAAATGTTATTAATGTCTCACCCCCCCCACCACCACCACCACAACTACCACCCCCCACCCCAAAAAAAGATTTTGCGCTGCTCGCACTGCATTTTAATATAATTATAAAAGAAACATAGGGAAGAATATAAGCAGGGCAGCCCGGTAGTCGAGTGGTTAGCAGGCCGGATTGACAGTGCATGTTTTCCCCGGGCCCGCATGGGTTTTCTACAGCATGCTCCACTAACCATTGACGGTGCTGCAGTGGAGATAGTGAGCAGCACCAAGTTCCTGGGAGTGCACATATCCGAAGACCTGTCCTGGAGCTACAACACGTCATCACTGGCCAAGAAATCCCACCAGCGCCTGTGCTTCCTCCGGAAACTCAAAAGAGTTGGAGCCCCGACCCCCATCACGACCTCCTTCTACCGCGGTACCATCGAGAGCATCCTGACCAGCTGTATCACCGTGTGGCACGGTGCCTGCACCGTGTCCTGCCGTAAGACTCTGCAGCGCATCGTGAGGACAGCTGAGAAGATCATCGTGTGTCCCCCCCGCTTCAGGACATTTACAACACCCGCCTCACCCGCAGAGCAATCAGGATCGCTGGCGATCCCACCCACCCCTCCCACAGCCTCTTCAGCCTTCTGCCATTGGGTAGGAGAGTGCGGAGTCTCCAAACCAAGAACAGCAGGCTCAAGGACAGTTTCTTCAACCAGGCAGTCCGGAGACTCAACTCCCTCCCAGCCCTGCCCACCCTGCCCATTCCCACTGCCACACTCACCGAACTCTGAGGACATGCTACACGCTGTACTATCATCCTGAACTCTATTTTTTGTTCTTTCTCATTTTTTCTGCAAGACCTCACTTCAACCCTTTCTTCTTGTTTGTTTTTGCATTACTACATTACGTCACTTTAGATATGTCACTACCTCACTTTACATACGTCACTACCTCACTTTACATACGTCACTACCTCACTTTACATATGACACTACCTCACTTTACATTCAGAAATTACATGTATAGTCTGTTGTCAATTGTATGTCTTTTTTAGCCACGTTAGCCAACTATTAGTGTCTTGCCTGCTGGGTCCGAGAGGACATTAATTTCATCTGTGCTGTATGTCATGCATATTAGTATATTTGACAATAAAGGTGACTTTGACCTTGACTTTGAGGTCTTCCGGTTTCCTCCAACATTAAAAAAACATGCATGGTAGACGGATGAACACTCTAAATTCTCTTAGGTGTGAGTGTGTCAGTAACTGGTTGTTTGTCTCTGTGTGCCCTGCGATTTGCTGGCAAACAATTCAGGGTATCCTGCGCCTAATGCCCAATTCCAATGACATTTGGTACAAAGCAAATGATACATGTGTGATATTTTTTTCTCCACTTTACACGGGATGTAGAAGTTTGATTTTATTTTATGTTTTGCTTCCCTTCAAAGAATTGGGGTTAGGGTTATACTTAGGATCACTTTTCATTGTCTTTGCTGTTGCAATGGTCAGAGTTGAGGCCAAAGTTGATTCGTGAAACTGCTCTACCTTGCAGTTATAAAGCTGAACGTGTCATTTAACACTTTGATGCAAAGGAAAACCAATGATCTGTCCTGATCTATTACTGCATCAAAGTGATGAGACTTCAAAAACACAAGATACTCATATTTTGTACTGTACAAAAATGTACTGGTGACCAAGTTACTGTATTCTGTGGGTATAAAACAAGTTGTATTAGAAAGAGCATGTACAAGTGGCCTTAAGCACCCTTTGATTTACATACAAGTGGCATCTACTGACAGTTTAAATGTCTTGTAAATGTCTCCTTAAGACATTAATCATAGTGTTATCAGAGCTGAACAACGGTTCATTATTAAAAAAGACCAACCAACACTTTTCTTGATGAAAAGGTTGTTTTTTTTCTTGGAACTGACTTTGGCAAAAATATACTGGCTGGTTGTCAAGATCGCAGAAAGTGCTTTACTCTTGCAGCATCAATCACGCTTGAGGGCCAGAGCCAATAAAGCAATCGTCTTTATGCAGCTGACTCACTACCTATTGAAATTTGCTCTCCTTTACAATAAAGATGGGTAATAGTTCGGCGTGAGATTGTGAGTAGCCCATCTGCCTCATCGTTTCAAGGTTCAGTCAGGGCTTGAATATGATATTTCTGATTTGTTCTTGGCGTGAATAGGATTGGGAGGGATTGTTTATGGGCCATCAAATTGGTTGGTGACCAGTCCAGGGTGTACCCTGCCTCTGGCCCAAAGTCAACTAGGGACACTTTAGTTTAACAGTGGCCCAAACAAGGGTAACAATTATAGTCAAAAGATGGATGCATGGATGGTTGGAGGATCGGAGGGAGGAATGATGTTGAGGTGAAAAAAATGTGGTTCAAAATTTTATTCATAAATTCGGGACAGATCGTCAGCATTTGCGAAATCTTGACTTGTAAACATGCACATTGCGTAACACTTAAGCCCCAATTTTTTTTTTTTTTTTGCATTCTCAATTATAGTATTTGTTAAAGCACCATTCATGACCATCCGGTCTCAAATGATTTGGAAATCGCAGCATAACTGCCTGGCAGAACCATATTAATACAAAGACACATAAAGTGTGTTTATAACATCTCTCTATTATAGAATAAGCTTTGAAAAAAAAGCAAGGCAGAGCTTTCCAAAATCTGTATATTATCTTGTTAGTCCACTTTGTGTCTCCATCTCTAGGCTACAGTGTTTGCTGAGTGAGTGTGAGAACATTGTGAGATTACATGTACTGTATGTCCAAGCACTGGCAACCGCACCATTACCATACAAGCCTGCAAACATAGATACACACCCTTGAGATCATCGCTCCTCACTTGACTCTGCTGTAGATCATCAATATTTCTTCCATACACTCGGTTTGCCATGACAAATGTAAGGTTCATTTGTAGCATGACAATTGTTTCGTTTCTCATGCTATTGCATAAACGGTCCTGAAAACCTGGAATTACCCCCACCCACCCATTTCTAATGTCCTTACATTTATATTTTATATTTATTTATCAGGTTTTTGTCTTTGACTTTCTCCCATTCATAATGCTGCTCCTAAAAATGTGAATTTTCTCCATTGTGAGACAAATAAAGTGTTTCTTACCTTGATTTATTATATTGCAATAAAACATTGTATGCATGGTTCAGCATCTGGATTATCAATACAATTCCTCATCAGAGGACCATATGTATATTTTGAGACACACATACTCAAAGGCATCCCCTCTTCTACTGTATATATTGCATGCCTATGGAATACTCTTTTTTAGATTACAATATCCATTACTTGCCTGAGCTCAAGGTAAATTTTGACTCATAACATACATTCTGATTTCATGACAGAAAAAGACAAAAGACAAATGCTGGCTCTTTGCAGCCAATCGGTTCCACATGAGTCAGCATCTTCTTCTTCTTTTCCTTTCAGCTCTTCCCTTCAAGGGGTCGCCACAGCGAATCAGTAACCTCCATCTTGAGAGGTATGATACGCATGTTTGTTTTGGCCAAGCTTTTACGTCGGATGCCCTTCCTGACACAACCCTCTGTATTTATCCGGGCTTGGGACCAGCACAAGTAGACTTATGTCCCTTTGTGGCTACAGAACAAGCAACTCGCTCAGTAAAAGTCAGCATAATTTGCACTAATGTCTGAACGGTGCCTGTTTTGCTATGCGATAATCTCTTCCCAAATGAAGTCTGCCCATGTGCAGTCAGCGGCAATACTCCATTGCACGAGACGCCTTCTTTCTCAGTGCATCATGATAGTTCAAGCATTTCAATGTTTTTTTTTAAATTTGCATAAATAGATAAACAAAAGAAACTGCCCTTCACAAATGTCCGTTTCTTGTGTTTTCCCAACGGTCTTCTTCTTTTCCTTTCGGCTTTTTCCCTCAGGGGTCGCCACAGCGAAACAATGTCCTCCATCTAGCCCGGTTTTGTGCATCCTCTTCCCTCACACCAGCTACCTTCATGTCCTCTTTGACCACATCCATATATCTCCTCTTCGGTCTTCCTCTCGGTCTCCTGCCTGGCGGTTCAAGGCTCAGCATCCTTCTCCCTATATAGTCACTCTCTCTCCTCTGGACATGTCCAAACCATCTCAGTCTCGCCTCTCTGACTTTCTCTCCAAAGCCTCTAATATGAGTTGTCCCTCTAATGTACTCATTCCTGATCCTATCCAACCTGGTCACTCCCAAAGAATACCTCAACATCTTCAGCTCTGCTACCTCCAGCTCTGCTTCTTGTCTTTTCTTCAGTGGCACTGTCTCCAGTCCAAACATCATGGCTGGTCTGACCACTGTTTTATACACTTTTCCTTTCATCCTAGCTGAAACCCTTGTATCACACATCACACCTGATGTTTTTTTCCAGCCGCTCCAGCCTGCCTGGACACACTTTTTCACCTCTTTTCTACACTCTCCATTGCTCTGGACAGTTGACCCCAAGTACTTAAAATCCTCCACCTTCTTTATCTCTTTTCCCTGTAGCAGCACTCTTGCACTTGTATCCCTCTCATTCACACACATGTATTCCGTCTTGCTACGACTGATATTCATTCCTCCCCTTTCCAGGGCATATCTCCACATCTCTAGTTTCTCCGCCACCTGTTCCCTGTTCTCGCTACAGATCACAATGTCATCTGCAAACATCATGGTCCAAGGAGATTCTTGTCTAACATCGTCTGTCAGCCTGTCCATCACCATAGCAAACAAGAAGGGGCTCAGAGCTGACCCCTGGTGGAGGCCCACCTCCACCTTGAATTTCTCAATCATACCGACAGCGGACCTCAAAACTGTCTTACAGTCATGATACATGTCTTGCACCGCTCTGACATACTTTTCCGTCACTCCAGACTTCCTCATGCAATGGCACAGCTCTTCTCTGGGCACCCTGTCATACGCTTTCTCCAGATCTACAAAGACACAATGCAATTCCTTCTGATCTTCTCTGTCTTCTCTCTCAGCATTCTTAAAGTAAACACTGCATCTGTCGTACTCTTTTTTGTCATGAAGCCATACTGTTGCTCACAAATGTTCACTTCTGCTCTTAGTCTAGCTTCAACTACTCTTTCCCAGAGTTTCATAGTATGGCTCATCAACTTTATTCCTCTGTAATTAGTACAACTCTGCACATCTCCTTTGTTCTTAAAAATGGGCACGAGTACACTTTGTCTCCATTCTTCAGGCATTTGTTCACCATCTAAGGTCAGGTTGAATAACCCAGTCAGGAACACCACCGCCACCTCTCCAAGACACTTCCATACCTCGATTGGTAAATCATCAGGCCCCTTCATCCTCTTCAGCGCCCTCCTCATTTCATCCTTGCTAATGCTTGCTACGTCTTGGTCCACAACAGTCACGTCTTCTACTCTTTGTTCCTTCTCATTTTCCTCATTCATCAATTCTTCAAAGTACTCTTTCCATCTTGCCATCACACTACTGGCACCTGTTAATACATTGCCATCTCTATCCTTAATCACCTGCTGCAGGTCCTTACCATCTTTGTCTCTCTGTCTCGCCAGCCTGTAAAGATCAGTCACACCTTCCTTGCTGTCTAGCCGAGCATACAAGTCATCATAGGCCTCTTGTTTGGCCTTTGCCACCTTTACTTTAACCGTGTGCTGCATCTCCTTGTTCTGCTGTCTACTCTCGTCCGTCCTCTCAGTGTCCCACTTCTTCTTTGCTAACCTCTTTCTCTGTATACACTCCTGCACCTCCCCATTCCACCACCAAGTCTCCTAATCTACCTTTCTTCCACTCGATACACCAAGTACTTTCCGACCTGTGTCTCTGTTTATGTTCGCTGTAGTTTGCCAGTCATCCGGAAGGACCTCTTGCCCACCTAGTACTTCTATTACCTCCTTCCTAAATGTCATGCAACACTCTTCCTTTTTCAACTTCCACCATTTTGTCCTCACTTCAGCCTTTGGTTTCTTCATCTTCCTCACTGCCAGCGTCATCCTACACACCCCCAACCTATGCTGTCTGGCTACTCTCTCACCAACCACTACTTTGCAGTCACTGATTTCCTTTAGATGGCGCCGTTGACACAAAATGTAGTCTACCTGTGTACTTCTGCCTTCACACTTATAGGTTACCCTATAAGTGTGTACCCTATGTTCCTGTCTCTTCTGAAAGAAAGTATTCACAATAGCCATTTCCATTCTCTTAGCAAAGTCAACGACCATCTGTCCTTCAGCGTTCCTCATCTGGAGTCCAAACATGCCCATCACCTCCTCATCATGTTTGTTTCCTGCGCCAACATGTCCATTGAAGTCTCCACCAATTACAACCCTCTCACTTCTCGGGATGTTCTGTATGACTTCATCAAAGTCAAACCAACATTTCTCCTTCTCCGCCAGCTCACATCCTACTTGTGGGGCATACCCACAAACAACATTGAACATCACGCCTTCAATTTCTAGCTCCAGACTCATCATTCTCTCTGATACTCTTTTTACTTCTAAGACATTCCTAACAAACTCCTCTTTTAAGATAACCCCAACTCCATTTCTCTTTCTATCTTCACCATGATAGAAAAACTTAAACCCTAACCCTAAGCTTCTAGCCTTGCTCCCTTTCCACCTGGTCTCCTGGACACACAGTATGTCTACCTTCCTTCTCTGCATCATGTCAACCATCTCTCGACCTTTACCTGTCATTGTTCCTACATTCAAAGTACCTACTCTTAGTTCTATACTCTTGACGTGTTTTCCCAACGGTAAGAGAAAGAAATAATGTACATATGCATCCAGCCATAAACCATTTATCCACACGAAGCGAGAGGGATACTATAACAAAATAATGGGAAATATCGTTACATCAAAGTACATCTGAGAGACAGTTCGTGATTAATCAATCAATTCGAAGAATAATCAAGAAAATAAACATGACATGGAACAATACAACCAGGAACACAGCATTGATTCTCCTCATTACAGTTGCAGCATTTATTCATTGCCAATCAATCAATGAATGAACTGACTCCACAAGCATAAAGCATACTATGGCATATAAAAATAAACAGCCAAAGTGGCGTGGAAAAGTGTGGCAGTTTCGATAAGATATTTTGAGAAAATCCTACAACTGAAATGCAATAAAATGCATACAAAAATGTATGGCATGGACTATTAAATCAAACACAATAAAAAAAACACCAGTAATCCCCATAGTCGGGAGGCAGAGGGTTCAATTTGACTGTAAAAGTATAAAGGTACCTCCATAAATCAGGGCAATGCTCTGACAAATTTGACATAATTGTAAACACAATTGTAACAGATATTTGTAGCATTTTTATATTGCTTTGATATACCGTATTTCGCTGTGTATAAGGTGCACCGGAGTATAAGGTGCACCTTAAATGAATGAAAAAAGTTATACAAAAATAATATCTCAATATATGAAAGTTTTCCAAATATAAGGCAGACCACATTATAAAGCGCTACATTAGAGACTGGGGTTACGCACTACTTCTTTTACAGTGAGAAACTGAGTCAGTGGCTGCTGACAGTAGTTGCGAGACCTGTTGTGGCTCAATATCATATCATATATAAGGCGCATCTGTGTATAAGGGGCGGGGTCTTCTTTTGAGGAAAATTAAGGCTTTTACGTGCACCTTATACACCGGAAACTACGGTACCTAAAACATGCTTCCAAATGTCAATTTGTGAATAATTAATTATTCATATTAACCCAGCCAATCAAAGCATCAATGCTCTTTTAGTGATTATAATTGTATTTTGGCATGCTATGAACATGGAAGGCAGATCTTAAACTGTGATATACTAAAATGAAAGAATCAAATGAAAAATAGAAAGTTGTTACGGATTACTCAACCTTTCACTTTTTAAACACATTTAAGACCATTTCATGTCAGTATAGATTTACTTAAATTACAATTCTATATGTTGAAAGTAGCTCCAACCTTATTTTTTTTCAATAACATACTTATGAACCGCCGTGCCATCCTCAACACACAAACACACTGGAAATGTGACCTGTCTTGTAATGCTATGGGGAACAAACGAAACAGCAGTAATAAAAGGAAATGGCTGATCGTTGAAAGAAGCTCTGAAAAACTGTGATTAGCAACAGCAGCATCAATTTCCCTTGTGTATTTGATCCATTTCTTCACTAAATGACAATGTGCTTTCTATTTTCTAATAGCCGTTGTAATTATAACTCATTTATTTAATGAGTTGACGTGCCACGAATACTGCCGATTTTGCCAATGTCTTACATATAGAAGAGTCATTACACTAAGGTCATTGATTCATTTTTGGCCTATTGCGACAACAAAATTGGCTCTTGGTTCATTTGAATATTCATAAATACGCCCATTCAGTGTGTTTCTGTAAACACACAGCGTTGGTCAAATAGGAAGGAGGCCTGGCATAGGGAATGATCTTATTCGTTTTGTTACCACTGCACAATTATAACAAATAATATTTATTGTAATTGATCCTCGCATAGTGTGCAAGACCTGTTGTTCACAGTTCCCAGTGTGGTGAAAAATCTTGGGCTGTAAGAGATCAGCGGCTCAAGCAGCGGTCGCTTGGGAGGTTCAAGAAGAGACTCAGAATACCAATTAAACAATCAGAGGCAGCATGTGTCGGCCTGTCTCCTGCAGCCATACAATATGACAGATCACCAAACCAAAACAACCGACAGGAGTATGGAAGTGGTGAACAGCTCAGCGATTGTTTTCATTATGTATGGCTGATAAACTTTATTTTGTGATTGTTTTTGAGAGGGTGGTGGGGAAGGGTTGTTTAATTTGTATTTTTTGCAAGTACAACTCATATTAGAGGCTTTGGAGAGAAAGTCAGAGAGGCCAGACTGAGATGGTTTGGACAGGAGAGAGAGTGACTATATAGGGAGAAGGATACTGAGCCTTGAACTGACAGGCAGGAGACCGAGAGGAAGACCGAAGAGGAGGTTTATGGATGTGGTCAAAGAGGACATGAAGGTAGCTGGTGTGAGAGAAAAGGATGCACAAAACCGAGATAGATGGAGGACATCGATTCGCTGTGGCGACCCCTGAGGGGAAAAGCCGAAAGGAAAAGAAGACTCTTATTTTGAATTTGATTACTGTAACAAGTTAAAAAACTACATGTGAAAAAATAAGATAGTGAACCACTTGAGGAATGATATAAAAATAAAAGTAAATAAATCAAAAATACAACAACAACTCAAAGCATCTGTTTGTAATATTCGATAGGTGAACTAGATAATTGGAAACACACGGGTGCAGGTTTGAGTTTAAAGTTGCATCCACATCAGGCTCAATTGTTCAAAAGCAAGAATAGAGGCGTAGTTTAAAAACTTTGAGAACAACTGCATCAGCAAATAGTAAACCATTTAAGAATTTTTCTCAATGTACATTTGCAAATAATTTCCCACTTTTATCATCTGTGGTCTAAAATGTCAACAATGTCAACAAACATGCAGGAAATCTGGAGAAATCTCTGTAGTAAAGTAATTCCCTTCGATCCCAGAGATGGCACTGAATTTAAAAATCCTAGTTAAAATTCTATTTTCCAAAATTAAAGCCAAATTTGAACAGGACTCAAAAACGTTGGGCTTGAGCTCATTAAAGATGGATTGACGCAAAGTACAAACATGTAATGTTATCTAACGAGTTGACATTTCTAATTGTTTTGGATAGGGAATTTAACAAGATAGACAAGCACATAATCTTGATGATAAATGGCCAGTCACTTAAACAGCACTTTTCTATATATAATAATAATTATAATACATTTTATTTCTAAGAGCCTTTCAAAACTCTCAAGGTCACTTTACAGAAGATACCCAAAGCGCTTGACACCATTTCTTCATTTACCTACTGATGACACAGCATTATGAGCAACTAATGATTCAATATCTTGGCAAAGGACTCTTGAACAAGTCATGACGCCTCCATAAAAAAACAAAATGTCCAATATCACATTGTCATGTACAGTATACATTTATATAATACCAGTTGCCCAAGGGGCAGCCCGGTAAACGAGTGGCTAGCACAACGGCTTCACAGTGCAGAGGTCGTGAGTTCAAGACCCGGTCCGGCCTCCCTGTGTTTGCATGCTCTCCGGGTGCTCCGGTTTCCTCCCACACTCCAAAAACATGCATGGCAGGCTGATTGAACACTCCAAATAGTCCCTAGGTGTGAGTGTGAGTGTGGATGGTTGTTTGTCTCTGTGTGCCCTGCGATTGGCTGGCAACCAATTCAGGGTGTCCCCTACATGGTGCCTGAAGATGGCTGGGACAGGCTCCAGCACCCCCAATGACCTTAATGATGAATAAGCGGTATGGGTGGACATTTTTCCAAGGCAATTAATTTAAATTCTATTAATTTATTTTGTGAGTCTTCTTGAGATAGATAGATAGATAGATAGATAGATAGATAGATAGATAGATAGATAGATAGATAGATAGATAGATAGATAGATAGATAGATGGATGGATGGATGATGGATGATGGATGGATGATAGATAGATAGATGGACAGACAGACGGACGGACGGACGGACGACGGACGACGACGGACGACGGACGGACAGACAGACAGACAGACAGACAGACAGACAGATAGATAGATAGATAGATAGATAGATAGATAGATAGATAGATAGATAGATAGATAGATAGATAGATAGATAGATAGATAGATAGATAGATAGCAGTGACGTGCAGTCAGTGGAGGCAGGGGAGGCAGTGCCTCACCTGTCATCATGGAAAGCTGTCATGGAAATATCAAATGAAAAAATAAATTAAACAGTTATATGTATTTAGTGATTTGTACTTTAAAGTTCTTGTCCATTTAACTTCACCGTTTTAGGATTTTTTTTCTAAATCGCTGAATTTTCACATTTACCGTTCAAATACTAAGTAGAGACGAGCAGTGAGGCACCAGCCGGCTGATCCTCACTATGGATTGCGCAATTACTATGCTTACTGTGCTGGCTTGCTCTGCAGTGAGACCGCATTGCTGTCCTTCTGCATATCGCTATTAAAGCGTTCAAACAAGTTTAGTATATGAACTAAATTTCTACAGTTTAGCTGGTGTATATAATGTAGAGTCATTGTACATTATAAACACTGTACTCCAGTGTTTATTTTGTTTTATTTTTATCAAAACGCTGTGCGTAGGTGAGGCACACAGTTCTCCCGCCTCATGACAGGCAGGGGGCGCTTGTGATTCCAGAGATACTTCTTACTCCACGTCTGCAGAATAATAGAATTAGAGACAGAAAGCTACAGTAAACAGTTAGCAAGTAAAGTACAACCCTGCAGTCATTTTTTCGTGTTGCTTGGCCTCACTTTCAGAATGGAGGATTACATATCTAAATTGAAAGAATTTTCTAAACTGGACTTTCAATCGAAGCAGGAGGTAATAATTAAGGGAAGACCAACACCGGAGCTAAAAGGTTTGCTTCAGACAACGGGACACAAAAATCGCTCTTTTCAGGCGGACTAGTACACACGAAAAGGCTGGCTGTGTGGATGTCCAGCAAGAAACCGCCTTTTCTGCTTTTCCTGCCTTCTGTTCTCAATTTGTGACAATGTCTGGACTCAAATGGGATATTGTGACCTGAAATTTTTACAAGGGAGCCTCATCAAAAATGAGCGAAGACTCAACATCAGCATCCACAATGCTAAGGTAAAGGAGAACCGGGAGATTTTAAAAGATCTCATCAATGCCACCTGCTTCCTTGCCAAACAACAGCTGGCATTTCGTGGAAATGATGAAAGTAATGGCTCTGCTCATCGTGGCAACTATGTTGAACTATTACATGCTTTCGCTCAGAAAGATGACAGGCTAGCGAGTCATTTTGGGACATCCACTATATTTTCTAGCCTGTGAAACAGAATACAGAACGATTTAATTGAAGCAGTTGGTGATGTCATTAGAAATGACATTAAAAAGGAGATCGGTGCAGCCCCATTTGTTGCTGTAGAAGTAGACGAGATTGTCATTCTCAGCACTGAAAACATACAGTCAGAACAGGACTGATCAAGGACGACTTTCTTCACTGGCAGTGATCTCCGTTGAGACAGAGAGACTTTTAAAACTGAAGAAAGATAAGGAAGGCTTCTACAAAGAAGTTATCGATGCCTTTCTTCAGAAGGAGCGGCGCATGGACTAAAGGTAACACGATAAAAACGTTTTTTTTTAATTATTTTTTTTCTATGCTACAGTTTGTATATATAAAAAATGCTGACATGAAATTTTAAACAAAATACATTAACTGTTGCCAATCAAATGGTGAATAAACTACTCTGTAGAGTTCATATGTTTGTAAATCTGACTATGATGACGACAGTGCCTCACCAGCCATGAACCTCACCGCACGTCACTGATAGATAGATAGATAGATAGATAGATAGATAGATAGATAGATAGATAGATAGATAGATAGATAGATAGATAGATAGATAGATAGATAGATAGATAGATAGATAGATAGATAGATAGATAGATAGATAGATAGATAGATAGATAGATAGATAGATAGATAGATAGATAGATAGATAGATGCAGTGGATACTGTATAGTCTTACCTGTCATAGCTCCATCGGCTGTATGACATGGTCTTGTTGCCGCCCACGCCGTCCATATCTCCGGCTGTACTACAGTGTGGGAAGCCTCGGTCGCTAAATCGAAGTCGCCTCCGTCCTCTACCCCAGGATTCGAGTGAGCAGAGGCACCGTGCGTCCAGTGGTGTTGCGGTTGGTTTTTGCGGCGCTGGTCATATGAGAAAGGCGGAGAGGCGCGCGAACTGGCTATCGGTTAAGCGTGCACGCGCGTCTCATTGGTTCCACGCGGATCGATGTTGATTTGTCAACAAGCGCGTTGTCGACGTTCCCCCTGAGAAGACTTCCTGAATTGGGCTGGGAGGGTGGGGGCGTTTCCGAGTCAGAAGCTGCTCACCCACTTGTTGGAGCGTCTAAGCAACCGCGAGTCAATGCCATTGGCGATGGCAGTTAATGTTTTCAACTCACCAAGTATCAATACGTCTTGAACGTGCTTCACCCTGGAATATATATTCCATGCACATATCGTGCTAGAAATGTAAGAATACTTGTCTGCAGGCTTCATGTAAAACGTCCTCTCGTCGTTCCAGCTAACAAAATGACACGCATTTATTGCATTTATAGTTTCAAGTTTGCCACTTGAGAACAGTCCTATGACACACTACTAAAATAACATCAATTTTAGTAGTTCGCAGTTAGATCAGGGGTGGGCAATTTCAGTCCAAGAGGGAATTTATTTTGACTGCTTTCCATCTTTCTCTGTTGCAACGCTCCTGCTTCAAATATCAGGTTTCAATATGAAGGCTTCTTTGTGACAGGTGTACATTATTTAGTATTTTGGTTACATTCGCATAGTGACATTGCTTTACAAATGATATACTGTATATCTAAAATGTTAAAATGTTTATTTAAACAAGGAACGCTTGCTTCGGTTAGTGTTTCATGTCGGACCGATTTACATTGTTCGACAGGAAGTTGTTGTGCGCACACGTTCGCCTGACCTGGGCATTCGAAGTAAACCACGGTTGAATCAAGACGTTCACCACCGCTTGTCTTGTGATTTTTTTCTGAATCCTACAACACCGTATCTCCTTTACCATAATGGAGAGCGCAAAAACTGCAGTTTGCAGATAATGTGATCATTTGACTCGAATGTGTTGCAACAGGGAGAGATGGTACAGCAAAGAATAGAACTCCACGACTGGAATTGCCCACCTCTGCGTTAGATTACTGGCAACATCCTCGATACACTTTGTTGCACTTGTTGAGAAATAATGACATTTTCAATTGCTCATAATCGTGTGTCACTTGTGGAAACGAACATTTCAGTTTGGTTGGCAGTACAATATTGTGAATTTTAAAAAACGGATACGTTCGTTATTTGTCATTCGCCAGCGGACACGCCCTTGTCTAATCTCATTATTTGAAGCGAAACCAAAATTATCACCGTCAATCTTCACTAAATTATAGGTGTTAGGTTAAAATATTACAAATTAATATTAGCATTAACAGTTACATTTCATCTTATTAACAATTTTGAACGGAATTAAATATTTACCTAATTGCGCAACGTTATAACCGAACAATTGGCATGTTCGTTGTGAGAGAGATCACCAAAGAAGCCGGCAAGTTACTCACAGATGTTTTATTCCTAACAAATTGATCTAATGCAGAATTCTGGGTCTCAGCTCCCTGACGCAGAAAATATTTGTGTGCCCCAAATCAGTAAGAGAGACAAAAGACAAAGACTGAGACTGAGCAGCCCAGATTTAAAGGTGTCCCACATGCATATTCAAATTTGGCTCAAACAAAGAAATCAGCAGTTGATTGGATCCCTCTCCTCTGATGTCGTCATCCTTTTGGTGGGGTGTTGTGGAGACGGCTCCAATTGCCTTTGCCAAGATAGCGTTGGTTTATGTTGTATCCCTTCACCTCCTTCCTTCAGCCTTGGTCAGGTCGTAACTTTTCCTCTCCTTTTGGTGATACGAATCAGCGTGGAGACGTCTCGAGTTGCTCTTTTATCTTTCCTTGGGTGATGAGGACCAGCTGACCCCTTGACATCCTGGTTCCTGAACAGACACAACTCCACAAACAAACTTGCAAACCTTCCATGCCCGCCTGCACATCCCCCTGTTGAAAGCAAAGCACTATCAATGCTGAATAACTCAATTGTTTTACCACTTATCCTACACAGTGCCTAACATGGCTAAGTAAATGTATTACTTCCTTTATTGCAGACCAGCCGAACCCTTAACCCCCTGGTATATAAACAACCACAACTTCAAACATGCAACCATTCCACATCTGTTCCTTCACCTATCCACTGAAAACAAAGCACCATTGATACTGATTAACTCACTATTTTAATGTTCATCATACAATGTTAAAGAATGGCTAACTAAATGTATTTATTTCCTTCATTGGTCGTTACCACTATTTTAGGACCGTCATTATATCCGCCAGTCTGTTCTTATTCTAACCACTCTTCCATTGTCGGAACCATTAGTTTAGGAATGTCATTATCTTCTCCAGCGGTGTTGCACCGACCCAAAATTATTAAAATCGTACTATTTGCTACGCCACGTGCATTTGTGGCGCACCAGTGCGCACGGCGGCTTTGACGTCTTTCAATCCCTTGATCTCCTTGATGCGCGTGGCAGCCTGACGCATATCACACGCTTGAAAATGGTATAAAAGTAGCCGTCGCGGGACAGAAAGGATCAGACTCATCTCGGACTCAGAACCAGACAGACACACAGCTCGCGGAGACCTGCTCAGCATCGCACGGAGTTTCACAGCACGACTTGCTCGACTCCACGCCACGATCAAGCTCTGCGTGTCACCTGCCTATCTGACAACGAACCTACTTACAAATAAAGAGAAACATCAAACTCTTTACCTTTACAGCACATGCGGGTGTGCCTTATCCGGTCATGAATCAACGGTTTTAATTATAATACATTTCATTTTAAGCGCCTTTCAAAGCTCAGGAAGTGTTGTCGTGTCTGTCAACATACTGATATTTGCTGTTCAGAAAAAGGTCCTGCGACCCGGAAGCAACTTGCATGGCCTGTGGAATTATGATGTGCATTTGATTGATTATGCATGCCTCCAACATGCAGTCTCCTGGCATGGCAGGTTTGGAGCGCCTCATTGTCAGCCATGAATACAGGCACAACATTTGCAGAAGCGCGGACGAGCGACGAGGAGGGAATTGTTTTTTAATGCTGAATTGACACCACGTGGTCTATAAAAACCGTGTTTATACAGATTAATTTTGAGGATCACACGGTACATTTTTTTGCGCACATTCAGCAAACCCTGGAATAGAGCATGGGAGATTATGTAGCCTCGTTTTAAGTTTTTGCCGATTTATTTATTTTCACTTCACAGGGAAGTATGTTCATGTAACCTCATCAAAGTCCTGACTTTTTTTTGTATTTTGGTATGTTTTAGTTCAGTGTGTGGCTTCTAATGTCAAGAACATGTGAGCTCTCATTTTCAACCTACTGAACCAACACCTTGAAAGAAAGGGATTGTAGAATCCATCAATCTATAAGACTTAAAAATAATAATCAGAGTAAGACAGCACACTTCAGACATTTTATATTTGGCATTTGAGAGGGAAGCAGAAGACACTAAACAAAAAATAAAATCAAACAGTTATATCATTGAAGCTCTAAGGTCTTGTCTCGGCATCATTTATATACATCATATGGTCACTTTCATATCTGCAAAACCGACCTCACACACTCTACTGTGGTGATTTAATAATCATTAGAAATCCACTTTAAAAATCACAACAAATCTCACATATGTACAGTAGCAGATTAGCACATGGGACAAAAGATGACAACATAACACAAATCTTAATAAAATAATCTCTCTGCTCTGTCAGACACTTGCAAGGAACTTGGTAACATTCGGGAGATATATATCTATATATAGATATAAATATAGACATATAGATATCTATATGCATATATAGATATGAATCCATACAGATACGTACATCTTTTACTTTGTTTCATTCAATCTCGGCAGCAAGTAAAAATCACTGCAAGGCAAGAGAAGTCCTTCCAAGTACAAAACATGAATTGGTCAGGCTGATTTCGAAGGCAATGTTTACTCGTGTAAATCAGGCTATGGCTGAAGGTAGAGTGGCATTTGTTTCAATGTTGGCATTGTCACCCGTCCATAGTCCAGTGCCGGGGACAGAAACCCCGTGTCCGAGTATCCCAGAGATGGGGAAGCTTGGAGGGGAGCTGTCTGTAGACATGCACGTGGTGGAGAAGGCAGCGGTCAGTCATCCACGCTGGGATGTGATGTCAAGCAAGTGGGCGGGGCAACTGAATAGCTGCATGAGTTACAGTGATAAGGCTAACTCAGACGATCACACAATGGCAGCCGCTCTTGTCTTTCTCTTTTCTTGTCGGTTCTGGTGATGGTGGACATTCCTGTTCTTGGAACTTCCTGGGAGTTTAGAGGGAACAAAGCAAATCTACTTTTACTTTGCCCTAACAGTTCACTGTTGAACAAAACCAATCAAATCAAGCGAGGAATAATGACAAAATAATACTCACGCTCACATAAAGTACAAAGAATTGATGCTTTGCATGATTATTCTGTTTGTGTTGTTATGGACTGCGGTAAATAAATCAATCCGAGTGGAATACCAATATTATATTTCAGGGGGAAAAGTCCTCCGTAGTATGGAGGGTCTTATTTTTACACTTTTCATGAAATTTCGAAGAGACAAAACATATTGGAGGCTAATAAGGCGAGATGATAGTTGGATGTGCATGCACGGTGCTGACGCTTGGTGATTTATTCATTGTATGTCTTGTTCCTGACCACAGTAAACAAATCAATCGAAACGAATTCCAATCACATTTTTAGGAGCTCCGTCGCCTTCTGGTGGGGACTTTACGCAATTACGATGTAGGCATCAATTATTTCCAGATTTTCACGATTTTACGACATTAGGACATATGAATAATTAAAATGAGTACAGACTCTATGAAATTATTATTCACGTTTTTGGTCATGCTCTCTGATTTTTTTTTGCACAGCCTGTTTTATTTTCATTAAATGTTTTGTATAAAATCTCAATGTAAAACATTGCACAGTCCCAACTTACTGTGGTGCCATTATAAGATTCAAATTTTCCACACATTTCGTTTCCATTTAGCCTCTAACACAATCCATTAAGTTTCAAAAACAAACTAGTGGGAGGACAATTTAAGCCCAAAATTATCACACAATTGCTTGTCATTATTGTCGACTACTTTGAAAAAGAGTGACACAGGTTCTTGTTTGATTAAGAATGTTGCTTTTTATCAATGGATATGCAGTAAAAAATCAAAAGCCGATAAGCTATTGGAAGCTACTGTACGTATCAGGTGGGTGGAGTGCAATCTGTGTTGTAGTATCAGAGCATTTCAGTCTTGATACTGATCACGATATTAGTTTTCAGTGGGTCTCGAGTTGTTTCAGATAACACTACGACAGATGAAGCACCTACCTAATTACTCGAACCAGCTCGTGAAAAGCTTGGTCGACGTTCATACGGATTTTGGCTGAAGCCTCCATGTAGGTGACCTTCAACTGTCTGGCCAGCTGCTGGCCCTCCTCTTGAGTTACCTGAGGGACGCAGACAGAGGTAAAAATATCAAATGGCTCGGAACACAATGTCAAAAACAGACTATCTTTATATCAGTATTGATGTAATGACAAAAGAAATGTGTTCCTATTATTCTGTGAGCACTGCCTATATTTTCAGGAAATTAAACAAGGAGCAAATTAAACCTTATTTTTATGTGTTATTGCATTTGCCTTTCAGAGTTTTGCCTTAACAAAAAAAAAAACAATTTATAACATTGAACAATAATAGGATGATTTTTGCATTATGAATAAAATTGACCTATGCTCATATTTTCCATTTGAGAATTCTTTATTTAATATCCTTGACAGTTTTTTCCATCATTCCGTGCCAAGTTATGCGTCTATGGTTTTGTTTCATTTGGACACTGAAAGAGAAACCGTTGCGCTACAAAATGTGCCGGCTCCATCTAAAATGAATACATTTGTTTACAATTTATGAGCTGCAAGTACAGTGAAAGTATAGTCTGTTGAAGCCCAAGACGGTTGAAACAATTATTGGTGTTTAACCCTCATAATGTTAAGGGGTCAATTTTACCCATTGCCATTTTTGTGTTGACTAAAGCACTGGATATTTTTTCCTTTTCCTTTTCTTCAAAAACAGTTCTAAAATATCCCAATGGGATAGAAAATATATTGTCTCTCTTTTCAAGTATGTTTATAACATCTCAGAAACCGTTGAAATTACCCACAACATAATCAACGTGATTTTTTTTCAACATATGAGAGTTTAAAGAAGTCGGTACCAGCAGTGCTCCTTTTCAACATACGGGGGAGCTGTGAACTCACAAAGTGGCAGCTGTGTATGGCCCCAAAATTCCCAATTTCAGCACACTTTCTTTCACCCTCCCCTCCTGACGTCACAATTTCTCCAGCTGCTCTTTTATGCTCACATCCTGTCTGTTAGCAGCTAGCTGCAGCTGCGAAGCTTGCTTCCATCTCTAATATGCACTCGTGAATGGTGCTGATTGGGTCACATTATCTCATCATATATGATTACACAGGAGAGACGCGCAAGCTGTTGGACTTACTTGTCTCTGTAGCTCTAAATCGGCTTTGTTCCCTACAAGGATCATCGGGAATTCATCCCTGTCTTTCACTCGCAGAATTTGTCTTTGGAATTTGTAGATTTCTTCAAAGCTGTAAAATACACAACACGGTGTGTTAAGTGGGATGTGGCAGTGCAAATGGATGACTCAGTTCTTTTGCAATGACGCGTGTGTAACCATTAAAATATGTTGATATGCACACGGTTGAGACCGCAAAGGAAATCCACCCACACAGCATCACCCTGGAGATGCGGGCACCAAGGCCGCGAGTCTGACTGAGGGCATCAAAAGAAAAACTGCAGCACAACATACACACATACATACAAAAAAGTTTCTCATAATAATATATCAGGTGGAATCTTTGTAAAATGCGCTTAGTAGAAGTCACTTGAAGTGATTTTACAAATTATGGACGCAACTTGTCCTGAAACGTCGGTTGTCCTTTCAGCAAGCAATCTTTGTGGTAAAACGATGAGAGCGGATCTCTCTTTTTCACAACAAACCGTAAGATCAGGTGTAAAGCAATACTTTAAAAGTGGGTTTCAACAAGTCGCACATATTTCAATCATTTGGAAGTTTAAAAATGATTATACACTTTGTATAACAACATTCACTGCATTATGTGGTCCAAAATATATTGCCTGTGTAAAAGTTCAGTTCATGGTTTGGTAATAGCAGATAAGTGAATAAAATCAGCCATAAACCCGGGTTGGGATTCTCGACACAAAACCACAAAGAAGTTGCACCCTGGAAAGACTTGACTCATATACGGTAATTGCAGAAAGGACAGTCTGTTTACAACATAAACAATGAAGGGGCGGAGCTGTAGGTGCGTGAATTAATATTTAGCTTAAAGGACAACTGACACCACTTTTTTATTTCCTAACTGACATCAGAAAATCGTTATAGCATCTAAAATACCCAAAACACGCAGTATGATTTTTTTTTAGTCAAATGCAAAACACCAATAAAAATGACTTAAAGTGTCCAAAAACTACTTCAAATTGAACCCGGAAGTGGCCAGTTTCAGAAGGTCTCGCCCCCTTGTTCGAGATGTCACGGCAAGACGTCTTGCCTTGCTCAAGAATCAAAACAATGGCTTCAGATTTGGAGAATATGCTTTCTTGTTACTCATCCAGTTATGAATATGATTCAAATAGTTCTGAAGAGGAGACTGCACTGATTGGAGCGTCTTTGAAACTTTAACGGGCACATTGGAAGAATACACAGACACTGTAACATCATACATCAGTTTCTGTGAGGACATGTGTGTACCAACAAAGTCCTTCCGCTCATTCAACAACAACAAGCCATGGTTCACTCCCAAACTCAGGCAGCTTAGGAAAGAGAAAGAATCCGCATTTAAAAGCAGCGATCGAGCAGTTTACAAACTCGCCCGAAACAGGCTGACGAAGGAAATTAACATCGCAAAGAAAAGTTATGCGGAGAGGCTTAACAAACAGTTCTCCGCTAACGACTCTGCATCGGTGTGGAATGGCCTGAAAGCAATAACAAATTATCGTTTACCTTCCCCCCAAGCAGTGTACAACAATGGTATGGCTGATGAGTTAAATACATACTTTTGCCGATTTGAAAAGGACACCCCCATTTCCCTGGTCTGCCCACCATTACCAGAAACTACCGTATCTCCGCCCTCTGCCCTACAGATCCACGAACTGGACGTTAGACGGCTCTTCAAGCAGCAGAAGATCAAGAAAGCTGCAGGACCTGACAGAGTGTCCCCCTCCTGCCTGAGAGTCTGCGCTGACCAGCTGGCTCCGGTCTTCACACAAATCTTCAACAGATCCCTGGAGCAGTGTGAAGTCCCATCCTGCTTCAAACAGTCGACTATCGTCCCAGTTCCAAAGAAACCAACACCCTCGGGATTGAACGACTATAGACCTGTCGCTCTGACGTCTGTGGTCATGAAGTCCTTTGAACGCCTCGTGCTGAACCACCTAAAGAATATCACCGGACCTCTGCTAGATCCTCTTCAATTTGCCTACCAGGCAAACAGGTCTGTGGAGGATGCAGTCAACATCGGACTGCACCACATCCTCGACCACCTTGACAACACAGGAACCTACGCAAGGATCCTGTTTGTGGACTACAGCTCTGCGTTCGATACCATCATCCCAGAACTCCTCATCCCCAAACTTCTCCAGCTTGGTGTGTCCCCCACGATCTGCCAGTGGACCCTCAGCTTCCTGACAGGACGGACACAACAGGTCAGACTGGGAAATATATCATCCACAACACGAACCACGAGCACTGGAAACCGGCAGGGATGCGTCCTCTCTCCATTGCTCTTCTCTCTCTACACGAACGACTGCACCTCAACGCACCCAGCTGTCAAATTCATAAAGTTCGCAGACGACACCACGGTCATCGGTCTCATCAAAGACGGCGACGAGTCTGCGTACCGACAACAAGTGGAGCAGCTGGAGCTCTGGTGCAGCCGTCACAACCTGGAGCTGAACACGCTCAAGACAGTTGAGATGATCGTGGACTTCAGGAAACATCCATCACCACAGCTACCCCTCACACTATCCAACTGCCTGGTGTCAACCGTTGAGACCTTCAAGTTCCTGGGAATCACAGTCTCCCAGGACATGAAGTGGGAGGTCAACACCAACTCTATCCTGAAAAAGGCCCAACAGAGAATGTACTTCCTGAGGCTGCTAAAGAAGCATGGCCTGCCACAGGAGATGCTGCAACATTTCTACACGGCTGTCATCGAATCCATCCTGTGTTCTTCCATCACCGTTTGGTTCGGGGCCGCCACAAAAATGGACAAAATCCGACTTCAACGGACAGTTAGGACGGCGGAAAAAATCATTGGCACCGCCCTACCCACTCTCGAGAACTTGCACACTGCAATAATCCAAACTAGGGCGCGGAAAATCCTACTGGACCCTCCGCACCCTGCCCACCACCTTTTCCAGCTACTCCCCTCAGGCAGGCGCTACCGATCCATGCGCACCAAATCCAGCAGACATTTAAACAGCTTCTTCCCCCAAGCCATTAACTCTTTGAACTCTTTGAACTCTTTCAACAGTAGCCAAAATGGAACTGTATAGTGCCACTTAGCAGTTTTTTTTGACGACGATACTAGTGCAGCGTGTTCTACCGGAAACAAATTCCTTGTGTGTTCTACATACTTGGCAATAAAGATGATTCTGATTCTGATTCTGATCTGGGGGTAAATGTAGGACCCAGAAAATGGCGCCAAAGCTCCGTTGGAATAGGCTGATTTGTCTTCTGGGAATTTGTGTCAGCGAATATCAAATAGTTGTCTTGGTGCAACACACAACGATTCACCATCGCATTATTTATGTTTTTTCCTTCTAATTTTGCCATCAACACGCCATCAACACGGATCAACACGACGTTTTCAGACCAACCAAAGTACCGCAAAATGCATTGTGTGTCCTTTTCTCGGTCAGGGGCGTTCCTTCCGTGACGTGACGTCAGGAATCGTCACCAACTCAAAAACAAGACTTCCTGAATATTCAGTGCGAGTCTTAAAACGTAAAATATAGCTATATGCGGTGGAATCTTTGTAAAATACGCTCAGTAGAAGTCATTTGAAGCGATTTTACAAATTATGGACACAACTTGTCCGGAGGCGTCGGTTGTCCTTTAATGGAATAGTGCGAAAAAAACGATCCGATAGAGGCAGCGGTGTATCAACCTCACTTCTGGAAGCAGCCCCTTACACTGGTTGGCGACCAACGGGGGGCGCTGTCGAACCAGAGGTGAGTGAAGATGTGAACTTTGTTTGCTTGACATTAGGAGTCATTCAGATTTTTGATTCACTGTTGACGTCATGTTGTGCAGTCTATTTGTTCACTGTTGACGTCATTGTGCAGTCTAATGTTTACAAAATAGTGAATGTACAAAATGTAGGGGAAAAAGGGGGAGCGGGTAAAACTGTTTTGTTTTGCTGTTACCGTGGATTTATTATTTTAGCAATATAGTCATGAGTAAAGGAATGACTAGAAGGTGAAACGTCAACAAAGTGTGGGGTTTAAAAAATACAAAGGATGTTCTTTAGTTGTTTGTCAGACACTTTGAAGTAAATGCAAGTTCAAGGGCAATGGTTTTCGTCGATGCCATTTGCTTGAACTAAATTACTTCTACCCAGATCCTCACCAAAACAGATGGATCCACTCTTCTGGAAAGTATGATGGAATTACACAATGTGTGATTCCAACTACTCTTTTGACATGTGTCTGTATGATAAGGTAAATAAATAACTTCATGGTAGCATCCCAGTGTATACACAATTATACACAATTCCCAATGATCACATGTGAAAAAAAAAAAAAAAAAAAAACTGGACACTTGTAAATATGGGTTGTTGCAAAATATCTAAATGCATCTCTTGATTCTGCACTATGTACAGTCTTGTTTATAGAACGGTTTTTGCACATCTACATTTGCACAGTATACAGTTGACATTTTTATTTTGTTATGCTTAGAATATCTTGTTTTCTATCCTTTCACTCCCACCCCAACCCCATCCCTCTTCAATTGCTGCTGTGGACTGCAAATTTCCCCATTGCGGGACGAATAAAGGTATTCTGATTCTGATTCTGATTCTGATACCCAATGAAGTAGCTGTTGATTTTTATGCTGCATTAGCTTGTTTAAACACTTGAGTGAAGCCACACTAGTGTCAACTGATTCTCAGAGCCTCGTTATTTTGACTTCAATGTCAGAGCGAACAAGCATTCTAAATTTCTTTGTCAACATCATCCAACTCAAGTGTGGAAAACAAAAGAAAGACACCCAAACAACAGTGAGAGACTGCCAAAAAAGAAGTTAAGCTGTATGGTACTGGTTGAGGGAGTGCTAGCAAGAGGACGCAACTATGAAGAGTAAACAGACATGTATGCACACATGAAGAAAGCGGCAAGTACGCACTCGTCCGTGATCATAACTGTCACTCACCTTCCTCTGTCGGTGACTGAGAAGACAAGCAGGAAGCCCTCCCCTGTCCTCATGTATTGTTCTCTCATGGCTCCAAACTCTTCCTGCCCAGCCGTGTCTAGAACTGCACAGACAGACATTTCAACATCAAATACAATAATCTGACGACCAATGGACTCTACTATGTGTTTTGGATTGGCGCGTAAAGCGATTGAAGATGCGGATTAACGAGGTGCACTTACTGTCCAGCCTGGCTGCCCTTTCGTCAATCACACACTGCTTCGTATAGGAATCCTCAATTGTGGGGTCATAGTCTGTGACAAAGTAGGACTGCAAGAAATAGACAAATAGAAAAGAAAAACCCTCAATGCATTTGGTATGGACGAATCACAACGAGTGATGGGTATAAGTGGAAAAAAATATATAGTTGGTTCATTTTTATTTAAATTAACGTCCTACTAAGGAATACTTTTGTTAAAGTAACATACATAATATACATTCCATTGAAACATGTTCCATTATAACATCAGGTGGCGCTAGAAACATGTTTACAGGTGAGCATTACTTCAGAATATCTTGAGGGAAAAAATTAAGAGGTTATAATTTTTCATCATGTATGTGCATAGACTTTTACAAAAGGTGTGTGCTTTGTGTCACTGACAGGAGACTTTTTTTGTTTTGTGTCAAGCAGTAAGGCAAGAGAGGAAACAGCCCCGCTGTGCTTTTTTTTTTTGTTTTTGCTTGAAACACCGCAGACACAAGTGACCTTGCTTTTATCATCAAACATCAGGCCAACACACGGTGTGCTCTCAGCCAGCCATCACTGCTTAGCTTTCAACATGTCCATTTTGACATAAAATAAAGTTAGCCAATGACTATGGTAAGTTCCAGCCAGATGGGTATGTCTATGTTATTATGGCTATGTTTATGTTATTATTGTATTGGTCATATATCGATGGGACTGTACTTGTTTTATGTTTCTGCAGAAGAAGCAGGTAATATCTTCTCACACACCAGGCAGTCTGCAGCATGCACTAATGAAGGCCCAAGTCTCATCCGTTCACCGCTGTTGAATAATTCATCAGTATGACTTTGTCCAACGCCACGCTTCAGTGCACCACACTTTCTGTGTACCTTCAGACAACCAAACTGAACCAAAGGGGAAGTGACGGAAAGCGAGTTTGTGATTTTATTCACCTATTAAGTCTCCCTCACTCTTATTCCTTGTTTCGTCAACCTCAGACAGCAGGAGTCAGCATCACACTCCTCCAGCTCCTTGCCCTACAATTTGGCAGAATGATTTCTGATAGGGGCAATCCAAGAAGTGGATGCAACATGACTCAGATCGACCAATAACCGCTGAGTAATACAACACTGAGTCATGTCTAGTAAAATCACCTGTGTTACCGTCATAGATGACCACATCAAAAGCAGCCAGAATGTACTCTAATTAAAGTACAAGTCAGTCATTGACCCACAACACAGGCCACCCGTTCCAAAATGACAGTGATAACTTGGTCAAGTTCTGTGTTGCCTTATTTTAACGATCTTCAACTACAGTAAAGTCTCGTTATATCGATATCGGTTATATCGATAGTACCGCTTATTACGATACTATTTTCATTTCCCTTGCACATTTCTAGTCTTTTTATGTATAATTAGTACCGTTTAGTACGATACCCGGTTATGACGATAATCCGGTTATTACGGTGCTCCTTTTCATCCCCCGCCGGCCATTTTTGTTGTTTATATCGATATATCCGTCGCGCCATTGGTCAACTTGGTCACGTGTCTTGTTACGTGAGCCGCCATCGGTCGTGCCATTGGTCGACTTGGTCACATGAGCCGCCATCGGTCGCGCTATTGGTCGACTTGGCCGTGTGACTTTGTCACGTGACACGCCATCGGTCGCGCCATTGGTCAACTTGGTCACGTGTCACGCCATCAGTCGCGCCGTTGGTCGACTTGGTCAGGTGACTTGGTTACGTGCCCAGCACCCGTGTAGCAGAGCCATTTTCATTTTCAGACGCTAGCTCGTGTGTAGCAGACGAGATTGAAGTGTTTGTGTTAAAAGGTAAAAATGGGAAGCAGAAGAAGATTGATGACTTTTTTAAATTGTATACATAATACAGTAAGATGTAAGCGTTGCAGTTTCCCTGTTGTGTTATGTACATGCCCACTGTACTGTATATGAATACAATCGTTTTTTGCAACAATGTTTCGTGTTTTGTCTACTGAAGCGCGATGATTTTGAAAATTATTAACATTCCATACTGTGTATTAAAGGACAGCCGATGTCACTTTTTATTCAAATGCAAATAAAAATGACTTCACGCCAAGACGTCTTGCATTGCTTGTGAATCCAAACAATGGCTTCAGATTCGGATAATATGCTTTCTTGTTACACATCCAGTTATGAATATGTTTCAAATACACTGTAGTTCTGAAGATTAAAGCATACATGTTTACAATCATTAAAGAATTATATGTGCCATTTTGAGGCAACATTGGGGGAACATCTCCCACAAAAAAGGGAGCTAATGGCCAGCTCCGTTTCTTATATGGCGCTTGGCTGCCCTCTTTTGGCGGCTTTTGTTTAATGCAGTTCGGCGCAGGATCGGATATATCGATAGTCCCGGTTATATCGATATTTTTTCGGACTCCCTTGAATATCGATATAACGAGACTTTACTGTATATTTAAAGAGGAACAATAAATAGTACATAAGGCAGCAGAGTGGTACGGTAGTAAGCTGGTTAACACGTCCTCCTCACAATACAGACCCCGTGAATGAGAATCCACCCGGACCTTCTGCGCTTGCATGCAGGGGCAGGGCCTCTGAGCCTTTCCTTAGTTCTTGGTACAGTACTCCCAATAGTGTGTGGTACACAGACCCGAGGCAACGGGCAGTTGCGTAGGGGCAGAGGAGTTCAGAAAAGTAAGGTGGGATGAGGCCATTTAAATATTTTAAAACAAATCAGGAGACTGCTTAGCTTTCAACCTGTCCATTTTGACAATACAATACATAGTGAAGGGATATGACAGTATGAGTTAAGTGGCGAGCAGCAGCAATCTGATCCAACTGGAGCTGCTTCATGGAATACTCATATAATTAACCAAATAATGAAGCCCTTAATCAACTTCTGTCAGCATTTTTATGCCTCTTGTTAAAATTTGATGTGAGCAGTCAGTGTTGCATCATCTTTCATTGAATAACTGAAATATATGTCATGGGGTATCATTATTGTGAGGTAAAATGGCTTCTGTCATGATAATAGATTTTCTTCCCTCGATATTGCTCGGCACTAGCGATGCAGGTAGTTAAAACGACTGCTTCACAGTTAGGAGGATCTATGTTAAAATCTCTGTGTGGGTTTTGTATGTTCTCTGGGTCCTTCTGGTTCATCACACAATCCAAAAACATGCACAAGAGGGTCAACTGAAGGCTTGAGAGTGTCAGTATGAATGTTTCTCTGTTTGTTGTAAGTGTTCAAGCCAACCCTAATACTGATGCTGTGAAGTGGTGGCAAATGGATTAATCGAGGGTATTTGTTCAATCACACATGCTCTTAATACACAATTTGTAAAGAAAGTGCCTTGAGTGAATCTGGATAACTTCCTACAGTGAAGTCCCCTTGACATTTTCAGTGTTAATGAGGGCACAAGGAAGTGGACACATTCCGAAGAATTCCGATTTCCATGGAAACATTGAGCAGCTGTCATGGGGAGGAAAATCATATTCACAATGAAATATAGATGGAATTAAAATAGATGATTTCCCCTCCTCAAAGGGAGAATCGCAATGAAAAAAATGTCATGTAATTATTAGAAGGGCTGGGTCAAGGTTCTTTTGCATGTTGAATGAATCTTAAGACTAATATTATGATGCCATTAAAAAAGGCATTCAGCCAGTGCTGAAGTCACCATCACGGGTATGCGTCCTCAGCTCCACCGTAATTGTTAACAAGGTGGATATACATCTCTATTCAGCAGTCAAGTTGAATTAAGATGGTTTATTAAATTAGCATGCATATTGGGGAGGTCGCTACCCCGCAAGAATAATTCTGCAGTATAGTTTCAATGTTATTTGCAAGGTGGCAGCTTTGTAGGAAGGAAACTCCACCTTGCAACGGCCCAAGTGGCAGTGATGTCACAGGCGACAGGTTCTGGGACCCCGCCTAGCATCCAAAATCCAAACCTGTCACTTAGTTCCCCTTTAGCATTCCAGCACTCGACCTCCAACCCCACCGCACCCCCAGAAACACACACACGCACAAACACGCATACACACACCCACACCCACACACACCAAGAAACAATGAAGCCTCTTTTCAACATGAGCATGGGCGTTATCAAACTTCCTTGTATTCGTGACGTGGGATATTCATCCATCAATTGTCCATATTTGTTGATCTCACTTGGGTCGCAGGTGATCATGAGGTAGCAACAGGGCAAGTTATATCTCTGAACAATAGACACATGTCTGTTTTCTTTTGCCCACGAGTGCCCAAGGGAGGCACACATAAAAAAGCACAATAGCCAACGGTGTGGTGCAGTTTGACAACAATTGTAATTATATTATTACTACATGTCTGGAAATTTTTTTAGTTATGAAGTGCTATTTTCAGTTTAATTAAAATACACAAAAATGGCTGATGTAACGATTTGCAAGGTGGTGGTAGTGGTGGACCCCCAAAAAACAGACAAGAGGGAAGAGAAGGGTGTATTTGACAAATTGTATTAAATAAAGTCAGCAGGAACAAAATATCGAACAACAAAGTCATCAGAACAAAAAGGTCCAAAGTAGCAAATAAAACCATTAATAAACCATGACAAGCCGAAATAAACAATGACGCAACACTAAATGGTCTGGCCGGGAGTCCTTTTAACTGCCACTGATTAAAATGGCCAACATCTGGGCAGTTGCAGGCGGGGCCGCACAGTGCCACTCATTGGTCGCAAACCGAAATGTGACCACTGAATGATTCTTTTTTTTTAATGATTGAAATTGACTTTGCAAGAAAATTCTTCATGAATCATATAAATATAACTTGTGGAAGAACCTGAAAATCTCTGTCTGATGTTTCATCAGAATGCAACATCTTAAAGCATTTTTGAATTTGGAGGGTCTGTTTGGCTGCTTGTCGGACTTGTTTTCCCCATCTGCCAGTGTCACAACATGAAGCAATACATCTCCTCTGTTCAACCTCCAACCCCACTGTTCAATCTCTGGTGTCAACCGTTGAGACCTTCAAGTTCCTGGGAATCACAGTCTCCCAGGACATGAAGTGGGAGGTCAACACCAACCCTATCCTGAAAAAGGCCCAACAGAGAATGTACTTCCTGAGGCTGCTAAAGAAGCATGGCCTGCCACAGGAGGTGCTGCAACATTTCTACACGGCTGTCATCGAATCCATCCTGTGTTCTTCCATCAGCGTTTGGTTCGGGGCCGCCACAAAAATGGACAAAATCCGACTTCAACGGACAGTTAGGACGGCGGAAAAAATCATTGGCACCGCCCTACCCACTCTCGAGGACTTGCACACTGCAAGAATCCACACTAGGGCGTGGAAAATCCTACTGGACCCTCCGCACCCTGCCCACCACCTTTTCCAGCTACTCCCCTCAGGCAGGCGCTACCGATCCATGCGCACCAAATCCAGCAGACATTTAAACAGCTTCTTCCCCCAAGCCATTAACTCTTTGAACTCTTTCAACAGTAGCCAAAATGGAACTGTATAGTGCCACTTAGCAGTTTTTTTGACAACGATACTAGTGCAGCGTGTTCTACCGGAAACAAATTCCTTGTGTGTCCTACATACTTGGCAATAAAGATGATTCTGATTCTGATTCTGATTCAAACTGTTGGTTGCTAGCCTCAGGAAAAGCCAGACGAGGTGATATGTGTAGGCGTGTAATCAATGTCATGCTTGCATTATGTACCCACTTCCTCGCTATCAAACCAGCTTTATAGACACTAAATATAGACAATTTTCCATCTCTGTCACTTATCCCGATTCCTTCTTGTCTGTGTTATGTTGCTGGGTAGAATGAACCAATCGAGAATCAAAATCACAAAGTGGGAGGTTTTAATAACGAGATGAAAATTGGATGAACATGTTAGTGAGTGTTTTTGTCAGCCGTTCGAGGTTCAAAGAGAGCAGAAATGATTGAGAGCTCTCAGCAAAGTCAGTTTGGATCGAAAAGGATGCCCATCCTCCTGCCTTGTGATCCCCCTCCCTTTGCTGACGTACAATATTCGCCACAACACCTTCAGAAAAACACACATCAGTAAAACACACATAACCCAGTTCGTTAAAATGCAGTAGCTTGTGTTACGAGTCGAGAATCACCTTCTGCTAGCTACCACTGCCTACTTTGCTTTGCTCCTAAGTCAGTAATCCCAGCTTCCAGGGCAGCAAATAAGGTCCAAGAGTCAAAAGACATAAGTGGTTCTTGAAGCAAATTTGCATAATTTTTAATTTAACTCATTCACTGCCATTCCGGAATTTGTTTACATATACGTAGAGCGCCATTCCGGAATCTGTACGGGTTTTGTTTTTTTCTTGCGGAGGGTGCAGATAAAGCGCTATTCAGACCTCTGGCAATGTTTTTCCCTTCCACGAGGGGGCAACATTTACTTTTTTTCCCTGTTAGTGCTTTATTACAGCTTCAGTTGTTGTTAAAGCGCGATATAAACCAATAAGTATGTATGTATTGCATTGTATTTAGGACAGCCACCCTCATTTCAGGCTCATATAACTCCAGACCCATACAATTTAGGAATTCAGTCTTTTTTTCCTGATTCAAGAAGAGAGTCTTATGTTTCTTACACTGCATTGAATGTTTATGTCGTCCTAAAACTCAATATTCTGTGGGTCCTGCAATTTGAGTGAAAATGACAAAAGCCCTGGCACTGCAGTGGAGACATTTTTGTACATGTCTGGCAGTGAATGAGTTAATAACTGAAAATATCATGGTATGTTGTTCGAGATATAAAATTACCAACATTGTGAAAGATTTTTTCCATATCGTCCAGCACGATCTCCAAGCATGTTCTTGACATACAATTCCTCTGAAGCCCTCCTGCCCCAAGACACATCACAAGTCTCTTTTCCTCAGATGGAACATGCGAGAATACAATGAAAGTGCCGGTCAGCAGTTAGCAGGTAACAGTGATTTTCTCTGACGTCGCCACTTTCCGAAGGTCACACGTTATACCTCATCACTCAACCTCTCAGCCTGTGGGTCCTTTACAACAGTGGTCCCCAACCTTTTTTTGCGCCACGGACCTGTTTAATGGCAGACAATATTTTAACGGACCGGCAGATAAATACAACAAAATGAAATGATACGACAGGCAGGCAATTTTTACTCATTTTGCTAGTTTACGGTGGGCTAATTTTAGCGGTATGTATCACGTGACATAGACAAGCGTTTTGACATGCGTCAAGAGTAAGTCATAGACCGATGTAATCTGGTAATTTTTCATTTTTCAAAATAAAACATAGTTCGGACTCAGATAATAAATAAAACGGAAATTATGTAAATTATTTATTCTTTCTGTGCGGCCGGTACCAAATGACCCACGGACCGGTACCGGTCCGCGGCCCGGGGGTTGGGGACCTCTGCTTTACAACGTGTTTTGTGCACTGTGTGAACAAGCACGTACATAGAAAGATGCACAAACAGCATCTAAATGGAGCGTCGGTGTGAAAATGAGCAGAGTGGTTTTGTGCATCTCGCAAAATTATTTTGAACTGCATTAACAGTTATGTTCCAAGTGTTGCAGAAAAGGGTCACAATGTAACAAATTTTGCTTTCATTCAATGCATCCAAAATTGCTAGATCAGCACATATTCCTAAATTTCCAAGAAAGAGACAATCCCGACTAACAATGTGCTGTACTGTATTCAGAGGAGAGAAACTTTGTAACTTTTAAGTTTTCAGTCGTAGTTTCAGTACCTTGAAATAAATTGGAAATAAGGTCAAACTGCTCCTTTGTAAAAAAACGACTGCACAATGTGGCAATTATAATAGCCAATGCAACAAAAAGTGACAAGAAGTCAAAAAGACACATCTTGTTACAAATGAAAGTGATCCATAAACAACTTGTGGTGTTTATGTGGTGGTAGAATAGCAACCACTGTATAACAGTTAAATGCTTAACACATGCTAATGGAGATAATTCCTCTACATGTGCTTTTGTGCTTCACATCACTTAATGATGAATTTCTGTGAGCAGCCTTGCTTCTCCGAAAACGCTTGAAGTAGAAAGCGGTGGTGAAAGAGTGACAATGAAGGGACTGTGGAGGACAGAGGCTCCACACGACATAGAGAGGGAAAGCAAGAGAACAAGAAGGGGAGGCGATCGGCTTTAACTTCCGCTGGAAAGGCCTACTTTTCCCATGAGCTCATACAAAATAGAAAGGTCACTTATTCAATACACATGGAGGGAACAGGAGCACACAATGCCTCTGCCGGCTCAAAGAGCCACTGGGGAACATTGTACAAAAAAAGTGGGAGACAACTTCAAGGCAGCCCACAATGCTGGAGAAAATTGAGCTATGACAGATATGAGTAAAGGATCCACGAGACATGTTTGCCTTCCAAACATTTCCCCACTTTTGCTGGATATTTACAGCGGGACTGCAGTGAAACACTGGGTTGAGGCTGTATGCACAACTCAATGAACCCGAGCACATAACTGACAAGCTCTCGTGCGTCTAATGTGCAGATCAATAATCATTCGCTTTATTCACTGCCTTGTCCTTTAGATGACGGCAAGTCAATACTTGGCCCCATCAAACGAAAGCAAGGTTTTACCCAGACATGGCATTAACACGTTCACAAGCGACAGGCTCCAATAAAACCACATTTGTCTGAAAGAACCATTAAAGGACAACCGACGCCTCCAGACAAGTTGTGTCCATAATTTGTAAAATCACTTCAAATGACTTCTACTGAGTGTATTTTACAAAGATTCCACCGCCTATAGCTATATTTAATGTTTTAAGACTCACGCTGAATATTCAGGAAGTCTTGTTTTCGAGTTGATGACAATCCCCACATGACGTCACGTTTGGAACGCCCCTGACCGAGAAAGCGACACACAATGCATTTTGCGGTACTTTGTTTGGTCTGAAAAAAAAAGCGTTGATCCGTGTTGATGGCGAAATTAGAAGGAAAACACATAAATAACGCGATGGTGAATCCTGTGTTGCACCAAGACAACTATTTGATATTCGCCGACACAAATTCCCAGCAGACCAATCAGCCTATTTTCAACGGAGCTTGGGCGCCATCTTCTGCATTTTCTGGGTGCTACATTGCTGTCATTGATGGCTCGAATTGATATGGGAGGACTCCTTTAATCGATTGCAAACATTTATGCTTTCCTCTTCAGAACTATTTGAATCATATTCATAAATGGATGAGAAACAAGAAAGCATCTTCTCCGAATCTGAAGCCATTGTTTTGATTCTTGAGCAAGGCAAGACGTATTGGCGTGACGTCACGAACAAGGGGGCGGGACCTTCTGAAATTAGCCATTTCCGGTTTCAGTTTGAAGTCGTTTTTGAACACTTGAAGTCATTTTTATTGGTGTTTATCATTTGACTAAAAATATCAGCCTGCGTGTTTTGGATATTTAGAGATGCTATAAAAAAAAATTCTCTTGTCAGTTAGGAAACAAAAAAACGGTGTCGGTTGTCCTTTAAATAACACATTTTGTAGTGATGCAGTTGTAGTTGTCAAGTTTGCCGAATATTAAATAAAAGAGAATCCAAACAACACACGCTGGGACTACTCCAAGATGTGTTCCAGGATATGAAAAGCAATGGTGACGATAATTTGCGAACTTGCAATATCCTACATATTTAACTATTCAATTTGATCTAAGATACAGGTATTTTTTGCCACTCCCAGTTAAAGTTAACTATCAAATTAGACACAAAGACAATTGTGCATTTTGTATTTTAAAGCAATGACGCAACTTTGCCTTATACGCGCTTGATACGAAGACACGACGCAAAATACTACAGACAGGCTAACAAATATCGTCTACATAATGAATGGTGTTATGTAACAGATATCTCAACACAGACAGGCATTATAACAATTCTCAGAGAAATTATTTTGCATCTTCTGAGATAAAAATGGCTTTATACTTATGAACAATCACATAATTCCCCATACTGTAGTGGTTATACTTTTGTAAAGAGACTTACTTTATTCGCCATAATAATAACAATAATAACACATTTAATTTACAAGTGCATTTCAAAGATACCAAGGACACTTTACAATTAAAAGAACAATTCACACCGGAACAATAAAACCATAAATAAAATGATAAATAATAAAAGAGCTGATTAAACTAAACTGGATTGGATTTGCCTTTATTAGTCTCACAGTGGAGAAATTTACATTTCACAGCAGCAAAGTTATGAAAGGAATGAAAGTAGAAAACCTGTGAATGCAATTTTAAACAGATGGGTTTTGAGGGCGGATTTGAAAGTGGGAAGAGTCAATATTATGGATGTTGGGAGGAAGTGAGTTCCAGAGTTTGGGAGCAGAGCGTCTGAAAGCTCTGCACCCCATCGTGGTGAGAGGGGCAGAGGGCACACAGAGGTGTAATATGCCATGTTATATTCCAAGATTTCCCTCACTAATTCATACATATGTGTGGCTATTCTGTCATCGTGTTGAGTATATCAAAGATATATAGTACAAAGAGGCTATATATAAAGTATGGATCGGAAGCCACGGTCGGGAGAATAGAAGAAAGCTCAGGATCAGTGGGCCAACCAATGGTGATGTCGACCCCCACTCCTCTACCCGCCCTCCCGGTCTCCTCTGACCCCTGACATTAAGACTTCAAACGTGCGGCTAAATATCAGCCTGTGCTGCAATGTGGAGACTTTTGAACTACCTCAAACGTGCCAAATCAAAGTCATGACATTTAAAAGGCTTTAGAGCGACCGGATCGCTGGTCCCAAAGCAGCATTTTACATTGGTCAGTCAAAACAATTTCTTTGTCTGCGGTCCATAGCAGCATTATGTAGAATTAAAAACGAAGACCCACGTTGACCTAGCACAGGGTCACAAACTGATTACAGTGACACAAAGACCTTAAACTATGTGAACAACCTCATTGTTCTTGTTGATCATGTGAAATCACTTAATAATTCCTCTGCATAATGCCCGCCCAATGTCTGAATATTATCAAAGCAGTTTCCACAAAATGTTTTATAGCATAAATAGCATAAGTGTGTATGTTCCCTTCAGGGGTCTTTGTTAGTATGGTGAACCAAATGCAATAAGGTACAAAAAAAAAACATAGGATATCAGTTAATAAGAATCTGTAGCCGCTAATCTGAAGCAGTTACATCAGAGCCGTAACCAGAGATACAGCAACAAGCTGTCCCTACACAAAATACCCCCGCCGGTTCTGTGTACTTCAACACCATGACACAGCTTCCCACAATCAGATACAGTCGTTCAGACACTAGCCTCTGGTGTAATTTGTAATACTCGTCTCACCGCAACATGGACACTGACGTAAGATACCATGCCTTGAAAAAAGCCAGACACCGGCTAATCGGCTATGTAAAAGGATTTAACGTTAAAAAACATCCCGACAAAATGTCCAGACCTGGAGAAAAATGAATAATGCTTAACAAGCAAGCAACATTTGTTGACAGAAAGTGGACCTGAAAAAAAGTTCATTTGAGCAATGCAAATAAATTTTGTGTTGATTGTGAAAATTTGGTGGGAAAATAAACAACTAAAATGTCATTGAATGACTATTGGCCAACTGACAAAGACATAATTTCATACTTGTATGATGTGCATTAATACTCTTTTTTTATCTACCATGTCCAGTAAGACCACACTGAGGTCCACTCAGCGAGCAATTGTTCAGAATATTTCTTACAAAATCTATCCCACACATTCTCATTGAAGTAAAATGACAGTTTCAATCAGCTTCATCACAATGTGTGAATGTTAACATGATCAAATTGATGGCCCATAAAAGTGAATGAAATCTACAACCCAAAAGAACAAAATGCCAGAGGGGAGCAATCAGCGCCCCGAAGAGAACAAACACCATTGAGACTGGCTTGTGCCTCCATGTTCTTGGCTAGTGCGATACTTTGTAAGCAAGCCATATGAGGTCTGCTTTGCAGAAAATGTCAAGTTGGAAGCTTAAGAACATTCACTCAGAAACGTTAGGGTGCCAATCGGATTAAACATATCAGGTTTGTGTTTCCACTGCAAAGCATGTCAGCTGTGAAAATAGTGTGACATCATACCATTCTATCAAGACAATGTGTACTTTATCAATCAATTAACAAAATAAAACGCTGTCCGAGAAGTCTTGGGAATACTGTACTAGTCTTTCAAGGCTCTCTCTTTTTGGACTCTTTTTGGGGGAAACACAATAAAATGTAAACCATATTTAGCGGAATCAAATGTTACTGTGTGTGTATTGGTTAAAATAAAGATAAATTGATGTATAAAACACTTTCTACTTGATCCCAGTTGTCAGCAACAATTTGATTTTGCCAGGAATAGCTTTGCGCTCAGACTTCTCGTGTGCCAAGTGGGATATTTCCGACTTTCCAGTAGTGTAGAATGCAGCAAGAAAAGTTTCAACATTGGCAAGCCTTCACAACCGCCTGCACCACAAATAAGTGCTTCTTTCTGGTGTGGTCTTGGCTTTTGATGGCATGCTACAAAACAAGGGTGTCTAAGCATTTAGACTGAAGAGATCATCAGGAGGTAAGAATGGCCAAGAACACAAACTAAATACAGTAAAGTCTCGTTATATCAATATTCTCGGGAGTCAAAAATATTGATATAACCGGACTATCGATATATCTGATCCTGCGGCATGTAAATTTTCTCCTTGCTTTCATAGAAATACAGTAAAGTCTCGTTATATCGATACTCAAGGGAGTCCGAAAAAATATCGATATAACCGGGACTATCGATATATCCGATCCTGCGCCGAACTGCATTAAACAAAAGCCGCCAAAAGAGGGCAGCCATGCGCCATATAAGAAACGGAGCTGGCCATTAGCTCCTTTTTTTGTTCCCCCAATGTTGCCTCAAAATGGCACATATAATTCTTTAATGATTGTAAACATGTATGTTTTAATCTTCAGAACTACAGTGTATTTGAAACATATTCATAACTGGATGTGTAACAAGAAAGCATATTATCCGAATCTGAAGCCATTGTTTGGATTCACAAGCAATGCAAGACGTCTTGGCGTGAAGTCATTTTTATTTGCATTTGAATAAAAAGTGACATCGGCTGTCCTTTAATACACAGTATGGAATGTTAATAATTTTCAAAATCATCGCGCTTCAGCAGACAAAACAAGAAACATTGTTGCAAAAAACGATTGTATTCATATACAGTACAGTTGGCATGTACATAACACAACAGGGAAACTGCAACGCTTACATCTTACTGTATTATGTATACAATTTAAAAAAGTCATCAATCTTCTTCTGCTTTCCATTTTTACCTTTTAACACAAACACTTCAATCTCGTCTGCTACACACGAGCTAGCGTCTGAAAATGAAAATGGCTCTGCTACACGAGTGCTGGGCACGTAACCAAGTCACCTGACCAAGTCGACCAATGGCGCGACTGATGGCGTGACACGTAACCAACACACGTGACCAAGTTGACCAATGGCGCGACCGATGGCGTGTCACGTGACATAGTCACACGGCCAAGTCGACCAATAGCGCGACCGATGGCGGCTCATGTGACCAAGTCGACCAATGGCGCGACCGATGGCGGCTCACGTAACAAGACACGTGACCAATTTGACCAATGGCGCGACGGATATATCGATGTAAACAACAAAAATGGCCGGCGGGGGATGAAAAGGAGCACCATAATAACCGGATTATCGTAACAACCGGGTATCGTACTAAACGGTACTAATTATACATAAAAAGACTAGAAATGTGCAAGGGAAACGAAAATAATATCGTAATAAGCGGTACTATCGATATAACCGATATCGATATAACGAGACTTTACTGTAGTATCGTAATAAGCAGTACTATCGATATAACCAATATCGATATAACGAGACTTTACTGTAGATAATTTCTGAGGGCCAATATAATTAATGTAGACAATCACATTGTCTAGCTCAGACATGGGCAAACTACGGCCCGCGGGCCACATACGGCCCGTTAGGCTTTTCAATCCGGCCCGCCGAACTTGCCCAAATTATAGTACAAACAGTGTCTAAAACTCATGACAAAAAGCTAGCGAACAACAGGGCAGATAACTGAAAAGTTGCCTGCCCCATTTTTCCCAACTTGAAGCAAAATGAGACCAATTCCATTAAGACACATTGTCACAAAATATAAAGTTTTTTTTTTTAATCAAGAATGCACCAACTACAAATGCTACCTTGCTTAATTTACGGCAAATGCGCATGGCTGTAAATTTTGCTACAGTAGTCAATTCTCACGGTGGTGCACAATGCAACGTTTGCATTGATTCCTACGAGCCACTAAGCCCCTTTCATAAGTCTCACGTACACTTTACAGTCACGGTTTAATGTAAATTTACGTTTTGTAGCGTCACATATGTTGTTAGCTTCTTTTGAATCTTTCTTCTAGTTTGAGGTTCTGTGCATCTATTTTGGAAAATGACATGCAATTGCACGACTTTGTAACGCTTGCGAAAGTCCGGAAGAAAGAAGCAGGCTTCTGATTGGCTGCCGAGCCGAGTATGCAAATTTCAACTGCAGGTAGTCTATGTTTGTGTGCTCGGCGACGGTACACGTGTATGGTTTGCGCGTGAAGGCGAGAGCGTCAGTGAGGAGTTTGTTGAGCGCGCGGTCAGGACAAACCATCTATGATTTTAACACAAGTCGGTATTATTGAGCTTGAATCTTTCGTTGTGTAATATGTTTTGAATGTTGAAAGTGATTCCATTTTTCAATAAATGTTGATTTCTTAACTTTGCACCTTCGATTGAAACTCATTAATAACAGACGCAATCTTGATAAATCACAGTGCATATGTTATTTTAATCTATTTCCATTTCCTCCTCCAAGTAATAAAATTGAAATAGTCTGTAAATGCCATATCTTGCATATTCCTTGAGACAAATTTATTAACTGATCAGGGATATTTTTCACATTTGAAAGACAGTTAATAAATTGGGTTGTAGTGTTCTTACTGTGCTATGAGGTTTGTACATACTACATTTAAAGGACAACCGGCACCATTTTTTGTTTTTGTTTCCCACTGACATCAGAAAAACGTTTTATAGCATCTATAATACCCAAAACAGGCAGGCTGATATTTTTAGTTAAATGAAAAACACCAATAAAAATGACTTCAAAATGAATCCGGAAATGGTCACTTTCAGAAGGTTCCACCCCTCTGTTCGTGACGTCACGCCAAGACGTCTTGCCTTGCTCGAGAATCAAAACAATGGCTTCAGATTCGGAGAAGATGTTTTCTTGTTCTTGTTCTTCTGAAGAGGAAAGCATAAATGTTTGCAATTGATTCTAGGAGTCCTCCCATATCAATTCGAGCCGTCAATGACAGCAATGTAGCACCCAGAAAAAGCAGAAGATGGCGCCCAAGCGCCGTTGGAAATGGGCTGATTTGTCAGCTGGGAATTTGTGTCAGCGAATATCAAATACAGTAAAGTCTCGTTATATCGATATTCAAGGGAGTCCGAAAAAATATCGATATAACCGGGACTATCGATATATCCGACCCTGTTTGCATGTAATTTTCTCCGTGCGTGCATAGAAATAGTATCGATATAACCGGGACTATCGATATATCCGATATCGATATAACGAGACTTTACTGTAGTTGTCTTGGTGCAACACACAACGATTCACCATGGCGTTATTTATGTGTTTTCCTTCTAATTTCGCCATCAACACGGATCAACACGGATTAACACGAAGTTTTCAGACCAAACAAAGTACCCAAAATGCATTGTATGTCGCTTTCTCGGTCAGGGGCGGTCCAAACGTGACGTCACATGGGGATCGTCATCAACTCGAAAACAAGACTTCATATATTCAGCGCAAGTCTTAAAAAGTAAACTATAGCTATATGCTGTGGAATCTTTGTCAAATACGCTCAGTCGAAGTCATTTGAAGTGATTTTATAAATTATGGACATAACTTGTTCGGAGTATTTCCGGCCCAAACACTCCCTCCAAATGCTCCTGGCCCGGCCCCTCTGTCAAATTTTAGAACCCAATGCGGCCCGCGAGTCAAAAAGTTTGCCCACCCCTGGTCTAGCTGATGGGATTAGAATATGTATTGAAAAGTAGCCCTGTGATTATGATCAAAAAGTCAATGATTTTTTTTGTGAATTTGTGGTGCTGCTTGACCTGCATTCCACTAAAATAAACCAGAACCGATGCTGATCTGCAGCTGTAAAATCACATTTCCACTTTCAGAAGCAAAATAAGAGCACTCTGTGTTAAGTTAACTTTGACTCAGAGCAGAAGGGGGAACAAGAGAGACCCAGGCTTTGGCTGACTGGAACTGAATTTGTATTTATTTTTACAGGGGCATCATGAGGATATATAGTTATAATAAGTTTACTATTTCATCAATGTGTGATTTGGGGTAATTTGGAAATCAAAGGAGGGAGAGATGAGAATAATTTATTCTCGTCACCCAAAAACTGAGATGTCTGACAATCAACCGGTGAGTAGGATGACTGTAACCCATGCAATCAAAGCGAGCAGCCAATGACTTGAACTCGTATCCCCAATAGCCTGGCTGCGAGAGAACTGTTTTGGTTAGATATTTCAGACAAAATATGAAACAGCTGTACAGTTACCGTGAAGCGGCTTGTGCCATTCGTTTAGTTTTACCTTGTGTGTTCCGGCACCGGCTGTTGCTTAGAACACATAAGCGTATGCAGTTGCTACACCTTTTAGATCAGGGTAACAGTCACGCGACAGCTGTTTTAGTGACTGCAGCCAACTCAAATATTTGTGTTTGCAGTAGTGCCACACACGCAGTTTGCCTATCAGTAGGATAATACAAGCTAGGATGAAGATGAAATGTCAGCAACTAATAAGTTTTCCTCTTTTTTTACCATGCTAGAATAGTTTTCTAATTACTTGCCCAAATGTGCCTTTTGTCAATAGCATATTTAGAAAAGGATTAATTCTGTACCATCACCTGCTTAGGGGCTGCTTGCTCCCAGGCCACACATCGCCCTGATGGACAGCAGGTGTCCCACAGTCCACTTATACACTTACTGCACGAGTTTTCACTAAATGTTCCACAGATGTCTGGCACCCAGCCCAACACCAGACTTTGGCAACAAGACCAGGTGTGTTGAAAAAAATTAAATTAAAATTAAAAAAAAAAATCAAAGCTCAAGTAACTTCACGTTTCACATGATTCACAGATACAGCACTGTCTGAGTACAACTTCAAGCCTCCTCACATAAAACCAAGATGACCATTCAGGCAGCAATCCTCCCCAAATTATCCCACAACGTGAAAAGTCCAAAGTTATAAATGTCTTGAAGTTCAAATATTAACCCTCCTTGTTATGGTCGCAGGTGTCCTGGAACCTATTTCAGCTCCGTGGGTGAGAGCCAATGAAAGGCACCTCCGGAGAGACGAATATTGACACATTCACTCCTATGGACTATTGAGAGTAATTATTAATTAATTTTGGTGGGAAAATAAATAATGGCATCCACATTGTCTTTTTTTTTCAAGATGCAATTTACCCAAAATCTCTTTCACTCTGCCCATCCCTAGTTCATGTATCATCAGCGAAGAAAATATGCTTGCCAAAGGGGCTGTGACTCATATTGAAGATGACATCAGAACAATCAGATAGGGTGCTTCGTAAGTGTTATCTTCTGGTAAAGCAATGACATCATTGCCACATCTCTGCTTTTCTGTCCATGACCTCAGCTTTGATATGCTTTTAAATGAACAAAAAAGTTTCCAAGTCAAGACAAGTCACAGATCAACTGTCCTATATTAGCTAGATTTGTTTTATTTCCATCCATCCATTATCTGAAGTGCTTATGTAACTATGTTAAAATATTAAACGCTGTGTGATTACCAAATGTTGTAATTTATAGCTATAGTGTTTCTGGAACACACGCCATCTATCTGACCCTAACGCTTAATTCATAAACATTACTTAATATATTACATATTTTATGATTGTTTGTGTGTGATTCCAGCTCTGGTTTTCCTGCAACAATAAGTGGCAGACAATATGCGGCTTGGATAATAACTGGATTATGTTTTGTATATTAGTGAAAACTTAAACTACAAAACATACATGGGCAAATTCCGAATTAGTGCACAAAGTTCATCTATAAAGTTTATTTGAAAAATCTGATTTAAAAAAAATATCAAGATGTGTGAACTGTTGTAATGGAAGACTGCAATGTTGTATGCCCGATGTGTTTATTGTTCACTTAGACACTTTATCGTCTCAAAAGGAACTGAACTGGGGGGAAACCCAAACCAACGAAATACAACAGGTGAGTTGCACTATCGAAAAACATGTAGATGTGAAGGTTTGCTTAGAATAACTGATAATTTATCCTGTAGGCTCTCTGTATGAGAAGCCTGTGCATGCATAGACTTTGAGCATGGTGGTAAAATTGGTGGGGGTTAGAACCTAAAATAAGCAACATGTCATTTTCCCATCGCCGGAGTTGTTGCGACCGTGCAGAGACCGTGTGATGTGAGAGCCGAGACTGTTGCCAGTTATTCTGAAACAGACAGATGTGTGAACACAGAACAATTGCCAAAACAACACAAAGCACCTTGTCGCCTCATCCGTCTGCCTGACTATGTGAGGCTCAGTGACCGGAAAACAAGGTAGCAGCAGTACACTGCGAAGCACTACCAGTTTAAATAATGTGCTGACTGATAATAATGGAATTAGTGGTTGATACGATAATATGCTAATTAGCACATGACCATGTATAGCAATCCCACAAATTATCTATATATTGAAATAGAAATCTTTCCACAATACTTGATGATATCTATACAGTATATCGACTGTGTAAACAATAGGTATGTTAAATGCCATTTTTCCCCCCCAAACTGATACCAATCCAAGTAGTCACTGTAACGAGACACGAGTACTCACCAATATGACTAGTATTGATGGTAATTTCAATCAACACAGTGACAGATAATTGTGCACATAGAATTTTTGGGTCAAGAACAATTTCAATTTCAATTTCAAACGGCCGCAGTGTAGCACCAACTACTGGCAAGGAACAGGATACAATATTTGGTATTGGTACCCACTCATCCCTAATAAACAGTGTTTCCTATCCACAATAAATACACAATATTCATTTAATTCAATCATCATTTGTTTTGGTCCAGGATGAAAAAAAGGGGATTTTCAATGGCATTGAAGCATCATTTTACATAATAAATATTTTTAGCTTGTCAAATTTGGTAGGGTAGTCTCATATTTACAAGACGCTGAAGATAGATAGGTAATTCTGAAATGTAGTATGGCACATACTTGGGTATTTTAGAAATGGACAATATCATTAAAAGGTAGTGTGTCATACAATCTTTGTAGAAAATGATAAATTACAGTATTGTCCCACCTATAATGGATCCTTAATTTCCCGGGAACTAATTTTAAAAATCTGACAGATGAAAGAGGTCAACTTCAATGAAGTTGCACAATCTGATGTTATTCTAAGCTCATACAGAAAGTTTGCAATTACAAAAACAGTCAATTTTTAATTGCCTCTACAAGTGTACCCAACAGACGATACTGTATGTTGAATAATACAAGTGCGTTTGCATTACAGAATGTTCAGAGTGGCATTCCTCGCGGGATACACATTAGTTCCTAATTATCTTGCATTAAAAGGAGCATCCAGTTAGTCTCTTGAGTGTTACCAGATGGCTGGGAGTGTCTTTACATATCCTGAACTGCCGTTCATGCCCAGATGTCAAACTCAAACACCGGGGGCTAGATCTCGCACACCACATCATTTTCTGTGGCCCGCGAAAGCAAATCAAACATGTTCATTTCTTATATGCCATAAATAGCAGTAATACAGTAAAATTTTTCTTGTTACCAAACCCTTCATTGCAGTACCTTAAAGGGCAACCGATGTCACTTTTTTGTTTTTTAACTGACATCAGAAAAATGTTTTATAGCATCTAAAATATCCAAAACACGCAGTATGATATTTTTATTCAAATGCAAAACACCAAAAAAATGACTTAAAGTGTCCAAAATCTGCAAAAAATTGAGCTGCGAATTTTTCAAATTTTTCAAAAAGTCCCGCCCCCATTTCGTGACGTCACGCCAAGACGTCTTGCATTGCTGGAGAATAAAAACAATGGCTTCAGATTCGGATAATATGCTTTCTTGTTACACATCCAGTTATGAATATGATTCAAATAGTTCTGAAGAGGAAAGCATACATGTTTGCAATTAAAGAATTTATTCCGTGTCATTTTGAGACAAACGGGTGGGGGGAATGTCTCACCCAAAAAGAGGCAATAAAATGGCCACCGAACTGTGAGGAATAAATCAGCCCGTTTCCACAGGCTGATAAATTGTTCAATGGAGCTTGGACTCCCTCTGCTGGCGGCCTTTGGATGTAAAATAATGTTTTCAAAAAAAAACAGTACAGCAAAATACATTGACGTGATGGAAAGACGCTACAATACGTCTTTTTTTACGGTCAGGAGGCGGTCCTTTTCTGACGTCACACGAGGACTCGTCACCAACTCAAAAACAAGACTTCCTGAATGTTCAGCGCGAGTCTTAAAACGTAAAATATAGCTATATGCGGTGGAATCTTATTAAAATACGCCCAGTTGAAATCATTTGAAGCCATTTTACAAATTATGGCCACAACTTGTCCGGAGACGTCGGTTGTCCTTTAATTGACAACCGACGTCACTTTTTTGTTTCCTAACTGACATCAGAAAAACGTTTTATAGCATCTAAATTACCCAAAACACGCAGTATGATATTTTTAGTCAAATACAAAACACCAATAAAAATGACTTCAACTGTCCAAAAACTCCTTCAAATTGAACCCGGAAGTGGCCAGTTTCAGAAGGTCCCGCCCCCATGTTCGTGGTGTCACGGCAACACATCTTGCTTTGCTCGAGAATAAAAACAATGGCTTCAGATTCGAAGAATATGCTTTCTTGTTACTCATCCAGCTATGAATATGATTCAAATAGTTCTGAAGAGGAAAGCATACATGTTTGCAATCGATTAAAGAATTTATTCCGTGTCATTTTGAGGGGGGAAATGTAGCACCGAATGTGTGTCATCCGGGGGGGGGGGGGGGAATCTAGCACCGAAAAGAGGTAGAAGAGGGCGACAAAGCTCCGTGGAAACGGGCTGATTAATTCCTTACAATTTTTGTCAGTGAATATCAAATAGATGCTCGGTGCCACACACAAGGATTCACCATCGCGTTATTTATGTGTTTTCCTTCTAATTTCGCCATCAACACGGATCAACACAAAGTTTTCAGACCAAATAAAGTATTGCAAAATGCATTGAGGTGATGCAAGGCATGTCCTTTCTCGCTGATGGGGCGTTCCTTCAGTGACGTAAGGTGAGGAGTCGTTACCAACTCAAAAACAAGACTTCCGGAATATTCAGCATGAGTCTTAAAACGTAAAATATAGCTATGTGGTGGAATCTTTGTGAAATACGCTCAGTAGAAGTCATTTGAAGCCATTTTACAAATTATGGACACAACTTGTCCGGAGATGTCGGTTGTCCTTTAAAGAATAGGTGAATAAACCATTATTCTTGATTACTTGATGTGGTTTCAGTCATAACGGCCCTCCAAGTGAAACTGCAACTAAAATCAGTTTGACACTACCGCTTTAATGCATGCATTCCTTTGGTATGCTGCATGGAATTTTTCCAAGTTGGAGTACATTACCTCAAGGAAAGGAATGTTCTCATGTATTTAAGGACTCCAAAGACCAGAACAACCATTCACATCCATGCATTCAGCAGTAGGCATTAAAATATTCACAGAACTTGACAACTTTGGGTAAAATCCATCATAAATGGTCGGTACTATTGGTCATTATAACCACATTGATAAATGAACTGTGCTTAGTACTTTCAGATCATCAGATGCAACCCTATAGGAGCTGTATATCCATCAAGCATTAACACATCACATTATGCATGGCACCAGACTGAAACCACCCGAATCAGATCTACAGCATTTTTCAACTCAAACTGAAACAGAATACTGCAATCAATGGGGAATTGGGCAATTATAATTGAGGTCACTGATCATTAACAATGATTGCAGTTTTTTGAACCGGCAAAAATAAGAAGCTGTCAAGGCTGGATTTTTTTTCTCTTGACGGCCAAAGACTCTAGTTATTATACTTGTGGGCCACCTGACATATTGAAACAGTAATGGTGGATGTCGTTAATGGACATGGCTTTTTGGCACATATATTATTTCCCAAGTACACTCGCTGGATGCACAGTGTATATCTGTGCTCCTGACACCATCTTTTTTGAACCTCCATCGTATAGTTGGTATAGTTACCAAGAGGAAACCTTCTTGGTAACTATACAATATCAGCTAACAACTATATAATATCAACGAGAAGGGTGAATATTTCAATTAAAAGACATTGATTAAATAAATTGGATTGCAAGACAATCTTCGTAGCATGAATAAGCATGGGCGCAGCAAAAAAAAAAACCAAATAGCCATAACATTGTTATTGTTACAGAAAAGACACTTTAAAATGAAACGTCATACAAGTATATATATATCTGTAGGAAGTTAACATTTAACATAAAAAAACTAACGTTCACATTCACTTTGATAACAATAAAATATCAACAAACACAAGAAGTTGAACAATAGCTGTTAAAACTACTTGGAATATAGCCATCAAGATTTAAAAGAAATAGAAAAATAGTGCAATGTGCTAATGTCTGGCAATTCACTTTTGTGTGATTATTCAGCCAATCCTCCATTAAGCATGCCCAGATGGTCCATAAAGCTGCTTGTCACCTCTCGACTGGTACTCGTAAGAGGAAGCACATAACTTGTACCGTATTTTCCAGGGTACTGTATAATGCGCACCTGAGTGGAGGACGCACCCAAAATGAATGGTGTATTTTCAATCATTTTCCATATACTGTATAAGGCACACCGGACTATATAGCACATTTTTCATGAATGGGGAAAAAAATCCAAATATAATGTAGAAATATATATGTATATATAAATGTTTTCGAAATATAAGGCACGCCACATTATAAGGTGCTACAGTAGAGGCTGGCGTTACGCACAACTTTTTCTACAGGGGGAAATGGAGTCAGTGGCTGCTGACAGCAGTTGCGAGGCGTGTTGTGGCTCAATATTACTTCACATATAAGGAGCACCAGGGTAATCTTTTGAAGAAAATTAAGGCTTTTGGGTGTGCCTTATATACAGGAAAATACTGTACTCTGGCATCCCTTAACAGGCTCCCGATACATTTTAGAGTTTGTTTTAAGATCCTCAGTCTTATTCTTTGGTATGAGAGGTCATGACTCAAAACGTGATCTTAGGTTTACTGTTGGGTGCTATAATATTCATTTATAAGTGCCTTTCAAAACTCTCAAGAACACTTTACAGTCACGTAATTTATATGATATGTGATCGAAGTATATAACTTTTTATTCAGTGATGTTATTTGAAAGTGCTCCATTAGTACAGTTGAGTTGAGTAAATTTGAGTTGAAAGACACATTTTCTCCAAAATTTAGTTCCGGGAAATTGTTCGTTCTTCGAGGTATTTTATTTCAGAGTACTCCTTAAAGTGGATAGTTCCCATCTCTGTCAAGTGTCAGGCTTTTAATGATATAAAAAAGTCTACAACAAATCATTAAAAAAATCCACCATTTATGCGCAACCCAATTGAAAAAGTATATACATTTACGAGAGGGGAAATAAAAATAAACAACCCATATAATGCACAGCTGTGCACACCCTCTTCTAACTGGTATGTGGCTGTGTTTCCGGGGAACTAAACACATTCCAGGGCGTGTTAAATGGAAGACTGTACACACCTCCCACTAAATTATGTGTCTCTGATCAATCCAAAATTGAATTAAGTTGTCCTCAGAGACATTTCCTTGCATGTTTTGCTTTCCTGGAGAAGCCAATAGCTTCCGTGCTAAGAATGACTGCCGCAAAGCATGAGGTTGCCACCAATATGTTTCACCATAGCTAAAGTGCATATGGTATTTTTGAAGAGGGGTGTTGTGTTTGTTCCAAACATAGCTTCAACAGTTATGGCTAAGAAGTTCAACGTTTGTTCCACCAGCCTCTAACATTTGTCCATGTGTTTGGGGGAGTTTGGTGCAGGGAATTATGAACAGTTCAAAATGGTGTCTTAGTTAGTCTGCTGCAACAAAGAAAGACCTTACTGTTGATAAGAAAATTGTGGTGAGAGTAAATAAGCAAGCTTTCTAGCACGCAGCAGTAGGGCATGTGACAGTATCAGTGAACTGCAAAGGGCTACAAAGACATATTTTAAATGGCTCTTTTGGTGTAGTTTCACATGAAATGCTTCTCTGTATCATGTCTTCACCATGTGTTGACATGCCCAATGAAGGCAGTCATTATTATTAATCTTCTTTGAACTCCTTACGAGGAAAACATTCCTCTGAAAATAATTTATAGTCATGGAGTGAAAAGCTCGGATCTTAATTGTGTTTTCTGGCTCCAAGAGAGCAGAACATAATCCTTATACAACAAATTACAGTGGAACCTCCAAATTTGAATTCCGCAGTGGTACAATGTAGGAACTCAACCAACATTTCGTGGAAAAAATAAGCCTCAAAAGTCAAATAAGTTCATGTGACTCTCACGAGATTGGTTGCCATCACAGGTCACTTGGGCTCAGAGAAAAAATGTATTTTCCCTTTTTCTCTGCAGCATTTTTTGCACTGCAACGACAGAAAGGTGTCACTGGCGGCAAAAAGGTAAACCGATGTAAGCCTTAGAAGAAGAAGACAACCCTGAATTTACCTCACAATGGAGAAATTTGCAGAATCGAGAACCAGAAAGCCAATTTACAGCAAGATGGAAACATGAAACATATCTTACAGCTCACGACAATCTGAGGAATACAAATTACAGGCACAAACTCATTTCAACAAGTAGATGCCATTTAAAACTGGTGATTGTTTAAAAAGGCCACTGCATTGCCGATAAATAGATAGCCTCTCACACCTGATCCCGCCCAAGAACAACATTATAAATGTCCTATGAGACTACTGTTTTGCCTAAGGTGCGTTAAAAGTGGATTTGTCCCATGCCGCCATTCTTAAATATCAAATGTATTCAAGTTTTATGACCAAAAATCTTCATGTGGGTGGGGAAGGCCGACTGATCTCGAGGCATTCATGGAGTCAACCATGAACGGTGACGTGAACGGTATGCACCCAGTCAAAGCAGCGCCCTGACTGATAGACAAGGAAGCACCGGTAAATAAAACACAACAGGCCCAACCCAGTTCCCTGGTTGGCAGGGAGTAATGTCCATTGCAAGTATTTTCTTGTCGACGCTGCAATATAACATGTTGTCTTCAGAAACACTCAATAAATATTCAGGATACACCTTGGATGTGTCTGCTCGTTTTTTGTTGATTTGCGCATGAGGTGTTCTGTCTAAGCATATGTTGCGTCACACGCGTGTATGATTTTGAAGTGCGCTTTTCAACACTTTCATGTCTTTCAATTCCTTGATCTCCTTGATGTGCGTATCACCCTGACGCATAGCACACGCTTGCAAATTGTATAAAAGGAGCTGTCGCGGGACAGAGAGATTGGGCGAACCACGGGGCAGAATAATCTCCGACTCATCTCGGACTCAGACCCAGACAGACGCACCGCTCGCAGAGACCTGCTCAGCATCGCACGGAGTTTCACAGCACGACTTGCTCGACTCTACGCCACGATCAAGCTCTGCGCATCATCTGCCTGGAAGATCTGACAACGAACCTACTTACAAATAAAGAGAACCATCAAACTCTTTACATATACAACACACAATATGATGAAAAGTGTTAAATGCCTTTTAAATTAAGAAATGTGTCAACGAGGTAAATATTTTGATGTCACCATCTAAACATTCTACTGTCATGTCACGTGATGTGAGTATTCCAATGCATGTTATTAGTTGTTTGTTGACTGGATAACTATTTGGCAGCATGGGCGTCAGCTGTGGCATTCATATATGAATGTTTATGAATCATTTCTTGTTTGTTTTTTTATTAACATTTCCATAAACCAATTCAAAGTCCACCAATATAAAATCAATATTCTATCCTTTGTTGGCTGCTGTAGACTTGATGTACGTCAGTTCTGCTTTGCAGTAAATACATCTTTTTATCTTCATTCAAGTGTTAAGTGTCACATAATCGTATACTTCACACAATTGCGTCAACGTACTTCTACACAGAGTGATGTTTGATGACAGTAACGTTAGTCTGTGTCGATGAAAACGTTTCTTCAGCCGTCGTCTATAATTCTTTGAAGGTGTCGGACGTTTCGCTCCTCATAGGAAAAGCTTCGTCAGCGAACTAACTTAGTCTGTGTGTATAAAATAAACACTTCGAAGCATGAAGCAGATGTTTCGCTTCCACTCCCTTGGTAATGGAGTTAATGAAGTTATTTGATTCAATAGTGCAGACTATGTACAGTTGTTAGATATTTTTAGGAAGGCGACAGAAAAATCCTGCAAGTCACAGTGCTAAAATCATACTAAATTAAACAACTTGCACGTCAACTATAGTGAGAGAATCAGTTTGTGTTTGACAATGTACATCAATTATAGCACAGAATCTGGAAGTTGCAATCTAACAAGAGAAGTAGTTAACATATTTGCAAATACACAAAGCGTTAAGTCTGAGTGCCCCAGAGTGGCACACAGGTATGTGAAATAAATACCCAGCAGATGTCTACAAAAATGTTCAAGTGATGTGTCCGAACCAGATCAAACAACATCCGGTTGTAACAGTCATACGGGAAAAGCAACCAAGTGACACTGACACTCACACACACACACACACACACACACACACACACACACACACACACACACACACACACACACACACACACACACACACACACACACACACACACACACACACACACACACACACACACACACACACACACACTACCCCACATGCATTCTCCAATGTAAGTCACACTTTCCTGGATATAGAGGCCTCCATCCTCAAAGGCGTCGCATTGAACTACATTGTGCTCCACGTTTGTCATATGACTCAATGATGTGTCATCTCACTGCAATCTCAGCTAAAGACAACTGCTTGGTGTCCGGATGGCAACGGGATTTACCAATCTATCGCTTTGTACGACATCCTCTTTTGTACACAAACTCGCCGCCAAATCCCTGCCTCAGCACTCTGTCTCTTTTTTTTCTTCCTCTGACTCACTGGGGTGTGGCATCCAAGCACTCTAAAATTGTTTGTAATCTTGTTTACTTATTATAGCACATTGAGATATTATATCAAGATTTGAACCAATCACATTTGTTCCACTACTAAATTTACTTAGATTTCACATTGAAGAGTTGATTCTCATTGTATTTAATTGTGCATCAGTGCTAAATTTCGGGTTTCCGTGAACCTGTATATGGTTGAAATCTTGTCAAAATTACCACTGGAAATTAAAACCACAAACATTATTTTCTTGACAGTGTCAGTCAAAAATTTATATGTTTTACTTTTGATATGGCTCATCATCAAACACTGAAACTGAATATATAATCATAGTTTTTTTCAATTTAATATTCAGATGTTATTATTAATATTTAATAATTTCATGTTTATATAATTGTAGTATTTTCACTTATGAATGATTTGTACTATGACTTTTTCAAGAAACGAGCAGCTGCTTGGACATTTTGCTTTCACTTGGGAACAAAGATTTGAGATAAGAACACTAGATTGTTGCAGAGAATTCAAGTCAATGCAGAAAGTCAAAAAGTCAAAAACATGCTGCCTCTTTTTGGCTCCTTGCAGTTTAAATTTACTGCCCAACCAAACATAAAAGATTTACTGCAGATGATTAATTCACTTATGAAATTTGTCATGTTTGTTTGTCCATATTATTCTGCATCTTGGTGGCGAAGGTCTAAGGTTTCTGACGCTGCATTGAATAATAATAAATTTCATTTGTTTATGTAGTCCTAAAACTCAACATTCTGTGAGTCTTGGAATTTGAATGACAATGTCAAAAACCCTGGCACTGGAGTTGAAACATTTTTGCACGTCTGGCAGTGAATGAGTTAACAATTAAATAAATAGATAAATAAATAAAGCCTTTGGACACAACAATGTAGTCCAGGCCCCAAATTGCTGTGTGATATGAAAAATTTAATTTTACTACATTGCAATTGTGATTGCTGGTAATTGTTCAGCCCTACTATCAATAATTTATTTGTTGAAGTGCACCACCGGGTGATGTCGCCTGCCAGTCGAGGTCACTTTATATCAAAGAATATGAGAGCATAAATTGCCAACGTTGAGACATATTGCCAAGATTGTCACTTGTCTCGCTGTGTTCATTTTGAAGGGATAAAAATTAATACTGAAGGTTTGTGATATACAGTAAAGTCTCGTTATATCGATATTCAAGGGAGTCCAAAAAAATATCGATATAACCGGGACTATCGATATATCCGACCCTGTTTGCATGTAATTTTCTCCGTGCGTGCATAGAAATAGTATCGATATAACCGGGACTATCGATATATCCGATATCGATACAACGAGACTTTACTGTACTTCATATTTTTGGCAAATCAATTAATTTTAACCTTATTTTAATCTTAGCCACTAAGATTCCGACACTCATACCCACACACACCCACGTTCCACTGATTCAGGAAGCAGGTCAAATGTTTCCACCCAAATCAAAGAGGCACTACGTGTACGTGCAGCAACAGTTGAGTGACTTCCTTTGCAAAAGGGCCAAATTCCACATGGTCCGTGACTATTAACGTCATCCCACCCAAACCCCCCTCCCATGTCCCACCCAAACTCTGTGTGGTGTTATTGGGGAGAGCCTTGACTTGTTCCCTTGGTTGGAAGAGGTTGTAGGCTTTCTAAAGCTGTTCAACATATCTTCATTGCTCACTTTTACAGTGTCGTTTACGCCAGAGAATAACTTTTATAGTGTCGTTTATGCCAGAGGAGCATGAGAGCAAAGGAACTGATCCAAAACACAATCTGCGATCCTAACCTCAAGGCAATCATACTATGATTTTCTTCTCAAATTATATCACGAGAACGAATAGTGTCAGGACTTGTTTTTAATGTCCTGACATGATAAGCGTCTACGTTTAATAATTGCAGGGCATGACTATTATATTTTTATGCACAGCAAGAGTTAAAGTCACACACCCCACATAGTGTGTCAAGAAAACATTGCTTTTGAAGAGTTGCTCAAAACTAAAGTGGAGGCATAGTTAATTCAGGTCAATATCTGTCTCTGTCTCTCTATCTCCGTCTCTCTCTCTCTCTCTCTCTCTCAAATGCATGCCACTTGCTGCAGAGGAACTATGTTGAAGTCAGGGGAGGAGCTCCTTTCAGTCTGGTCATGATTGTCTCATAGAAAAGTATTGTTTTGTCATCATCTAGTGAGAATTGTACGTTAATACAAATTGTTGAATGTGTTTCTTCAAATGTGAATAGAAAGTACGTAACTGGGAGGTGCAGGTATTATTATGATCCACTCGGTGGTAACGCACTCATCACATTTCACACCATATCTGTGACTTGAAGCGCGTGTGGTGAGTGATGTGGGTGTCAGCGAAATTGAGTGTAGAGTTCGCTATTGTGAACTGAGAATTGCAATAGGCTGGGAAAGAGCTCCCTGTTAGTCAGTCTTTTGAACACTTTACGGATTATTTCCTTCTGGTTCATCAACATGACGGTATCATATTTCTACACGGAGTCGTGTATGAATCTACAGTTAATAGGTTCGTTAGTCTGTGTGTAATGATGATGACTGCAAAGCTAGGAGGCATGTAATTTGCTTTAACTTTTCTTTTTTCAAATAGAATTTTTAACCATTCGTTACATCCAGAATGTGTTCACTCTGCTGAATATCAACAGAGAGTGGTTACAATTAGCACATGCAAACTTTTACATATTATTTTGAAAAGCTCCCCATGTGTTTGGCAGCAGGGTCAGTAAGCTCCGGCAAAAATCTGGGGCAAAGCTATCTGATCGCTTTTTACTTGGTATGTACTTAATGAGCTTTTTGAACTCACATTATACGCAACTCCCCCTCACACCAACATGCATTCACCAAAAGCTTTTCACCCCCGCTCTGACACGTGTGCCAGCCTACCATTGTCTGATTGTCTGACAGAGTGGACACATGCAGCTGCCTGCAGTCTAGTCCTTTGGAAGCAGGAGCCATCAGTTCAGCAGTACTAAACCAAGACACACACACACACACACACACACACACACACACACACACACACACACACACACACACACTGCAAAGGGCAAAGTTTGCATGCGTGAGTTTTTGTGAATGGAAATGAAACAGTCACGCTGAAGGCCAGGAAGGTTGAACAAGGCCGCTTAAGTCTGCAAAGTGTCAGAATGCAGCCAGCAGGGTGCATCTTTAACACAAATGTAGAATGTAATAAGTACTGTATGTTAAGTTCTTTGTCTTTGTCTTTATGATGGGGGAAGTGGGTGGTCAGGAAAAAAAGTGGGCTCACATCGTCTTAATTTTGTGGAAGTCACCTGAACGCAAAAGTCAAAGCATTGAAACTTTGTGGAGCTGTCTGCTTACTTGCAATAAGTCAGACAAGACAAATTTGCCCCTCCTGTGTGTTTGAGCATTATTATCATGTGGTTTAGCTGTAAACCATTTTATTCTCTCTAGCTGCTGCCGAGATATTCTTGTGGCAAGGGGGTTGGCCAAAAGGCAACTATAGGGCAAGTGTTGTGTCACCCAGACTAGATCTTGAAAGCAGTGACGTCAATTAATCTCAATGGGAGGATGAAGCATGAATTCCTGAAAACAGTAGTCGGTACGTACAAATACATATAACAAAGTATGAATATGGTGTATTTCAGTAGAGTAGTCCAGTGTCCGTTTTTGGACTATTCAATTTTTTTTTTTTGGACAATTCTCTGCTTGTACTCCCTACATTCAGTATGTGTGCACTTTGTTCCCTGAAGTTGAATAAAGCAACAATGTTGCTTTATTCAACTTCAGGGAATGACTAGGTCAGATTAAAAAAAGGAAAAAAGAGACATAGATAGGATGAAGTAAAATCGACATGGAGGAAGGTGAGCATGAACGACAGCAGCAGATACGGGGAAGTAAGATTTTCCTCATCCATGGCCTTATTTTAATGTAACAGTCACATCTGAAAAGTGATTCAGGAAAAGTATTTGTGAGCTGAATAGATTTTGTAGACGAGTTCGCAAATGTATACAATGGAATGGCAACACATTATTATAGTGTGTCCAGTATATCGTTTTTATTTTCACTCCAAGCACTAGGCAAGTTAAGCATTTTTCTCCTTTATAATAAGTTATTAAAACGGATTTTGTTTGAAAATGTGTGGCATTTAGCAGGAGGATTAAATGCATTTCATATGTTGTACATTGGAAAAGTTTATTGCAGTTTTGGCACAGCATAAATTAAACTATGTACCATTGTTTTATGTGCACAGAGTTTTAGCAGGGTGCATCTTTAACACAAATGTAGAATGTAATAAGTACTGTATGTTAAGTTCTTTGTCTTTGTCTTTATGATGGGGGAAGTGGGTGGTCAGGAAAAAAAGTGGGCTCACATCGTCTTAATTTTGTGGAAGTCACCTGAACGCAAAAGTCAAAGCATTGAAACTTTGTGGAGCTGTCTGCTTACTTGCAATAAGTCAGACAAGACAAATTTGCCCCTCCTGTGTGTTTGAGCATTATTATCATGTGGTTTAGCTGTAAACCATTTTATTCTCTCTAGCTGCTGCCGAGATATTCTTGTGGCAAGGGGGTTGGCCAAAAGGCAACTATAGGGCAAGTGTTGTGTCACCCAGACTAGATCTTGAAAGCAGTGACGTCAATTAATCTCAATGGGAGGATGAAGCATGAATTCCTGAAAACAGTAGTCGGTACGTACAAATACATATAACAAAGTATGAATATGGTGTATTTCAGTAGAGTAGTCCAGTGTCCGTTTTTGGACTATTCAATTTTTTTTTTTTGGACAATTCTCTGCTTGTACTCCCTACATTCAGTATGTGTGCACTTTGTTCCCTGAAGTTGAATAAAGCAACAATGTTGCTTTATTCAACTTCAGGGAATGACTAGGTCAGATTAAAAAAAGGAAAAAAGAGACATAGATAGGATGAAGTAAAATCGACATGGAGGAAGGTGAGCATGAACGACAGCAGCAGATACGGGGAAGTAAGATTTTCCTCATCCATGGCCTTATTTTAATGTAACAGTCACATCTGAAAAGTGATTCAGGAAAAGTATTTGTGAGCTGAATAGATTTTGTAGACGAGTTCGCAAATGTATACAATGGAATGGCAACACATTATTATAGTGTGTCCAGTATATCGTTTTTATTTTCACTCCAAGCACTAGGCAAGTTAAGCATTTTTCTCCTTTATAATAAGTTATTAAAACGGATTTTGTTTGAAAATGTGTGGCATTTAGCAGGAGGATTAAATGCATTTCATATGTTGTACATTGGAAAAGTTTATTGCAGTTTTGGCACAGCATAAATTAAACTATGTACCATTGTTTTATGTGCACAGAGTTTTATATTTTTCCCTTGGCGCCAAATTACTAAATTAATCATTTTATTTAAAAAATATAATCATTGTAATAATCATACAAATAATACCAATAATATTATTTGTTATGGTCGAATAATTTACTAAAATTTATCACATGCTGGATTTGAATCAGTACTTCTACATTGACCATTATTCCCCCGCCCTCCCCTCAACACACGTACACCACACACCAAGTATTCGTACTCATACTTAAGTAAGACATGGTTACTTTTACTAGCTCTCCTCTGCTTCTTATCAACTTCCCCCTTTTTCTAACTAACGAAGTGCAAACTAGTCGGGGATGTGCCGGGCGTAATGCATTGGATATGACAGTCACGCTTCTAAAAAGATCACAAATAAACGTTCAAATCTCTCCAAACCAGCAACCCCTTGCTAAATTGCAGCAGGCCTCTGCAAAGTAGCGGCGAAGAAAACAAGCCGCCGGTGCCCGCTTCACGGGGCTCCATACGGCCTCTCTCCGTGCTGTGGGCACCCAAAGAGGGCGGGAGTGCAGCCTCACTGACCTGAATAAACTGGATCGTCAGGGCCGACTTGCCCACCCCGCCGCCTCCGACCACGACCAGCCGGTACTTCTCCTGCACCGAGCCGTCCTTCCAGCCTGCCATCGAGGACACTTAGTCGCCACTGCCTTCGCCACACCAAGCCCCACTTTTCTCCTCTTCAACCAGAGAGGCCTTACGCAGTCTGGAGGCAGTCCCCACAGGAAGATGCCGAAACCGGCTCGTCGGTGGTGAGAAAGAGCGCGGAGGAGTCCGGAAGGGAACTACGGGCGCCGGTCCATACGTGTGACCGCGTTTGAAGCTGGAGCACAGTGCCTGTCTGCCTGTGTCAGCCCGCGACGCTCAACAAGATGTGGAGACCGGAGAAGTGATCGTTAGGGAATGTAGTACCCGGCTCTGGCGAAAGGGGGCTCCCACCCGCATATAATTGCCCCTCTTCCCCACACACACCCACGCCGACTCGAAAGCGCGTGCACTCCCGCAGACTTGTGCTGACCTGAGACTCGTGTCACGCACTAACACAACTTATCGACAAACAGCAGTCTGCACACTTTATTCTTATGTCTACGTGTGTTTGTGTGTGTGTGGGGGGGGAGGGTGGTGGGGGTGGGGAAGTGGGCCATTTTCGTCAGCAAACGTAAAAACATACATTATATCTAAAGGCAAAAAGAACAAAAATTACAGTGACCAGGGGTGGCAAGGGTAATCACACCACACTCAAGTAGAAATTAAGATTGCCATAAAAAAATCCCCGGTAAAAGTAGCAGTACTATTTCAACTCATTCGGGAAAAGTATTTTAAAAACACAGCTTTTACAATGTAATTACAATTTACAACTTTTAACATGACACAAATGGAGATAATAGGTACGCTACAGTGACCTATATTCCACCGAGATTGTTTGTCCAGTGAACCGAGCGCACTCTGTACTCACAGTCGAATATAATTGCATTTTTGTGAAGTATGTAATCGTTTTTCGTGGGATTTTTCCAGCTATGCATGTTATGATGGGGTCAACTGTCCAGAGCAATGGAGAGTGTGGAAAAGAGGTGAAGAAGCGTGTCCAGGCAGGCTGGAGCGGCTGGAGAAAAATGTCAGGTGTGATGTGCGATAGAAGGGTTTCAGCTAGGATGAAAGGAAAAGTGTATAAAACAGTGGTCAGACCAGCCATGATGTTTGGACTGGAGACAGTGCCACTGAAGAAAAGACAGGAAGCAGAGCTGGAGGTAGCAGAGCTGAAGATGTTGAGGTTTTCTTTGGGAGTGACCAGGTTGGATAGGATCAGAAATGAGTACATTAGAGGGATCAGGGAACTCATATTAGAGGCGTTGGAGAGAAAGTCAGAGAGGCCAGACTGAGATGGTTGTCATGTCCTGAGGAGAGAGAGCGACTATATCGGGAAAAGGATGCTGAGCCTTGAACTGCAAGGCAGGAGACCGAGAGGAAGACCGAAGAGGAGGTTTATGGATGTGGTCAAAGAGGACATGAAGGTAGCTGGTGTGAGGGAAGAGGATGCACAAAACCGGGATAGATGGAGGACATTGATTCGAAGTGGAAAAAAGAAGAAAAGAAGAAGGAAAAGAAGAAGAAGATGCATGTTATGATGACGTATACACGTTTCCCTCCATGCTGGTTCTTGAAATTTCCGAATACGACGAGAAACGGGGAAAAAAACGGATTGAAGTTTACGCTCTTTTTGCTAACACTGGTTTATAAAGGTAAGTTGTATTTTTATAACTCATAGAAGTGGTAGAATATATATATTTCTCCATAACTGCCAGGTTTCAAGCAAAAATAAGCATTTGCATATATATTTCTAGAGCTCGCAATTTTCCTTCCTAGTATTCAGTGATAGCCATTTTTGATTTCCGACGAAAATCTGCCTGCTTTCGATCGTTGATATTTGCTAATTCATATTTTGAATCCTTTGTTTTCCGTTCTTAGTTATTGTTATGTTTAGAATTTCAAAAGCTTTTCAATGGTACCTTACTCGTTAATATCTGCCAAACATTAAGAAAGTTATGATAGTTTACAAAGGGACAAATGTCTTCTTGTGCCGGTCCCAAGCCCGGATAAATACAGAGGGTTGTGCCAGGAAGGGCATCCGACGTAAAAGCTTGGCCAAAAGAAACATGCGGATCAAACCTCTCAAGATGGAGGACACTGATTTGCTGTGGTGACCCCTTGAAGGGAAAAGCCGAAAGGAAAAGAAGATGATAGTTTAAAGTTTAAACTATCATCTTCTTTTCCTTTCGTTTAAACTTTAAACTGTAATAAATAACTCATTCACATATTTTCATTTTAACTGTGTAATTAGTCAGAAAATCCCCTATTTACAAAATTTAAAAATGTCATTATTTCCTTATTATGAGTCATAGAACAATAATCTATACATCATTTGAAAGCTATTTAAATGCACTTTAATATGGTATTGAAAAATGTGTGATGATTATTGAAGAATTTTGTCACGTCCCGAGGATAGCTCACTCTCATTTTCAATCACTTCGTTATTGGATGTATTGTCGGATTCCTCCTCATTGCCCCATAATTGTTTAGCATTAATAAACATTATTTCGGGAGCATCACTAAAGTTTACATCCAGGACGTGTGATCTCAGGTATGTCAACAATGCCAATTTGACAAATGCGACGAACTTCAGGAAGCTTGCATCGTCTCCGCTGAGGACCGTGACGCCATCTAGTGTCACTAGACGACGAAAACACCGCGTGAAGCATGGGGGTGAATGCAGATCATTTTCAGTCCAAGCAAGTTATTTAACAGAAATGATAGACGGATCAAACCTCTAAAGATGGAGGACACTGATTTTCTGTGGCGACCCCTTGAAGGGAAAAGCCGAAAGGAAAAGAAGAAGATAGAATTTCTTGCAGGTTTGCTACGAGGATATGCGGTCTGTATTTCACGTTGTCATTGTGGATTAAGGGGCCAACAGGACGAGTTCCACATTAGCCCCAAACTGTGCAAGCATGTGAGGAATTCCAATTACAGCCTGGAGTTAGTTCCACAGCTATTTGGTTTCATGTGTGAGTCCCTTCACTTGAGACTGAGCACGCCTCTTTCAAATCACGCTATCTTGGTTGAATAATGTGCCGTTTTGTGTTAATCCATGACTTGATTCACGGTTTATTCTGAATGCTGAAAATAATCAAGATACTCTGATTGTTCTACAAAGAATGACTGGAATTTAAGATGCATTTCCCCATCATCAGAGTACTTTTTTAAAATCAAATGTCACATCCTGAAATTTAGTTCGTTTGGTTGCAAGTCACATGATTTGGGGACTACAGTATTCTGTAAATAGATATGTGGCCCATTATCCCAAAAGTTTTATCTTCTTCTCCTTCTAATGATACGAAATGCTCAATGCAATTCTCAATAAATTTTCCATAAGATTAATTAATATGACACTACAAGTACGCACTTTGCTTTGAGCCATTGCGGAAAAAAAGCAGGTTGTGCTACTCGACTAGCTGATTGCAATTAGCAGTATGATGTGAGACAGCTTCACATACATTCTGAAGGAAGCGACTAAACATTTTTAGATTTGACAATCATCCTTCAGCTTGTTAACATAGGCAGCAGAAATATAACACATAGCATTTATGTACTATATTCTGCTTTCCTGTACTTTATCTACTTTTTCAATATTATGAGAAACTAAGAATGATTACACCTGATCAAACGTAAACATTACAAAATCAGAAGGACAAATGAAGTCATCATTCAAAAAAATAATAATCTGCTACTCTGCAGTCAATTCAAAATCATTATGCCAGGAAAATCTAGTACTGAATGTGGTCTCATCATACAACTTCTTCGTGGTCGGTCTTTCAAACAAGTAGTAATTTGGTGCATGATATTTGAAAAATACAAACTGATTCAATTCTGAGATATTCCAAATCAATGAATGAACAAGTGAATACATCTTAAGTGGATCATTTAATGGACATTTATTCAAAATTAACCAAGAATGAGCAGTTATAAGAGATGTGATTTGATTTAATTTAAAAAAAACACAGAAGCCAACTGACCATTGAGAGTTGCAAATGTGCAGAAATGCAATGGCGCAGAAAGGATGATACATTGAAGAGTAGCTGACTTCTACAAAGTCAGAAGGGTCAAGCTGCACTCAGAGAGTCGCCTTCTTTTGGGAGAGGTTAATCTTGTCGCCCAAACTCAAAGCCATCCCCTGGAGAACAAATGAAGATGATTTATTGCAAAACAATATTCAGTTGGACCCGCATATACAGTTCCTGACAAAAGTCTTGTCGACTGTATTTACTGTATGTCAGCAAATATGCGAGTCCGTTGGTGCCGAAATGTGAATATGTCAAGGAGTACTGTTTACAGATACTGTCTCACTACACAACAAGCTTCAATAATATAGGATAAAGATTTTCTTTAATTTTTCTGTGTGCTCCTGCAACACCTGTGTTCAAATATCAATTGCTCAAGGGATTAAAACACCACAAGGTCGATTTTAGTCTTGTATCCATCTTTGATGTTTCGTATTGTTTGCAGTAATCCGGCAGGATGCAATTATTTTAGGCCTCTTTAGCACCAAAAAGGGCATTGTGTTCCTGTGAGTTTTCCATCTGGCTGTGTACCTTACAGTATGTATGAAAGCTTTGTTGCATATATACAGTATGCAGTTGGAACAAGTTAAGACTGTAGAGTCACACATTGTCACAGGGGTTCGGCAAAAACTGGCCTTCTTGCATAGGTGTGGCTAAGGGAGTACAAATAGAAACAATTTTGGAGACTAGACGTTCTTCTGTATTTGTAGAATGAGGCTCTATGACTGTATCTTGCTCGTCCTGGCATTCATAAAACAGTTCAATTGAAAATTTGCACTCTAGGTAATTCCTGTTACTATGATTAAGCAAGCACAAAGATAAAAGGAGTGACTTTCACAAGGGAAAGCTATGAGGCTGTTTGATGTGCAAGCACAATTCATTGCGTTTCTTGTTTAGTGAGACAAAATCAATTGATTGTTATGCATTAATGATGAAACCAGTAGTTTAATTTCCAAGACAATTAATGGTGTCGATGCTCATCCTGAAGCAGCAGGGACTCACCTGACTTTTGGCTCGAATGCGTATGTGTCCGTTGACGGGTGCATCAGGTCCCAGGTGGATGGGCTTCTCAATGCTAACATTAGCCAAGGCATCTTCACCAAAGATAGAACGGGCGTAAAGGTTGGCGGCCATGAAACCACAGAAGCCGCATAATGCCTGGTTAATCGGATACAAAGATACAAAAATTTTACACGAGTATTTCAATGTTTCCACCATATGAGATTGATTACTGTATTTTGAAGTGACACAAGAAGACAAAAACAGACCAAACATTGAAATGTTCTCTTGATGTCATGGAAGAATTAGAACTAATTTAAATTTCATTTCGGCAAGAACAAACCTTCTCTGGAGTCAGGCATTTCATGTTTGTGGACTTAAGGATATGTTGGAGGTATTCGTTCAGATCTGTGATGTTTGTGTTCACCGTCACCTACCAGGAGTAAAACAATAATTAATTGGCTGATGCACAAAAATGAACAAAGCTCTCCTTATGTTAAATCGTACAACTCCAGACAGACCGATCGTATGACGGACTAGGCTCCCGCAGAAAAAGCTCACCTTGTTTTCCCACTCAAACTCAGCCCACATCTGTCTAAATTCAGCATCTGTACACGATGCCGGCTGGATGTAGTCCATGATGTCAATGTGGATGTCACTGAGGACAACACAGTTCCTGTCGCTCGCAGCTCCAGACACATCATACACTGGAGACAAAAAAATAACAATCGTACCAGAATGTGAAAGGCCAGCGACTTGAAACCGTTCTCAAAAGTGATTTGTACATGATATACCCCCTTCCCCTCTCAAAAATGGCAGTTCAAAATGAAAAATCCTATTTTAATAAACTGACCAACGGAATGAACTTTTTATAACACTTCATCTACAAGATATCATGGGTGCCCAGAGCGCTTTACAAAGTTTTGCATTTACTTATTTGAAAATGTATCTACTGAACTTGAGGATAGAGGACCAGTCACCCGCCACTGAATGCTAATGGCTGCTGCTTTTTATTTGAAAAAGTTTTCCTTTTGATTTTAACCAGGATCCTGCTCCACAATGTCGCCTAAAGTTGAATGAGGGTTCATGATGGGCTTCATTGCTGCCGAACATTAGTTAGCAAACTGACTATTCACACTGCATACATGCTCATCCACTTCTGGGTATATTGCTTGAATGGATTCTCGTCTACACAAAACACATGTGCACGCCCTTTGTCATACATCCTGAGCTTCCTCATTTTAGTGACAACAAAAGGAAAATATTACAAGATTCATTTAGATGCAAGGGTAAAAATAAAGGGATGTTTGCAAACTCTCATTCAATAACCATAAGTTTTGCACTGCCTTACAAACTACACTATTTATTATGTTGCAACTTTAGTCATTTTAAGGGAGTGCATAGGAGAGCGATGTACTTTTTTAGGTCCTTGGCGTAAAAAAAATGAGAAACATCATTTGAGATATGTCCAAGTGAATTGTACATTTTTCTTACCTATGTTGCCAAAAATTATGCCATTTTCAGTCGAAGCCACTTTGACGTTGGCCTTAATGTTAGCAAAGTCATGGGGTGCCAGAGTAAGCGGGGAAGGCTTTTCAACCAGCTTGAGATCACCTGCGGAAAAATTACTGGAATAAGGGAAGCGAGGCAATAAATCTAAGACAACTTGAACAGAATTTACCAAGAGTAGCGAGCTCAAGAGTACAGTTCTGGAGTGTATCACTGGTTTGATTGACCACCAGCACATCCAGCACAATGTCATACTGGTTGACATGGACATAGGCTTCGGCATACACTGGATCCGAGAAACCTGTCAGCTGGGTCACCTAAAAGGGTAAATTAAAGAAAAATGTTTAAAGATTGTTGCACGTTCGTGATGAAAGCTGTTATTGACCTTGTCAAGACTTCTATGTGCCTGCGAAGCAAGCAATAGATACCTTGTTGAGTTTTGAGGCCAGCGGATCTGAAGCCTCCTTTCTTTGAGTGTTGCCCATAGCAGCCAACAGACTGAGCTGGAACTGGTCCTCCTGAGAAGTCGTCTCATTTTTGGCCATGAGCTGCATGAAGGAGATCGGGTCGTCGGCTTGCACTGTCACATTACGCTTCTCAGATTCTTTCTGGTATGGGAGAATAAGAGAATATGAATTTTTTCCTGCCTGACTGCTCTTGAAAGAGCTAATACAGTAAAGTCTCGTTATATCGATATCGGATATATCGATAGTCCCGGTTATATCGATACTATTTCTATGCACGCACGGAGAAAATTACATGCAAACAGGGTCGGATATATCGATAGTCCCGGTTATATCGATATTTTTTTGGACTCCCTTGAATATCGATATAACGAGACTTTACTGTATTTTGCTCTTTGAAAATATTACAAATGACATTACCCAAAGAAAGAGGGCAACCCATTTTTTCAGCAGAAATTAATGTGTTTAGAGCTTTTCCTCTGCTTTTTTAATTAGCAGGAGTACATGGTTTGATTAAAAAAAATATGTTCTGAGCGAATTCTGGATAAAGTAAGTTTTAGGAAAATAAAGCCCATTAATCACTTGAGCCCAATAATCACTTGAACACATTCCTTTTCCTTTTGGGACACATTAAAATATGAGCACCATTTACTCAATTTGTAGCTTTGGCTGAAAGTTTTTTTTTTTTTCACAAGGCCTTTGCCACTAGTGATTTGTTTTTCGTACAATGGTGACACACTGATGATATACATATGCACACTCTGCATGTCTGAGCATGTGTCCAAATATAAGTTTTTCAAATTTCAACCTGTTGGCATTTCTCACCCTTGTAATTGATTTGACAATTTGCGATTCACCCATAATCTTTCTTCTACTCAAAAACAGTGGTGGTCTCAAATATAAACCAATGCAAAACTGCCATTCACCCATTGAAAAACAGATGACAATTATAAACGTTAGTGGGAATAAATGCTTAGTGGATGGCTTCAGATTTAACTGATGATTCCTATTCGGATGAGAAGCAAAGCATTAAAGAATCTGAACAGTCTAGTTCCGATCAATGTTATACCCTGAGAATATAATAGTCTGGCTGAATCAGAATATTCACAGATTTCAACTGTCATCAGAATGGAGTCAAAGAGCCATTACCTTCTGTGACAGCTTCTCCTCCTCCAGTCGGACAGTCAGCATATGTGACAGGGATTTGCGGCACTCCTTGTTGAAGATGTCATTCATGAGGGGCGAGCACTCTGACAGGACCTTGAGGCATAGGGAAATTCGGTCCACATCGTCGTCTGTAATTGGCTTCTTCGGTAGTGAAGACTTTCCCAGGTGTAGCACGGTGACCATGATCAACATGGCCTCTGCAACAAAAGACTAATAAGGAAAGTGTGGTCAGATGGACATGGATTATGTTTCATGACAATAGCGGGGTTGTCCTGTCTTTGGTTTTAAGAATCCGCCGATAACGGGTCCTGGTCTGATATTTAGGCAACCAAAAAAAAAAAAAAAATCATTGTATTTTTTTGTTTAACAGAACATAAGATTGTGTAATATAAAACAAAGCTATTATGTTGTATTTAGCATGCATATTAGCACATTAGGATTATTTTGTGGATTTTTGATCTGTTCAGATAATGAATAAAACAATGTTTTTCACCTAATACCGGATCAGTTGAAATATCATGTATTTGAATCAGGACATCCCAAGAGATGAGGCAGAAAAACTTACATTTTGTTTCTTTTGGTCATGGACAATAGCAACGTAGCGCAAAGCCACTTTGGTCAGGGTGGTGGCGAGAGAAGCAGCCACATAGAAATCACCATCCATCAGGAAGCCCCTGAGTGGAGGCCTGAGGGGCAAGAACACATGATGGGTGGCCTAATAAAATAAAGGGCACACATTTTCCAAGTTGGGTCTTACCTATCCTCATCTTTTTTGGAAGGCCTGGAGGAGCTGAGGGCGCTCTGTGTCACATAAGTGCCCATCTCTGTCACAAGCTTCTGAGCAGGAGCAGCACTTACTTCATCCTCGGTCTTCAACTCTCCTGTCTCTTTCTTGATTTCATTTTCCACTATAGGAATCTGTGTCATTAAAGAACATGTCAGATATTTGTCATGAATTTTGTGAGACCTACACAACACCTTATGGAACACGCGTACCTCTCCCAATGATCTGCGAACTTCTGTCATCACACTATGGATGTCTTCTTTTGTGCTGCAATATTCACCCAAGATCCATAGTGCTCCTCTGTAGATTCTGTAACATGAGGGACATGGTCTATTTTTACTTCTCCATACACTCTAAATCTGTTCATGCTTGTGCTGCTGCGTCCTAAGTACATTCTAGACACCACGTAAACTGGAAAGGCTTGCACATAGAATTGTAAAACCAGAAATGCTCAACTTTCTGACCATAGTAAAGTTTATCATTTGTGCACTTCCTTTAACTTATCAAATTTTATTAGCTGATGAGACTGAAAAAAAGTATCTTCTGCTTCACATTCCCCAAATGATGAAATCAATTCATATGCATTTTATGGCACTTCTCATCGATCAATCTATTTTCCAATCCCCTTATCCTCACAAGGGTACCAAGGGTGCTGGAGCCTAACCCAGCTGTCTTTGGGCCGGAGAAAACCCACACAGGCGCAGGGAGAACGCAAACTCCACACAGGGAGATCTCAGCATGGATTGAACCCCTTATATCTGCACTGAATCAGGACATCACAATGCCCCTGGGACGTGAGGTGTTCCGAGCATGCCCCACTGGCAGGAGACCCCGGGGACGACCCAGAACACGCTGGAGAGACTATGTCTCCCAGCTGGCATGGGAACGCCTCGGGATCCGCCAGGACGAGCTAGAAGAAGTGGCTGGGGAGAGGGAAGTCTGGGCTTCCCTACTGAAGCTGCTGCCCCCGCGACCCGACCCCGGATAAGCGGAAGAAGATGGATGGATGGATAGATATCTGCACTGTGAGGTCGATGTGCTTATCACTGGACCAACGGGAACTTTTCATGCTATACATAACACAACTCAAAGTGTTTTATGTGAATTTCAATCAACCCTTCATATCACTTGTCAGCAAGTACACAGATACACATACATAGCAGTTCAAATTAATCCTGGGATGACTATCGACACATTCAGCCACACAGATTGGTTATTGGTTAAAAATATATCAGTAATAACATACCCCTCCAAATAATAATAATAATGTTTGATAATAAGCTTATATTCAATTGCCTAGAGCCTGTCTCACACTGATGGGCAAATATTTGTGAGTGTGGGATAAAGTTCACGTTCATGTCAGGGTCCGCTCAATGCCACCAACATCCAACATCATTTTTAATCTTTTTGTCACAAAGAAATAATATGAAAAATTACCTTTTTCGTGTACCGACATTGGGTCAAATGTTTTATTTAATGTAAAGGTTGTTTTAACCTTGAGAGCTCCCTTTCTCTAATCTAACAATATTGACGAAGGGTGACATTCACTTAAATGTCATCTACGGAGTCAAGTTTGTGCTATCTATGATGGAGGATTTTATAGTGACGAATAAATTACAGATATCGTGTGAAAATGTGCCTTGTTCCTGTGTGAGGTGGAAAATAGAACAGCGGTTGTTTCTGAACATGACGATCTCACCAAGTAAATGATGTGCATTTTACTTATAAGGCTTAATATTGCTATTTTTTTCAAGTAACTTCTGATAGTAAAGACTTACTTGACAGTTTTAATAGCATGAAAAACTTCAAGCATCTTTTCAATGATAAGTGGTCTCAAGATGTCAAATCGTTGAATGGCTTCTCGCACAAACTCCAGCACATCAGCTGCAGCTGCTTCATTGGTGTCACTTAAGAATTCCATCAACTGAAACGGTATCACACATTATTGATACCACTGATGCATAATCAAAAATACAATCCTCAAAAGAAAGCTCACCACAGGAATGACATTGGCCGCCATGTCAGGGAAGCGCACACTACAAAAGTGAAGAGTGCGCACCAAGAGTTGCCTGTATTTGTCTGTGTCTTCATGTTCAGTGACATTGTTTGTCTTGATCACCTCTTTCTTCAAAACTATCACCAACTGAAAAGGAACACAATTACATACAGTCAATTGGAAACGGCATCGACTTAAAAACAAAACACATACGACTCGACAATACCTCTTCCACGTTGCGCGATGACACGAGATCCAGAGCCAACTGCAAGGTCTTCTTTCTCACTTCCAGGTCAGGAGTGCCGAGAACACGTAGGATGTCCATCACAAGGTCCTGAGTTTAGGAGGCAGGGGTTATTGGCAATGACAAAGGTGTGTAACACATTGGCACCGGACATTAAACATTTTCTTGTACACATTAGTACATTGTTCCAAGTCAACATCCGTATAAGCATTCATGTTAGTAAGCATGTTTATGAATCATAATTTGTTTGTTAACCATAAGTTTGGGAAATTATCACCCACAGCAACTGAAATGCTTTTGTTTGACTTTGTATTACACAGGGCTGAGAATGGAATATGAGAAAAAAAGGCACATATACTGTGTGTGTGTGTGTATATATATATATATATATATATATATATATATATATATATATATATATATATATATATATATATATATATATATATATATATATATATATATCGGAATAAAAGTCTATATATATGTAATTTCAACAAAATGTCAGAATGTATTATTTAAAATACAGTAAAGTCTCGTTATATCGATATCGGATATATCGATACTATTTCTATGCACGCACGGAGAAAATTACATGCAAACAGGGTCGGATATATCGATAGTCCCGGTTATATCGATATTTTTTCGGACTCCCTTGAATATCGATATAACGAGACTTTACTGTAACTTTGTGATCATACTCACCATTAATATGGATGGTTTTCTCTTCCTCATGATTGGTAAAATATCCAGCCAAACTATCGGAATAAAAGTCAACTTGCCGGGTACATATATGCAAGGTTTCTGCTAGCTAGCCTGCACACTGCTCATTAGCTTGCACGCCTGCTTTCTGCTGCCGCTCACAGTAGTATATTGATGCTAACGTTAGCATGTGGCTTGTCATAGTGCCACTGACATTCGACTGTTTCATCGATGGTATTGTTTTCTTGCAAATTAGAATCTATCAAATTATAACCTGTTCTCTCCACAAAGGAAAATCCTTGGGTCCATTCGGCGTCAGTGTCATCCAATAAAAATTGCGCTCTCCGGCAACACAAGCCGAAACAGCTAATGAACAGCGAAAAAGCGAGAATACATATTTAGTTTTATCTGGTCATTTTAGTCTGAAAAAGTCGGAAATCCGTCAATCGGCGGAAAATTTGCATCCTTAATTACAATTTATTGAAAAGCATGACGCTAAAGTTATCCCAGAATTTATAAATTACCTGGAGTACACGCTCGTGAGTGGGATGTTCCTTTAGCTCAATCAGACGATCAAGGACGATCAGCTTCACATTGTTGTCACTCTCTTTTATAATCAGATCAATGTAGCACTGGGCGGCGGCCTGTAAATTATATACAACGTGCAATTATAACCCAAGCATAAAATATCTGTCCGTTTCCTAGTATACTATTAAAGCAAATATTTGTCATAAATCATCAATGTACCTTAATAGCCGTGGGTGCGCTGGAGAGAGTTACAAGGGTGCCAGCTGCCTCATACTTAACAGCCGGGCTGGAGGATTGTAGCAGGTTGTAGATGCATCGTATGAAGCGGGCGCGCTCAGAAGGGTTTGCGTGACATACCTAAAGGATTAAGACACCACGTTTTTCAGGGTACGAGGTGATGAGTTTGCTTCTCTTGCGCACTAGGACATAACTTACTTTGTAAATCAGCTCGACAATGACTAGCTGGAGAATGTCTCCAAAAGTATGAACTTGATCAATGCATGTGCTGAGGTAATCGAGAGCTCGTTCCTAGAGAAAATTAGTTGGGTCATGACTGGTTGTGTCCAAATGACTTGCAACAATGATTGTTAGTTTGATGTGTCATTAACCTGATCTGCATGAATCAACATCATGAAAGCATTCCTCTTGCAGCTCGCGTCTTTTTCATTAACAAGGAAATCATGGATCAGCTCGGGAGCATCCGGGATGAGATGTTCAAAGTTCCTGAAACATAATTATAAAAAACAGCAGTGTTCCTACAAAAATATATACATGTATGAAGCAATTTCCTCACAAATTAACATTTTCAATGTTTGTGAACCATCTTACGATAGTTAGATCCCACAAATAATATTTGTGTCACTGTGGACAGGCACTCCAATTAAAACTCAATAAAAAGTGCCCTTTAATTTAAATTGTTAGAAATGTATACCTATAAATGGTATAAATGGCCAGGACAGCGTTCCGCCTGACATAGCTGTGTCGATGTTCCAAGCAAGCGCGGATTGCTGGCATGAGAGGCTCAAGCAGTTCCGATTCCTTCAACTTGCACAGGAAACGGAGGGTGGAGCCTCGGATGAACTCATTGGGGTGCTGCAGGTCCTACAATTCAAGTCATGCCTCGGTATTAAATGACGAAAGGATTATCACAAAGACATTGAATTTGTTTTTTTATGATGTGATACAATACTTGTAGTGGATGTGTCATGGAAATTGTGTGATTCGACTATCAACTGCGTCTGTTTTAAAACATTTCATAGCATACCTTCCTGTAGGCGTCACAGACCAGGATCATCTCCTGGAGCAGTTTGCCATCCGGAGTGGTTTTGGGCACAATCTCCCAAAACACAAGCAGTAGTTTTTTGATGGTGTGGTCTTGTAGAGGAAGCACAAAGCGGATTATGGTCATCAGCAGACCGGGCAATTTCTCCCCATTCAAGATCATAATAATCACTTTCTTCAGTGCCTCTGTTTTTGCTTTAATCTCCCCCTTTTCTGTAAAAATTGATGAACAAAACAATAATTAACAGTGTCCAGAGATAACAATATCAGTATGAGAAAAAAATATATATAAATACTTTCACATCTCATTGGACTCCACAAAAAAAAAAAAAAAAAAAGAATCAATTACCAAGATCAGTCTTGAGGCTGACTTCAGAGGGGGGTTCTGAGTCAGATGTGACATTGATCAGAGTGTAGCAGACATTCTCTGCAGCTGTCATTTTGCTGTTGTACTTGGAATGGACTTCAAGAATCCAATTAATTACTGGTTGGATTTTCACCTGGAGTAAGGAGAAAAAAAAAAACTTGATCAGCAATACCACACATAACTAGATGAGAACATCTACGGAGCAGATCGGGGTTGGAACTGAAGATTATTATCATGCATATTATTATCATGAATATGAATATGAATAATTGGTGAAATTGTTTTCTCATCAATTGATTAAAAGACAGGTTATGATTTGGAGATTGATTCGGGTCATAACATATCAGTCTGCTTTTGCGGAAATCTCAGAACACTTTGAGAAGGAAAAACTCAAAGATGTTGACACGTTTAAGTAAAAGATTTCTGGTGCATTTATTAAGTTTCAAAATAAGTGGCGATTCATGCGATAACCCATTAGTTGTTGAACAGTTGTTGCATTAGTAAACTTGTAAAGCGGACGAGTTGACAACAAACGTTTAACGAACATGATCAGACAAAAGAAGCATTTGCACAGCTAAATTAAAATAAAAAATGTGCGGTTACGTTTTGAATCGCGCGAAATAATCGTCTTTTTAAAATACTGTGATCTAAGAGAAATGCATTGCTGGCACCGCGAGACTAATAAAGGTACATCCAAACTAATACATCAAGAATCCTTGAGATGGTGCTCTGTGGGATGTAAAACCAAGTAACATTTGATCGAGAGTGTTTTTATTGTTTGTCGGCTAATGGCATGTCTAAAAGACGAGCGAGTCCAATGTAAAAATACCATCGATCAATTTACAGGCAGTAAAATTATGACGACACACAGGCGATTTACCTAGTATATAGCGCAGTAGTGACACATAGTAGGAAAATGAAAATGCGTACTGACCTCAATGCTACGTTTGTATCCGCGCAGTACAACAGCAAACAATGTTTTATCAATTAATGCAAACAACAATTAGTCCCATTCACTGAAATTGACAAACGACAACGGTATCATCAACCAAATCATAATCACTGGCGATCGTCAGTTTCTCTTCTCCAGTGTAGGCCAATGTATTGAAATGGAGGACACTGGTGCTAAAGCTTGCTCGCTTGCTGACACCAAATAAAACCTATCGACGTTATTAGCAGTAGTAGGAAAGGTTGCGTGCACAGTTTACCTTGAACCACCACCAATAGCTCGCAAATAGTCCTTCCTATGGGAGCTGCATCAATTACATTTATAAAAGTCAGTCGGTCTGTTTAGAGACTTGTGTCTTCGTGTCGCCACTACTTCCTCGTGACGTGGAGCCTGGGAAGACTGAGCGCCACATCACTGTTACGGTGTGTCAGAAGGGTAAAATTACAGGAGCGGAAAAAACAAAGCGCGATTGAAACATACGTCTCTATAACACGCAAGACGAGTTAGGAATTTAGGATTGCTCATTAAATTATATTTTTAATATTTCTTCTTATCGAGGAGCCATTAAGGTGGCTCGGGCATTCGAATCAGATGCCTCCTGGAGGTCTCCCTGGTGGTGTTCCGTGCTTGTTCCATGCCCTACCGGCAGGAGGCTTGATCATACGCTGGACTGACTGTAGCTGGCACTAGGACCAGGCATCTCATCCAGCAGATGCACGGGAGGGGGCGGGCGCTGTTACATATATTTCACTGCATTTGCTGTTTTGAGTTAGATCCACTTGTTAGCAGTTGGAATAAAGACGTACTCCAGTCGATCGTGTGTTCTCCTTCCTCAACTGCTACACTATACGTATTCCCAGGTGGTCTGAGAAAGATTTAGGATTCCCAGGAAGGGCTAGAACAAGTGGCTGGGGAGAGGTACGTTGGGCCGCCCTGCTCAAGCTGCTGCTGTGGCGACCCCAGTCCCAATAAATGGTAGAGGGTGGATGGATGGACTAAATATATGACAGTACTGTCACATGATAGAAGCAATTCAGGGCAGGAACAAAACGATGACTGCAAAAACACAACTTTCTATTCTATTGGACTATTTATCCATATACTGTTGAAAGCTGCAATCACAGTACAGTAATCAGTACTCCTAAAATTTGAAAGATTTGCAGGTCACCCCAGTAGCACATAATGCCACTTCAAAAACCTAGCCTACAGGAAATGGCATAATATTGTAATGCCCCTCGGCGTGATAAAGGATGCGCAGTCGCTGGCACAGCTGGTCAGGCTTTTATTCAGCAAACGTTGCAGTTAGCACAATCATACCGGAGTTGTTCTTACGCCACAACTCATGCACAGTCATGCATGCTCTCTCTCGGTCCTCCCTTCTCTCCGTGACGTCATGCTCCACCGACTAGCTCAGCCCCCAAACATGCAATTCACAAGCACTGGACGTTACACGACCCTCCCCTTTATGAAACCCTCGCCCCGAGGGGTCAACAAAAAATCCTCCAGCCGTAGCTGTTGTGGCCCTTGTGTCCGTCTCTGCGGTTGACCTGGCTCTGAGTCAATTCTGCCTCCCGCTGGCTGACCCGGGACACGACTGGTGGAAGGCGCACCGGCTTTCTGCAACCGACCCCGCCATCTGTGGGAAAACTCCAGCCCCGGCTGGTCCCCTGAGCAGCCCGGAGGTTTCCCAAATGCCTGAAATGGTGCGTGCGACTGGGCTTGAAGTCTCTTGCCGGCCGCACACTCCTCACAGCGCCGGCAGGAGTCATCCACGTCGTGTCGATGGTGTCCCCAGTAGAACACTTGGCGGAGCCGTCGGGGGTCTTTGCGCGGCCAAGGTGTCCTGAGTCAGTGCTCTTAAGAGCTTTTGACACGACCACCTGCCATCTCTCTTCCCCAGCAGCAGGTTGTCTCCAGGCATGCTGCAGCACCGCATCCTGAATGCGTAGCACAGCAAACTTGCTCCAAAGCAGCAGAGTCCCATCCCGTCTTTCCAGGGTGGCCTCCTGCCACTCTGGACCCACTGCCGCACCGGGTTGAGGTCGTGGTCCTCTTCTTGCTTTGCAGCCCACTCTGCAGTGTCCACACCCTCTAAGGTGCAGCATGGTGACCCAGCAGCAGCCGCTTCTCCATGCATCTCCAACTCTCTAGATGTTATTGCCCCCTCTGGTGGGCATTCCATCACAGGGCGAGTAACCTCTACCCGATCTCCTGTCGAGGGCAGAGTGGACAGCACTGCTGAAGGGTCTGCTGTGTTGATGGCCACCCCTGGGGTACCCTGTTGAGATGCCGTGATCAGCTCGACATGCTGGCCACCTGGCAGGGTGAGCACCCCAGCCCCCAAGTCCACCACACAATGTGTGGCTTTTAAAAAGTCCCGCCGTCCTAGAATACAGGGGTCACTCACGTCAGCTACCCAAGCTGAGTGGGTTGTTGAGGAACCCCCCAGGGCAAAAACAAATGGCCCTTTGCCCTTTATCTTGGCCGATTCACTAGTCACCGTCCTCAGTTTTGTGCGTGTCGACTTTAAGACAGTTCCTGCTGGAACAACGTCAAGCCTCACGATCGTGACTGAAGACCCAGTGTCCACCAAGGCTGTCCAGGAAACGTCTCCAATCAGCATGCAGACATGACTGGGGTGCCTCATGTCTGTCCAACCCACTGTCATCGCTCCGCATGTGGACTGCAGTTCCCGGTTTACCACTGGAGGGGTCTGCGCTGCCCGGCCTCCAGGGACCCTTTGCCGTTTCAACTTTGAGCACCGCCGCAGCAGATGACATGGCCGTTCACACCCCCAACAGAGTGTGCACGTCGACCACTCCCTTCATCCCGTTGTGCTGGGCGGATATTCAACGCACACAGCAGCTCTTCCACCCGCCCATTGGGGCAAGGTGCTGTCTGCAGTACCCCCTTGACTGCAATCTCCCGCTCTGTAGCAAGGGCATGTGCTTCTCCGAGCGCCGCTGAGTGGGCAAGCTGGACGTGCAGCCACAGTTCATCCGGTCTGAGAGCTTGGATGAACTGGTCACGATCAGTTCATCTCGGACGTCCTCTGGCATCCCAGCATATGCGCGTCGACCCAGGCTCTCGATAGCATGGGCAAGACAGCGTAGTGGATCACCGGGATGTCGATCACGCTGCTTGAACTCGCAGCGCAAGGAGTCTTTCAAATTGAACTCCCCAAAGCGCCGCTGCAGAGCACTCACCAGCGCGCTGTAATCAAGTCTCTGTCCAGGGCTCAGTAGAAGCAGACAGGACGTAGCCTCCTCAGTCAATGAAAGCGCTAACTGCACTGCTTTTACCTTGTCCAGCCAGTTCGATGTGTGGGTCACCAATTCAAACAGTGCCAAATACGCTTCCCAACTTCCTTTCCTGGAGAATTTCGGCGCCTTTATGGAGGGCCACGCGAGACCAAGGGCGCCGCCATTAATGCTCTCATCGCTCCTCGTGCACTTGTCGTAATGGCGGGCTCATGCCCATTCTGGTGCGGATTGCCAGCGTAAAGATGACAACGCTCCATGCCACTTGACTCCGACACATCCATTCCGCATGGCAAGGCCTTCCCCTTTACCTTCTGCCGAGTGGCGTCGTCGCGGAACATCTTCCCTCAAAAGTTGGACGTGCAACGGGTGAATCCGGAGCTTCTGACACCAATTTAATGCCCCTCGCCGTGATAAAGGATGCACACAGTCGCTGGCACAACTGGTCAGGCTTTCATTCAGCAAAAAGTGGAAAGTTAGCACAATCATACCGGAGTTGTTGTTACGCCACAACCCACGCGCAGTTATGCCTGCTATCTCTCGGACTACTCGTTGTGGGGTCTTCCCTTCTCTCTGTGACGTCATGCTCCTCCGACTAGCCCAGCCCCCAAACATGCAACTCACAAGCACTGGACGTTACAATATATTTGGTTTGTTTCCTTTAACCCCATTCTCACGTGGACATAGAAAAAGTATAGTTCATAGTTGAGCTGTCAAAATGGTGTGAATTTTGACATCCACCAGCAGATAAAGCATCTTAAAGGACTTTGAAGTACTGTTTGTGATGTAATACAGGGAAAGAGATGCCCATTTCACAGTCAGATCAGAGCATTGTCATCAAATGGTAAGTAGTTTTGCTTTTTGAATGTTGCTGTGCCGATGACTATTTTGTGTTTGGGAGCCTTTTACTGAGCATCTTCATCTTTATTAAGTTCATAGAGTTGCTTGTTCTATAGCCACATGGTCTTCTTGTCAAGCGCAGATAAATACAGAGGGTTGTGTCAGGAAGGGCATCCAACGTAAATGCTTGACCAAAACAAACATGCGAATCAAACCTCTGAAGATGGAGGACACTGATTCGCTGTGGCGACTCCTTCAAGAAGAAGAATTAATGAACAGTGTCTGTATTTTTAATGTCACATATTTAGCTTACCTTGCAAAATCCAATGAGATAAAAGCGGCACCGTGAGCGATTGGTTACCCCACTGCATTAATGCAGAACACTGGCCTTCCCGTGTGGAATTTGCAAGTTATCCTGGTGCCTGCATGGGTTTTCTCCGGGAAATGTGGTTGAATGTAAGAACATAAAAAGAGGGTCTCTAGGGACTTTAGAAGCCCAGAATTGACAACTGTCAGCAACAATTCCTGATTCAACTACAAAAGAGGGTGAGGGGAAAACAAATCTTTAGGGGCTCAGTATAGCAAGTTGCTACTAATTTGGTAGTGTAACACATATGCTAGTTTGAATAATATGTCAATTTAATGAGATGAAGCACTGCAGGACGATGCCTTCAGAGAAGCGTCCTCCTCAAAACCAAATAGAAAACACTTTGGAATCTTCATACTTCTTTTTGGCTCTTAGAAACACCAAGAGACCAGACTTCTGGGTTGAGTGAACGCTGGCACGTGTGGCTGCCGCTGCTCACCCACAAAACTGTAAAGTGACCTTGAGAGTTTTGAAAGGCACTTATAAATGAAATGTATTATTATTATTATTGTTGTTGTGAATGTAGGTCTCGGAATGGAACATACAGTACCATTAAATGAACAAAATAGAAAGGTGTTAAACCATGTGACATTTTAAGTAGCAAAAGCTAGAAATAAAATCTGAAGTGGACTGGGTGAAAAAAATAGACTAAAAGTGTTTGCGGAAAAAAGAAGTAACAAATACTGTTGGAAAGAGAGTCGCCCTTACTCTTACTCCGCGTGTTTGTTTAATTTCGAACATTGAGGATGTTGGTTATCCAAATACAGGCTGGGAACGATGAACAGTACCTTTGATGTTTTGTTTTTTTTGTTTTCTACAAAAAAAAAAAACATTTATGATTAGAACCATTGTTTTCGAAGCAATGACATTGTTTTCAAAGCAGTGACAGACAACAAATACTTTATTTGCAGTGATCAATCAATTAAAAGTTTTTTTCAGTCGTCATCTGTACTTCTTTGAATGTGTCGGACGTTTCACTCCTCATCCGAAAAGCTTCGTCAGCGAACTAAAGATGTGCTGGTAGTTCTGGTCCTATATATAACCCTAATGGGCAGAAGTGGTGGTGCCAGGCCTCTGCTGTGATAGGTCCCTGCCCCAAAGTTGGGGGGAGCAGTGGACTACTCCCTGCAGTGATCAATGTAATGAAAAATTACATTTCAAATAGTATATATTATATTATATTATATTATATTAGTTTAGTTTAAATTAAATTAAAGTTTACATTTCAGAGCAGCAAAAACAAAATACAGAAGCTGCCACTCTTGCCGTGAGACAACACAAAAGACACAGACATATATTATATATTGATATTCAGTTATATAACACTGTCATTATTAAAAAAAAGTTTTACAATTAACTGTGTCATGCAATTGACCCATCTATCCATTTCAGATGTATTGGACACATATTCGTTGGATTGGCCCCTGTTTAACCCTCGACTCTTGTAATTGATTTGAAAGGATAGACACGTTGGTCTTAATAACACATTCGCGGTTTGGCAACCTTAAAGTTAAGTACAGTACTTGGGGAAATGCATTTAGTTATATTTGGATCTGAGGGTTTTTTTGTTTGTTTTCTCCCCCTTGAGCTCAAAACGACAAGCAACGCCCCTGGCGTTTGTACGAGTGGGGCACGAGTCTCTGCATTGCGAGTTGTGGCCAGTAGACGGCGCCGGCGAAGCCGTTCGTTGTAAAAACAACATATCACCTTCATTCTTCAGTACCACTGCTGAAGCATGTTACTGGGACCGACCATGGTGCACCTTCGTCTTCATGTAGTCCAACGTTAGCGCGACAAGAATTGACCGTTGAGTGGAGCATTGGAGCAGGTTGGACGACGCGTTGCCGTCGTCGAGCTATGGCCACGCGGGAGCAAGGAGAGGCTGCGTACCGTAAAGCGCGGCACCACCACGACGGAGCCTTCAGCAACAGTCCGGATAGCTTCAGGAACGGCTATGTGAAGAGCTGCGTCACCCCCCTCAAGCAGGACCACCACAGGCTTTTTGGGTTCAGCGAAGATCTCCTGGGCTCCAAGGTCTTCAGGGTTTCCGCCGCCTACGTGGGTGCCGTTGTCATTTTGGCTTTTTCCGCGGTGGTCTCTCGAAGCTCGACGATCGACTCGCGGTGGGATTTACGGACTTTGTTGACGGTCTTCTCGCAGTCCGCCAGTCCCCTGTTCAGCATCGGATGTGCCTTTTTCTTCTTGACCTTCTACCTGAGGAAGAGGAAGCAGGAGGAGGGAAGTCACTGGTGGTGGCTTCTGTCGCTGCCGGCGTCGTGCTACCTCGGGGACTTTGTGGTGCTTCGCTTCTTGCAATGGGGAGAGGAGCAGCACCAGATTCAAATAGTGGGCAGGTTGTTGTTCGTGCTGGGATGCGTAGGGCTCCTCACGCTCGTCCCTACGCTCAAACTCAAACACTGCGTAGTCGTCCTGCTCTTTGCCAGTGTGGTGTGGCTGCTTTCCTTCACCAGTTTAGGCGGGCTGCCACCGCTCCTCAGGCCGCTGCTCGCCTGCGTCGCCGGGCTCTGCGGCTCCTTCCTGGGGCTCGGCTTCGACCAACGTTACCCGCCCAGGGACGCTCCGAGCGGGGGCTCTGCCACGGAGGACAAGGTGCCCGTCATCCGAGCCCGGAGACGCTCTAGTTGTGTGTCACTGGGGGAAACTTCAAGCAGTTATTACGGAAGCTGTAAAATGCCCCGGAGACCGTCTTTACCATGTATATCCCGAGAGCAGGTACGTCCGCTGCCGATTCCCCGTTTGTTGTTGTCGCGAGCCCAGCAACAAGGCCCACATGTTCACTTGAGCAGAAAAACATCCCAAGTCGTGGGTTTTTTTTCTAGGAAATGTATAATTGCCTGATAAAGTACATTTGTAACATTTGCAGCAAGGGACTGAAAAGTACTCATGTTCGTATACTGAATCAGAAATACAAATTCTTGCGCGACCTCGGTGAAGTCGAACGTTCTCATGCAAGTACTTTTACGTAAAAGTATGGAATCGAGCGAGTTGAGGTGGCAAAATCACTCTGCTAAAAGCAATAAGACTGATTTGACATATTTACGTCATTAAATTTACAAAATAACCACATTATTACATTGCATTGAACAGGAGTGGCACAAGTATTAAAACGTGTACTTGTAATGGAACTACACGTATCATATTTTAGTATAAGTCGCACCCCCAATGAATGGTGTATTTTGAAAAAATTAAGGCGCACCTTAAATGATAGAAAACCGTTTCCAAATATAATAAATAGATGAACGTTTTTCAAATATAAGACACACCACATTATAAGGCGCTGCATGAGAGGCTGACGTGACACACAACTTCTACAGGGGGAAAGGGAGTCTGTGGCTGCTGACAGTAGTTGCATGACCTTTTGTGGCTCAATATGTCGGTGCGCCTTATACACCGAAAAATATAATACTTTTGTAAAAAACTAGACTGGTTAAAGTAGAACTGATCTAAATTGTTTTGTCAGGTAAACGAGTAACAAAGTGTAGGTCCTGAAGAGAATCTGACCGCAAAAGTGCAACTTAGATATTGGAAAAGGACTCATTCTAGTAAAAATACAAATCAAATGTCCAATGAAATTATACTTTTTGCTTGACAGATTTTGATACATAAAAGCTGAAAAGTAAAAATGTCTGTTTTTCAAAAATGTTAGCACCTACATTGTCCACTAATTCAGCAATGACACACTCACAATCTGCGTACGTTGTGACAAAACTCAACAGGACTTTCTCCTCCATATTGAAGAGATTGTCACTCCCCTCAGCTACAGAGGTTGAAAAAGTAAATAACTATATATATATATATATATATATATATATATATATATATATATATATATATATATATATATATATATATATATATATATATATATATATATATAGTACACACACACACACACACAACATATATTGTGAGAAAAATCACTGTAAGTACGGTATATGTACGTGTTTCATTGCTTCCACCAGTGGCATTGATTGTGAATGCCAAGAGATGCTACGGCTGAGCAAATATGACAAATAAATCAATGAGTCAAGACATTTAATATGGTCAGAATGCCATGGCGCATCATAACACTCCCCAGATAGTATGCAAATATGGCACGGTCTGTGAGGTGCATGTGAGGTGACAACTATCTGATTTGACTGGTTAAGGCCGTGCGCACCCAAACATCCATTTGTTCATCGATCCATTTTTTTGGATCCGCTTTGGATCCCAAAGATTGTGGGGTGTGCTGGAGGCTCTCCCCAAAGACACGCTCAACCTGAAGCAAGCCTATCGCGGGGCATACGTAGACAAACAACCATCCGCGTTTCCGCTCACACGTACGCCTAAGGACAATTGAGAGTGATTCATTAACTTGCGATGCATGTTTTTGGAATGTGGGATGTAACCAGATCACCCGGAGAAAACCCAGACTTGCATGGGAAGCACAAACGCCACACAGGAAGGCCGGACCCAGACTCAAACTTGCACACCTGCACTGTGAAGCCGACACGCAAACCATTTGACTGCCTGGCCGCCAGTCCCAAACATGATTTTATTCTTATTATTTCGTACCTTCACACACATCTTTAGCCTAATAGCGTATTTTCTTGTCAGCTATTAAAGTCTTTCAGAAACCAATTTTCAACCAAACACGAGGGCACTTACCTCAATTCAATCGTTGCCAAAACTTGGAGGACAGAGAATGTCCGTCCATCCATCCATTTTCCAGACCGCTTTATCCAAATTAGGGTCGCGAGGGTGCTGGAACCTATCCCAGCTATCTTCGGGCACTAGGCAGAGGACACCCTGAATTGTTTGCCAGCCAATCGAGGGCACACGTAGACAAACAACCAGTCACTCTCACACTCACACAGCCTTACTCATTTTTACTTTTGTCACAATATAAATAAAAACAACCAGTGTGCTTCCAATGTTTTTTTCTGTGACAGAATCTACACAGAAAATAAAAATTGGGAGCACATTGGTCGCTTGTGTTTATATTATGACAATCAGTTAAAATAAGTAAAGCAGTTGTATAATTAGGCCAATCATATTTTTATTGGACAGAAATGTGTTTTTTAAGATCACTCTGACACTAAGATATATATTACACTATTGTGGAAGTACTGAATAACCTTTTTTTGCAGAGTTCTATTTTTCTCTATTTGACAGAACATGTGAAGTGATCTTATTCATCACCCATTTTTACTGTATATACTGACAGAAATACCATTTCTGATTTGAAAACAAGATACCGGGAAGAAATTTGGCATATGAAGGTGTGATGATCCAACATGTAGGGCAGGAGTGTCCAAGACATTGATGGCATTTGACTAGTCGCCAGTGGAATACTCCCAAGTTGATCGCAAGCCGTGTGGAGGGAAGTAGAGAATTTTTTTTTTTTTTTTGCATATGTACCATATATATGTACCAACTGTGGCACGTGGTCTGCATCAACCAGAATTGTTAGTGATCAGCAGTCTGCAATTGTAGCTTGCGATTAGAGCTGATGTGAAATCTCTTTTATCATTATTACTCTCATTCAAAGTTTGTTTCATGTATAGTTCACTGATGGCACTGGGGAAGAATGGGAATATGGAACGTCAGGTGGACCATTTTAAAATGGTACACGTAGTTTTTGCACTTAATATGATGCAAAAGTGCATCTTATGCCTGCGCATCATGTCCCTACTACGTTAGGTAATGATTTCCTTATTACAAACCCAACTACTGGACGTAGTTCATTTTTCCATTTAATTTAGAGGTTGTTATGACTGTTGAGTGTTTGTGTGTGTGCGTGCGTGCGTGTGTATGTGAAGACGCCAGATTGCTTTGATATCACTTATTCTTTTTGAAACCCATAGTTGTGGAAATGTTTTGCACTTTCTAAGTCATGAATTATTATTTTCAGAAAAGTCTTCACCTTATTTCCTCTTTTTGCTTCAACATTCCACAGTGTCCTGGATTTCCTAAAAAAACAAATGTCACTGCTATAGATCATTAATTTGCATTACAATTGGTCATTTTTGTTTATTTTTTCTTTATTATGTATTTTATTTTATTTTCAATCAACTTTCAAGCCACAGCATCAAGACTCTCACCAGTCACTCATTTTTTATCTGCAGCTTCATGGAGTGACTATTTAAAGGTGTATACTGCGGCATTGATACAGATGATTTTTTTTTGCCTGCCTAGGGAGTTTAACAATAACTTTTTGCTTTAAGATAGCATGCTTTTTTTGTTGACGTTACTTAATCTTACTCTCGTTAGTTTATGTTAGTTTTACAGTAAAGAAGCTGTCATCTCACATGCATTGTTTTTGTATCCTTCAGATAACGGATCTAAAAAAAATATGCCCAGACTATGTCACTGGTTTCCTGTAGTTGTTTTACTCATCATTGTGTTGGAGGGGCTACTAAAGACACATTGAGTCAAGGGGGCTTTCAACAGTCTGTTCAGATTGGTTTTATAGCCATAGATTTTAACATTGTCATTGTTGAATGAATGATCTTTTGAGTGTTACTCTACACTAGCATGTAGAGTGATTACAGACATGTGGATGTCTTGTACGTATTTATACTGTAACCCTTAGAGAAAAGAAGAGTCTGATTTCAAATGAGGTGTCTGAGTTTTGAGACGCGAGCCATTGACTCGACCTGCTTCAAAGTCCTATTTTGTGAAATTCTCCTGGAAGTGTTGCAAACACGTTTCAAACTTGCCAACAGTCCAATCCGGACGAAGAAGACATCCCGCCCGGTTTAAGTACTAATGTTAAAAATATTGTTTTTGTTTTCTGACTGAACAAGAAAGAAGCATTAATCTTGATATCAATGACAGTAAATTGGGTGTATGCATCAATATGGTACATTAGAGGTGTATAGATCCTTAAAAAGGGAAAATAATTGCCAACGGCGACCAGGGGATTAAAGTCAATATTATGTGTGTGCATAAACCTATCGGAGGACCAACTAGTCCAGAGCCACACACCTGTAACAAGGTAGATTTCACAAGGGCAATTTATGATGTTTGCTTCTATGTGGTTCCTCTCTGTTGTGGGTGTATACATGCATTTTGATTGGATTTGTTGTAGTAAGTAAATAGAAACAGCGGTATTGGATCAGGGTCACTCCATGTCCGTGAATTAAAAAAAAAACATCAGGTTGATTTAGTTGCGAGCTCATTGGGAGTATAACAAGGAACCCTAAACAAAAAGTGCAATTCTAAGTACGGTTAGCTATCTGTTGTCTGAAATTATCGGCCATAGTTATATTAAAGAGAGAGAATATATATATATATATATATATATATATATATATATATATATATATATATATATATAGATATATATAGATATATATAGATACACACTGTTGTGCTAACATTACATTTTGTTTAAAATGATGTATGTTAATGGGTAGCGATATAACACCTTAAAACTGAGAACAATTGCTTAAGAAAAGAAGAAGAAGATAACGTTATCTTTTTTTCTTTCGGCTTTTCCCTTCAAAGGGTCGCCACAGCTAATCAGTGTCCTCCATCTTTAGAGGTTTGATTCTCATGTTTTGGCCAAGCTTTTACGTCGGATGCCCTTCCTGACACAGCCCTCTGTATTTATCCAGACTTGGAACCGGCACAACAAGACTTATGTCCCTTTGTGGCTACAGAACAAGCAACTCGCTCGGTAAAAGGCTCCCAAACACAAAATGGTCATCGGCACAGCAACATTCAAAAAGCAAAAACGCTACTCACCATTTAATTGCTTAAGGTTGTCATACGGTCAAAATGTGATAATAATAGTAATACATTTCATTTTAAGCGACTTTCAAAGCTCTCAAGGACACTTTACAGTCACAGACAAGTATAGGTACTATAATAAATAAAATACAATCACAAATAGAATGCAATAAATAAAATACAATTATAAATAGAAAAAACAGAGAGCTACACAGAAAATGCAATTTTAAATAGGTGGGATACAGACGTGACTTACTTAAGAATATAAACAAAACAAGTACACATAATAAATGTTTGATTTTGAGTAGACAAAAATCTGCTACACTATTGTATTATTTCCATACTAAAAATGTATAAAGTAGCAAAACAAAAAACAATTTGTAAAATATGTCAGTTATTAACTCACAGCGAAGTTACATGTGTGTATAAAATCTTGGGAATGGGGATGTGAAAATAAATAACCCAACTAAAATCACATACAGTAGTTCCAGAATAGTCCATATAATAGTAATAGAGTCGTGTCAGAATTGTGATTTAAGCTTCTCTTAATTATCTGTCAGTGTCTGTTGGGTGAAATCATTAATGATTTGATGACCCTGAATCATAAAGAAACAAATACACAAAATAATTATAAATGTAATTTTTGAGGTGGGGGGGGGTGGTTGGAGTTCAAATGAAGGGTGATTCTTTACATAGAAGTCTTGAGTGTTCGAGGGCATTGTGCGTGAAGGTACCATTGTTGGACAATGCTTAGGGCTCCTCATGTCTTCACCAGTTGTCCCATATGTGGCTTGGATTGTTTCTACCTTTTTATGTTTGTGTGCGTGTCTGTGTGTGTGTGCCTGTGTGCATGCATTTGTGCATGTGTGCGTATGCATGTGCGGGAGTTCAACCACAGAAGCTGTTTGGCTTACGTGAGAAGCCTGTCTGTTGGCAGATTATGTCACCGAAACAGCGTCACTACCCTGGAAGACGGCAACCTCAAAACTTTTAACAGGTGTCGATAAGATTAAAATGCAAACCACATTTTAAAATGTGTTGTCAAAAATTCAATAGTGATGTATTCACGCACAGTAGTTGTAGAATGGATTACAACTCTTGAATAGTCCGACTGCCGGGAGATCTCTCTTTACTTTGATTTACAAACATGTGAGGTATGTGCGCAAAGATAGTGGCAGCAATCACCACTGTCAGTTGACATCACAAAAAGCAACAGTTTGGAAGATCGTACTTCTTCCAAAAGAAAATTTACTCACAAACCTCAGAGAGCCCGTTATCATAATGTTAACCCACAATGCAAAATACCATTGTCTATCTAACAAATAGCATTGAAGTTACTCTGTTACAAACTTGGAAACCAAATATTTTTGAATACAAACAATGCAGGAACCCATACAGACGCTCCCCGACTTACAAACATTCGAGTTACGATGTTATGGTGCATACGATCATTTTTGCGGGTACAGTATGTCGAAAAATGTTCGGACAGAGATGCTATAAGTAGATTTTGTATTGCGCACCTTTTTCCAACCGAGCTCGCTTGCGATTGCCTGCGTACTGTGCTTCACGCACCCAGACACATTAGGGGTTTCAAGGGCTGGATGTTTACGTGACAAGCACCAAGGCTTACCAATCTGCGTCTGGCTATGCTGAAGTGTTGCCGACGAGTTCAGGTCCCGATCAGCCGACTACACTTACGATTGGCTGAGTAGAGTATGTGAGTGGGGAGGAAATCCTTCTTCCCAGGTGAGGCTCTGAGGAGAAGGCGAATGGTGATGCATCACAAAAAGTAATGGCATGGAATTCAGTAATTGTGCCAGCAGACTGGCTTACTGAAGACCCAAGGATATTTGTCATCGTGCTACAGTAGGTGTTCTACCTGAGAGAAATTCTTTGTGTGTTCTCCATACTTGGCAATAAAGATGATTCTGATTCTGATTTTACGACTGTTAGAGCGTCGATGAGCGTCGATACTTCCCCGTTTAGTATTTGACTTAAAGGACAACCGACGTCTCTGGGCAAGTTGTATCCATAATTTGTAAAATGGCTTCAAATGACTTCTACTGAGCGATTTATACAAAGATTCCACCGCATATAGCTATATTTTACGTTTTAAGACTCACGCTGAATATTCCGGAAGTCTTGTTTTTGAGTTGGTGATGAGTCCGTACGTGATGTCACTGAAGGAACGCCCCTGACCGAAAAAAAGGACACATTGTAGCAGTCCTTCCATCACGTCAATGCTTGTTTGGTCTGAAAACCTTGTGTTGCGCCAGAAGAGGGCGTCCAAGCTCCATATAAGGAATTTATCAGCCTGTGGAAACGCAATACGCTGTCATGTCTACATGAGGTAGCCATTTTCTGCCTCTTTTCTGCGACGCTACATCGCAGTTCAGATGTCTCAAAATGACACGGAATAAATTCTTTAATCGATTGCAAACATGTATGCTTTCCTCTTCAGAACTATTTGAATCATATTCATAACTGGATGTGTAACAAGAAAGCATATTCTCCGAATCTGAAGCCATTGTTTTTATTCTCCAGCAATGCAAGACGTCTTGGCGTGACGTCACGAACTGGGGGCGGGACTTTCTGAAAATTCCCAATTTGCAGCTAAATTTTTTGTAGATTTTGGACACTTTAAGTCATTTTTATTGGTGTTTTGCATTTGAATAAAAATACTGCATGTTTTGGATATGCTATAAAAGTTTTTCTGATGTCAATTAAGAAAGAAAAAAGTGACGTCGGTTGTCCTTTAAACATACATTCCATGCAAAATATAGCATTGGATTGGATTTGCCTTTATTAGTCTCACAGTGGAGAAATTTACATTTCACAGCAGCAAAGTGATGAAAGTAGAAAAGCAAAATACATGAGCTGCTGGAAAGGCAGCCTCTCTCGCGGCGCCGTCTTGAAGTCAATACGACACAAAGACAGAGAGTCTATTAGCTGTGTACTCGCTAGCTAGCGAGCTATTAGTTATGTATTAGCTAGCTGGGTAGCTAACTTGATCTATTTGAGTTATTCCCGGTCGAGTCAATGCTGGCGCGTATGGCTGCCGCTGCTCACCCACAGAAAAAGTGATCCTGTGACTGTAAAGTGACCTTGAGAGTTTTGAAAGGCGCTTCGAAATGAAATGCATTATTATTATTATTATTATTATTATTATTATTATTATTCATTCTTAAGCACTTTCTGAACCCTCTTTGGCTCATGAGAGAACTTGCTGACGGCTGCCTACTCGGGCGCCATCTTGGACTCCTGATTGAAGCAACATACGATCATATTCTCCTTACGAACAACCGCTCAGAACGTATCTCGTTCATGAGATGGGGAGCGTCTGCATATCCAAACAATGCCATACTTTCAGAGTTTGGAAGGGAAGATTGATTTTGTAATCGACTGGAGTACGATTTCCCAGAGCGATCGATGGCAGTTACTACGCTAATCACACTCAATCCGCTGTGCTCCCTGTCAGACTTTTATTGTTTACCTATGCAAAATACAAGAAAAAAACACTGCCCCCTGTATTTGTATACCACACCCACAGTCAGGGCGTCAGTTGGAGATTTGATGAACTCTCGGCAAGCTTAGAACCACAGATACTTTAACACGATCATGTCTGGTCTCTCACGATTAAATGAGTCGCAGATTTCGCAACTGACAAATGTTCGGCCAGGCCCAACATTTATTACCAATTCTCAAACTGTTTGTTCTAAATCACTTTGTTCTTAAACATTTTACTCCCCCTCACAAGCCTCCTTACATTTGTTTGTACCCTTACTGTAAACAATTGATTGTGGGCTTCAAAAGGGCCCTTCGGCCGAGAATTGCGCACAGACATTTTGGGGCGTGAAATACTCAAATGTCATGACAGCCCAAAATTGTAAAGAAACTTTAAACATGATATAATTTAAATATAAATTTGGCTCATACATTGCTCTATCAAACACTCACCGCCTTGGAGCATAATTTTTCTCTCCATGAAAAAAAAATACCGTATATAAATACTAGGCCTAGGAATTCATATTTTTTTCTTATCAGCCAGCCGGAATAGTTACCTTACAATGTTACTAGCCAATCAGAAAATTAACTAGCTAAAATGTGTCTGATCTTAGTAAGTTCTTCCTTGTGTAAAATTGGCACAGAAGACTACAATTGTTCGTAGTCAATATGTATTTTATTGTATTTCAAGAGTATATTGATACTGTTGTTCAATGGAAACATGAGAATAATTCAGAGCACCACAATGAAACAATACAGAGCACCACAAAAAAAAAAAGAAAAACAATCAGGACACTGCAAAACTTGGCAAATAAGTATTTAATAAAATGAAATAAAATTGAGCACCAGAATTAAGTCAGCAGAATGCTAAGGAGGAGTCCTGCCAACTTCATGTTATCATGTCATCTCACTCACACTGCCACACAAAATCTGTGAAAGGCCATGCATGCATTTCCATGACATGTTCTAAACATGATCGTTAGCCTATCAAATGTTACCTTGTGAAGCGTTTAGATCATTCTTTCGGCGGGGCTACTATCGATAAACAGCTGTACGGGCAGTCTGCAAACACTGCTCGACAGTGATTTTCACTGCCCTCGTGTGCGACAACACTTTCATACTTGAAATTGCCACTGCTGTCTACAAACGCGGATTTTTTCATCAAGTTGCAGTTTTTATAAAACACAGAACACGGGGCACAAATTAATGGGTTTATCGTGATCGTTCGTTCCTGATTCATAGCCTTTCAGGGTGTTGATGGCAGAGGATGGATACATCAGCAGGAAGCCAGGTGTTGGACAGACACACAAGTTAGTTTAATCTTGTAGACAGCAGGGGCATCGCAGTGTCGGCCGAGGAGGAGGCAGGAAGAGGGAGAGAGAGACGCGGACTGGGAGAGCATTTATATGACGGACAGGGTGTGACGCAATAGGATGTGACGTAATGGGATGTGACATCATGTAAAGGATGGCAGGATGACGTATCAGGAAGTCCAAACCAAAACGAAATGATGCAAAAAGATGTTTAAAGATGTTCATATAGCGAATTACCCCAACCCAAATCATGAGTCGGGCAGTCGTATCGTAATGAAGCCATGGTGCTCCCATGCAGACTTGTAAAGCCTTTGCCGTTTTTCTCTCGTATTCCTTGCCAGCAACTATTTTCTCTTCTTCCGACCTCGGTCGCTTTTTCTCCCTCTCAAGTGGTGGCTTAACATCTTTCAGAAAATTCCACATTACAAAGCTGTTTTGACAGTTGAAGGTGTAAGCAAGAAAGACGTGTATTCATATGGACGATAATATGGTCATGAGTATTGAAATCTGGTTGTCACATCACGTGAGAGTACGCGAGACTCAACGAGATGCGCCATATACATGCACAGTGGTAATACATTCAACGGCACATTTATGATTTGTTTACACATACTGTATGGAGGTTTGGTTAACGCTGTGTTTATGTTTTCAACTTAAAAATGGGTTTTTTAGAATATATTGTCAACTAGTCCACTGGGCTGGTTAGTAACTGAACGAACTCACCAAATGAGAAATTAAGTCGCCTCGGACAACCGGACTACCGCGAATTTCGAACCCTGAATACTGACAGAACACGTTTGTCCTGATGAACAATTACAGTGAGATTATTTTATTCACAACAAGGCACTTTGTTTATATGGCGCAATTTATACAACAGGTAACTAATTCAACGTGCTTTACATCATTACAAAAACAACATCGAAATGCAAAATCCAACATTCACTTATTCATTCATTTTCCGGACTGCATTATCCTGGTGCTGGAGCCTGTCCCAGCTGTCGTCGGACAGTAGACGGACGAATCCTGAACCGGTTGCCAGCCAATTGCAGTGAAATCCTACATTTAAATGAAGAATGAATTTGAAATGCTGTAAAATTTCAAAATCAGAACAACGCAAGACATTTAAAAGCAAAACCTTTATGGCCAACATCGACTGTATCCATCCAAAATTCAGGCGCACACATCAAAGAGTGTGCAGAGGACTCACTTTAGAAGCAGAAATAAACAAATGCAAGGTGCGAGACCTAAAGCAGACAACTATAAGAGCAGCTATATGTCTGTGTAAGCTCTCAGTCGTACAGGAGTGGTCCATCGAGCAACTGTAAAAAATTTACTCTGACAATTTTGTAAAAAGACATTTTAATGCAAACAAGTCTAATTTTCTTTATTTTAAAGTTTAAATTTTAAACCAAGGAGGATAACAATGAAAATCAGAAGTGGGACCCATGGCAATATCTCCATCAATGTGTGTGAAATGAGCAAGTCATGTCAGTTTATCATTCTATCTTCGTATCTCTCAGCATGTTTAGTCATCACCACACTCATTCTCTCCTAACACTGACAGATGTTTCATGAGTGAGGTACACAAGTTACTCAGGGTCCACTGATGATTTCACATGAGCTCTTCATCCTCATTCACAATTGATACATAACCGTACATGGGGTATATCAAGTCAATGGAGGACAACTATTAGGCCCTTATTATTCTTGATTTTTTTTTTTTACAGGTAGTGGGAACTGCATTTGCCATAGCTCAGTGATGCGAAAACCAATGTTAAAAAAAATAATATCTAAATAAATAATAAGTGACTTAAATGTGCATTTAATTGTATGCAACTCATAATAAAAGCATCATTAAGTTGCTGAATAGTAATACACACAAAGTCACACTGGTTTTCGTTAAAAAGAATGACTATCATCAATGGCCCCACTTGCAATGCCCTATTGGATTAACAGAGGGCCTTCTTTTGTGTGTAAGAAGGCAGTTAGGGGTAAATAATACACTGAACTGAAAGTTCTCTCCCTAAGGAGAAGAAGCAAGCTTGAGTAGACTTTGTGTGTATGACAGGGGTGGGGGCGGGACCAGGAGATGGGACAGCGCTGAAAATGCAGAGAAGCTCTCGGCTGTCACGTTCACTCATTGTAAAACCATGTGGAATGACATAACATTGACGTCACGGAGGGGTGGCGTACCAGCCGCTGATTAAAAAGAAGATAAAAAAAGCCAAGTTGTACTAATTATCCTGTCGAATATACTGTGTGCCTGTTGAAGTGTAGAGTAACCCGGCAATGTTCCAGCTTCATACCAATGCAATGAAAAGACAGTATTTTATTATTACTGTTATATATTTTTTTCTTTTGAGTGTCATTAAAAAGCCCTCCCAGCTTTTTGTGGAAACTGTGTGGAGAAGTGTTATTCATCTAGTTTTAATTTCCCAATCACTGACCTGTCGCACTGAAGCCACAAGTAATTAGTGTAAAATATGGATTTGAGTGTAGATTTTAACCTGTTCAAATGTCATATATATATATCTATATTTTTAATACAGTGTTATAAGTATTAGCTAGGCGGCCCGGTTGTCAAGTGGTTAGCACGCCGGCTTCACAGTGCAGAGGTTGCCGGTTCGCGTCCCGGTCCGGCCTCCCTGTGTGGAGTTTGCATGTTCTCCCTGGGCCCGGGTGGGTTTTCTCCGGGTCCTCCGGTTTCCTCCCACACTCAAAAAACATGCATGGCAGGCAGATTGACCACTCCAAATTGTCCCTAGGTGTGCGTCTGAGAGTGACTGTTGTAAGTCTTTGTGTGCCCTGCGATTGGCTGGCACCCAATTCAGGGTGTCCCCCGCCTCGTGCCCGAAGACAGCTGAGATAGGCTCCAGCACCCCCTGCGACCCTAATGAGGAATAAGCGGTACGGAAAATTGATGGATGGATGGAAGTATTAGCTAATGGTGTCTCTATCTTACTTGGAACCTTGTGTCTCTGTTGGTGACGATCTTGAATGTGTTTTTTGATCTTATCAGCTCTCCACTGAGCACTAAACATTCTCACTCAATTGCAGGTAAGTCGAGCTGTTTTCTACTTTCCCATTTTATAGTATATGAGGCATAGCACATTTTTATTTGGAAGTAAAAGTGAGTAATCATATCTTACGAAGGACAATAGTATCTAATCTTTCTCGGAAGCTGCGTGACTAAATTAATCATTAAAAAATCTCTTTATTGTATTTAGCTTCGTACTGAGGCTGGGTGAGATGGCTAAAGAGTATCAATTGATATGCATTTTTATTTCAATTTATTTATATTTTTGCCATATTTCAACTAAGTAGAAAAAAACAACAAGAAAATTCAACTCAAACTTTCTCAGGAAAAACAACAAAAAGAACATATTGAGTAGGAAAATTCAGTGTCCAGAAATATACAATGCAATATCTTACATATTTATTTATTTTGCGCGTTCACAACAGTTGCAGCTGTAACAATACATTTTACAATACAGTTTCCATAAAAAAAAAAACGGACAGTCATTGGATTGGATTAGATTTTATTACTCTCGCAGTGGAGAAATTCACATTTCACAGCAGCAAAGTGATGAAAGTAAGATGCAATCTTAAACACGTTTTTCTCTATTTAATAATGCAGTATAATGGGCAATGTTGTTTTCATCTGTACTCGTGGCTCACGCAGTTCATACAGTTGCAGTCATGTTCATTAGGAGTTCTTCCCATTGTGCGCTAATATGCTCTTGGAGTGCCTTCATTACAGTTGACCAAGGATCTTAGGTGTACTTTGACTTGTTTGTGGGTTTATTTTAGCCACACAGGACATGTTATAGTTTTATCTGACAGTTGACATCAATTGACATCAATGCAAAAACGGTCTAAGGCAGGGGTCCCCAAACTTTTTCCTGTGAGGGCCACATAAATTTTCCCTTCTCTGATGCGGGGCCGGTGTCAGTTTGTAACAGAAAAAGTATGGCGATCGTAGCGGCGCTTAAAAAATGTATTGTTTTCCAGAAAGCCACACATAACCAAATAGCCCTTTCCAGGTTCTTTACTGAAAAAACTCAGGAAACAAATAATAACACTATTAATGAAATAACTAATAACTAAATAACCCTCTCTGAGTTCTTCACAGAAAAAAACAGAAAATAAATAACACTGTTTATGAAATAAATAATAACTAAATAACTCTCTCTGGGTTCTTCATAAAAAAGCAGGGAATAAATAATACTATTTATGAAATAAATAATTACGAAACAACTCTCTCTGGGTTCATCATAGAAAAAAAAGCCATGGAACATTAACTTTCTGTTGTGCCATGCACAATCTTAACAGATAAAAGTTCAGCTCAATTGTCAGAGCAGAGAATATCTCTGACACATATGAGCAGTCTCTTAAAGTTCTTGTGTTCCTTCCTTATAATCCTTTTGTAGGTTACGGTAGGCTTGTAGACACCACTGTTAGCAGCTCTCTCTCATCCACTTCCCTGTGAAGACCACAGAGGAAAGCAGGTTGAGAAAGTGATACAGCACCTACAGAGCACATTGCATTTCACTACCAGTATGGCTGTAAAGATGGAGTTTATCCCATGAGATTTTATTATTTTTTTATGCTCAGAATGACTCATTCAAGTCAGAAAAGTGAGTTTACCTTTTCATGTTCATCAGTGTGAACTGTGGGCCTGCATCTGGCTGGTGAGAAGTTGAATGTCAGGTTCCATTCTCGTCACTGCCAGTCTCAAACACTGATGCAGATGTTCATCTGTCAATCTTGATCTCGTTGGAGTTTTCAGCAGTTTCATGCGTGAAAAGGTTTGCTCGCAGATATACGTGCTGCCAAAAAGTGTTGACATCTTCATTGCGTGTTTTCTGATGTTAGGGAACCTGTTGTTTGGGAGGGCGGCATAGAAGTCAATGAGACTGTTGGGCTTGAATCCGTCTTTCAGAACATCACTGTTCTGTAACTCCGCCAACTCAAACTGATAAGAAGGCTGGGCTTCCTCAATGTCCGCAACAAATGGGTTCTGGAAAAGACGGATTTCTTTTGCATACATGTAGTTCACGGAATCGCACACCGAACTCCTTCAGCATTTCTAATGCTTCCACACACTTTTCAACTGGAAACGGGACCGCGGGGTTCTCTTCATTGAGGTTTTGTGTAGCAGGGAGATGGATGAAGCTGTGTGGTATTATAATTCAAGAAATAAACTGTGATGACTTTGTGATGGTCATTGATGGCTTGATGGAATGGAGTGGCCGGTTTTATCAGCATTAAGTGTGAGGAACGTAGCCTTCTTTCTTTCTTTCTTTCTTTCTAATTTTACCTTGTTCCTCGTCAATTGTGTTCTGTTTAGCTGGGTTGATAGCTTTTTGCATCAAGTATACATATTGCTTGTACGGGTTATTTGTGGAGCCTGATTGATGGGAATTTTAACCTTGCAGTCTACACTCTGCCTTTGAACTGTCAAAGTTTAAACGAGTCCAAATTACACTGTTTTCTATCCATTTTGTCACTCTCTTTCTCTGTTTTCTGATTGTCTCTTTAATGATTAAACCACCTCCCATCACTGCTGCGTTCTTGACCAATCACATGGCTTTAACCGAAGACTTGGGGCGGGGAATAGAGGACCAAAACAAGCCGGCTGTCATTTTCTTGTTCGTTGTATGCCAAGGTAAAATTTTCATACATTTAACGTTCCTAAACCGAAACGTTCGTAAACCGAGGGGTTCGGAAACTGTATAGTTATTCTCTGTGAAATGTATTTTCAGTGACTTTTGTTCCAGTGTCTTGAATTGATTAATTGTATTTCTGTTAAGATGACATCCCTGATCCACGAGTGACAGACAACTTTGATTCTCTGCTCTTTTGTCTATAGCTGCTTTAAACAAGTCATATACAGCAATAGTGGTAAGGATTGCATGACCTTCCATGTCTTATGTTGTGTATGTGTTATATTACTGTATTTTGTTATCTTATTTTTTCAACGGACAGTTAGGACGGCGGAAAAAATCATTGGCACCGCCCTACCCACTCTCGAGGACTTGCACACTGCAAGAATCCAAACTAGGGCGCGGAAAATCCTACTGGACCCTCCGCACCCTGCCCACCACCTTTTCCAGCTACTCCCCTCAGGCAGGCGCTACCGATCCATGCGCACCAAATCCAGCAGACATTTAAACAGCTTCTTCCCCCAAGCCATTAACTCTTTGAACTCTTTCAACAGTAGCCAAAATGGAACTGTATAGTGCCACTTAGCAGTTTTTTTGACAACGATACTAGTGCAGCGTGTTCTACCGGAAACAAATTCCTTGTGTGTCCTACATACTTGGCAATAAAGATGATTATGATTATGATTCTGATTCTGATTCTGATTCTGATTCTGATCAGAATCAGAATCAGTTCAATCAGAAAGAGTTCAAAGAGTTAATGGCTTGGGGGAAGAAGCTGTTTAAATGTCTGCTGGATTTGGTGCGCATGGATCAGTAACGCCTGCCTGAGGGGAGTAGCTGGAAAAGGTGGTGGGCAGGGTGCGGAGGGTCCAGTAGGATTTTCCGCGCCCTAGTTTGGATTCTTGCAGTGTGCAAGTCCTCGAGAGTGGGTAGGGCGGTGCCAATGATTTTTTCCGCCGTCCTAACTGTAGCTCTTCATCCTCATTCACAATTGATACATAACCGTACATGGGGTATATCAAGTCAATGGAGGACAACTATTAGGCCCTTATTATTCTTGATTTTTTTTTTTTACAGGTAGTGGGAACTGCATTTGCCATAGCTCAGTGATGCGAAAACCAATGTTAAAAAAAATAATATCTAAATAAATAATAAGTGACTTAAATGTGCATTTAATTGTATGCAACTCATAATAAAAGCATCATTAAGTTGCTGAATAGTAATACACACAAAGTCACACTGGTTTTCGTTAAAAAGAATGACTATCATCAATGGCCCCACTTGCAATGCCCTATTGGATTAACAGAGGGCCTTCTTTTGTGTGTAAGAAGGCAGTTAGGGGTAAATAATACACTGAACTGAAAGTTCTCTCCCTAAGGAGAAGAAGCAAGCTTGAGTAGACTTTGTGTGTATGACAGGGGTGGGGGCGGGACCAGGAGATGGGACAGCGCTGAAAATGCAGAGAAGCTCTCGGCTGTCACGTTCACTCATTGTAAAACCATGTGGAATGACATAACATTGACATCACGGAGGGGTGGCGTACCAGCCGCTGATTAAAAAGAAGATAAAAAAAGCCAAGTTGTACTAATTATCCTGTCGAATATACTGTGTGCCTGTTGAAGTGTAGAGTAACCCGGCAATGTTCCAGCTTCATACCAATGCAATGAAAAGACAGTATTTTATTATTACTGTTATATATTTTTTTCTTTTGAGTGTCATTAAAAAGCCCTCCCAGCTTTTTGTGGAAACTGTGTGGAGAAGTGTTATTCATCTAGTTTTAATTTCCCAATCACTGACCTGTCGCACTGAAGCCACAAGTAATTAGTGTAAAATATGGATTTGAGTGTAGATTTTAACCTGTTCAAATGTCATATATATATATCTATATTTTTAATACAGTGTTATAAGTATTAGCTAGGCGGCCCGGTTGTCAAGTGGTTAGCACGCCGGCTTCACAGTGCAGAGGTTGCCGGTTCGCGTCCCGGTCCGGCCTCCCTGTGTGGAGTTTGCATGTTCTCCCTGGGCCCGGGTGGGTTTTCTCCGGGTCCTCCGGTTTCCTCCCACACTCAAAAAACATGCATGGCAGGCAGATTGACCACTCCAAATTGTCCCTAGGTGTGCGTCTGAGAGTGACTGTTGTAAGTCTTTGTGTGCCCTGCGATTGGCTGGCACCCAATTCAGGGTGTCCCCCGCCTCGTGCCCGAAGACAGCTGAGATAGGCTCCAGCACCCCCTGCGACCCTAATGAGGAATAAGCGGTACGGAAAATTGATGGATGGATGGAAGTATTAGCTAATGGTGTCTCTATCTTACTTGGAACCTTGTGTCTCTGTTGGTGACGATCTTGAATGTGTTTTTTGATCTTATCAGCTCTCCACTGAGCACTAAACATTCTCACTCAATTGCAGGTAAGTCGAGCTGTTTTCTACTTTCCCATTTTATAGTATATGAGGCATAGCACATTTTTATTTGGAAGTAAAAGTGAGTAATCATATCTTACGAAGGACAATAGTATCTAATCTTTCTCGGAAGCTGCGTGACTAAATTAATCATTAAAAAATCTCTTTATTGTATTTAGCTTCGTACTGAGGCTGGGTGAGATGGCTAAAGAGTATCAATTGATATGCATTTTTATTTCAATTTATTTATATTTTTGCCATATTTCAACTAAGTAGAAAAAAACAACAAGAAAATTCAACTCAAACTTTCTCAGGAAAAACAACAAAAAGAACATATTGAGTAGGAAAATTCAGTGTCCAGAAATATACAATGCAATATCTTACATATTTATTTATTTTGCGCGTTCACAACAGTTGCAGCTGTAACAATACATTTTACAATACAGTTTCCATAAAAAAAAAAACGGACAGTCATTGGATTGGATTAGATTTTATTACTCTCGCAGTGGAGAAATTCACATTTCACAGCAGCAAAGTGATGAAAGTAAGATGCAATCTTAAACACGTTTTTCTCTATTTAATAATGCAGTATAATGGGCAATGTTGTTTTCATCTGTACTCGTGGCTCACGCAGTTCATACAGTTGCAGTCATGTTCATTAGGAGTTCTTCCCATTGTGCGCTAATATGCTCTTGGAGTGCCTTCATTACAGTTGACCAAGGATCTTAGGTGTACTTTGACTTGTTTGTGGGTTTATTTTAGCCACACAGGACATGTTATAGTTTTATCTGACAGTTGACATCAATTGACATCAATGCAAAAACGGTCTAAGGCAGGGGTCCCCAAACTTTTTCCTGTGAGGGCCACATAAATTTTCCCTTCTCTGATGCGGGGCCGGTGTCAGTTTGTAACAGAAAAAGTATGGCGATCGTAGCGGCGCTTAAAAAATGTATTGTTTTCCAGAAAGCCACACATAACCAAATAGCCCTTTCCAGGTTCTTTACTGAAAAAACTCAGGAAACAAATAATAACACTATTAATGAAATAACTAATAACTAAATAACCCTCTCTGAGTTCTTCACAGAAAAAAACAGAAAATAAATAACACTGTTTATGAAATAAATAATAACTAAATAACTCTCTCTGGGTTCTTCATAAAAAAGCAGGGAATAAATAATACTATTTATGAAATAAATAATTACGAAACAACTCTCTCTGGGTTCATCATAGAAAAAAAAGCCATGGAACATTAACTTTCTGTTGTGCCATGCACAATCTTAACAGATAAAAGTTCAGCTCAATTGTCAGAGCAGAGAATATCTCTGACACATATGAGCAGTCTCTTAAAGTTCTTGTGTTCCTTCCTTATAATCCTTTTGTAGGTTACGGTAGGCTTGTAGACACCACTGTTAGCAGCTCTCTCTCATCCACTTCCCTGTGAAGACCACAGAGGAAAGCAGGTTGAGAAAGTGATACAGCACCTACAGAGCACATTGCATTTCACTACCAGTATGGCTGTAAAGATGGAGTTTATCCCATGAGATTTTATTATTTTTTTATGCTCAGAATGACTCATTCAAGTCAGAAAAGTGAGTTTACCTTTTCATGTTCATCAGTGTGAACTGTGGGCCTGCATCTGGCTGGTGAGAAGTTGAATGTCAGGTTCCATTCTCGTCACTGCCAGTCTCAAACACTGATGCAGATGTTCATCTGTCAATCTTGATCTCGTTGGAGTTTTCAGCAGTTTCATGCGTGAAAAGGTTTGCTCGCAGATATACGTGCTGCCAAAAAGTGTTGACATCTTCATTGCGTGTTTTCTGATGTTAGGGAACCTGTTGTTTGGGAGGGCGGCATAGAAGTCAATGAGACTGTTGGGCTTGAATCCGTCTTTCAGAACATCACTGTTCTGTAACTCCGCCAACTCAAACTGATAAGAAGGCTGGGCTTCCTCAATGTCCGCAACAAATGGGTTCTGGAAAAGACGGATTTCTTTTGCATACATGTAGTTCACGGAATCGCACACCGAACTCCTTCAGCATTTCTAATGCTTCCACACACTTTTCAACTGGAAACGGGACCGCGGGGTTCTCTTCATTGAGGTTTTGTGTAGCAGGGAGATGGATGAAGCTGTGTGGTATTATAATTCAAGAAATAAACTGTGATGACTTTGTGATGGTCATTGATGGCTTGATGGAATGGAGTGGCCGGTTTTATCAGCATTAAGTGTGAGGAACGTAGCCTTCTTTCTTTCTTTCTTTCTTTCTAATTTTACCTTGTTCCTCGTCAATTGTGTTCTGTTTAGCTGGGTTGATAGCTTTTTGCATCAAGTATACATATTGCTTGTACGGGTTATTTGTGGAGCCTGATTGATGGGAATTTTAACCTTGCAGTCTACACTCTGCCTTTGAACTGTCAAAGTTTAAACGAGTCCAAATTACACTGTTTTCTATCCATTTTGTCACTCTCTTTCTCTGTTTTCTGATTGTCTCTTTAATGATTAAACCACCTCCCATCACTGCTGCGTTCTTGACCAATCACATGGCTTTAACCGAAGACTTGGGGCGGGGAATAGAGGACCAAAACAAGCCGGCTGTCATTTTCTTGTTCGTTGTATGCCAAGGTAAAATTTTCATACATTTAACGTTCCTAAACCGAAACGTTCGTAAACCGAGGGGTTCGGAAACTGTATAGTTATTCTCTGTGAAATGTATTTTCAGTGACTTTTGTTCCAGTGTCTTGAATTGATTAATTGTATTTCTGTTAAGATGACATCCCTGATCCACGAGTGACAGACAACTTTGATTCTCTGCTCTTTTGTCTATAGCTGCTTTAAACAAGTCATATACAGCAATAGTGGTAAGGATTGCATGACCTTCCATGTCTTATGTTGTGTATGTGTTATATTACTGTATTTTGTTATCTTATTTTTTCAACGGACAGTTAGGACGGCGGAAAAAATCATTGGCACCGCCCTACCCACTCTCGAGGACTTGCACACTGCAAGAATCCAAACTAGGGCGCGGAAAATCCTACTGGACCCTCCGCACCCTGCCCACCACCTTTTCCAGCTACTCCCCTCAGGCAGGCGCTACCGATCCATGCGCACCAAATCCAGCAGACATTTAAACAGCTTCTTCCCCCAAGCCATTAACTCTTTGAACTCTTTCAACAGTAGCCAAAATGGAACTGTATAGTGCCACTTAGCAGTTTTTTTGACAACGATACTAGTGCAGCGTGTTCTACCGGAAACAAATTCCTTGTGTGTCCTACATACTTGGCAATAAAGATGATTATGATTATGATTCTGATTCTGATTCTGATTCTGATTCTGATCAGAATCAGAATCAGTTCAATCAGAAAGAGTTCAAAGAGTTAATGGCTTGGGGGAAGAAGCTGTTTAAATGTCTGCTGGATTTGGTGCGCATGGATCAGTAACGCCTGCCTGAGGGGAGTAGCTGGAAAAGGTGGTGGGCAGGGTGCGGAGGGTCCAGTAGGATTTTCCGCGCCCTAGTTTGGATTCTTGCAGTGTGCAAGTCCTCGAGAGTGGGTAGGGCGGTGCCAATGATTTTTTCCGCCGTCCTAACTGTCCGTTGAAGTCGGATTTTGTCCATTTTTGTGGCGGCCCCGAACCAAACGGTGATGGAAGAACACAGGATGGATTCGATGACAGCCGTGTAGAAATGTTGCAGCACCTCCTGTGGCAGGCCATGCTTCTTTAGCAGCCTCAGGAAGTACATTCTCTGTTGGGCCTTTTTCAGGATAGAGTTGGTGTTGACCTCCCACTTCATGTCCTGGGAGACTGTGATTCCCAGGAACTTGAAGGTCTCAACGGTTGACACCAGGCAGTTGGATAGTGTGAGGGGTAGCTGTGGTGATGGATGTTTCCTGAAGGTTCCGCCGTCCTAACTGTCCGTTGAAGTCGGATTTTGTCCATTTTTGTGGCGGCCCCGAACCAAACGGTGATGGAAGAACACAGGATGGATTCGACTATAACTAACTATTCCGTAAAGTGCATTGTTACAACTCGAGCTGTTGTGAAAGTACAGCACCATATGAATAAAGATGTATTGTATTGTATATTCTATTGGAAATATTGCTTTAATGTTTGTACTTTTCTGTTTTCGTCCGACTTTAATCATTCCACTGTATGCTGTATATTTAAAATCAATCTTGTCAAGCGTCTTAGCTTCTCGTGTGTATGTATTGTACTAGTTTTGAATGCAGGCAAAGTGAATGAGTCTGTGTGCGCTGCTGCGTGGCGATGGGTCATGTGTAACAATTGCACTTTGAGGACCAATATGTCTTAATTCATTGCTTAGCAACTGAATGGAAAGTGACACAAGTACTGTTGCAAATAGGAGAACATTCTGTGTACAATATAAAAAGCTGATTCAGCATTTATGACTTATGCCACTGTCTTATATGTGCGTGACTTTAAAATGATCTGCAGTGGAGAGTTTACGAGGTTAACTTCACCCCGCTTTCATGCTATTGCAAGGGTGCCATTTGAAAGGGTTAAGTGTCATGAGATGGCGTGTTTGGAGTGAAACAGGATGCAATGACTGCATTGTCAGCCTGCTAGTGTGAGTGCAAACAGATGAGGAAATGCTGGAGCGGGTACTCCAAAACCCACGTTGTCCTAGTAACGGTTTGCGTCATGATCACCAGCAATTAGCTTGCAGCTCTTTAGTTTTCATGATAGGTCTAGCAGAGGCTGGCCCTAATGGCCTTGGTGTCTGAGAAGGTGCTGTCAGAACAGCGTTCACAGCATATACTGTACATAGACCCGTTAACGTTGTCTGTACTTCATTTGTCTACTTGTCATGAATCAAATTCAGAAATTACTCTTTGAAGTAGCGAATGCTCAATGCGATCCGTTGACCTCATCTACTGTATCTATTAGAATGAAATGTTTTCACGATGTCAAAAGCTCATTCTTGGAGCAGAGTGTACTTTGTTGAGACTCAAATTCTTGGTCTGGAGAGAGGAATGCTGCATGATCAACATCATCTGCCAGTTGTTGTTTTTTTTCTTCCTGCCTCTTGTTGCCCGTTCCCGCTATTTCAAAATCAAATGACGCTTTAAAGTGAAGATGCTGTGTTCCCCCAGCAGTATAAGTAGGCACCGAAGGGCTCATTTAAAGCTTGTAAAGGCACAAATATGTTCCCCACAATGGAAACTGTTTCTGTGGCTCAGTTTTTTTAGGTTCAGAAAGAGGTTGTTGAACTGTGCATGTACTGAATGTTTGCTCAACCCACTGACAGGGGAAAAGGAAAGAGAATGTTGAAGTGACAGTGGGAGTCCATGCTTGAATGGAAGAATGTAGTAAATGTTTTGTTTTTCAATTTATTGCCTGTTAATAGTCTCCAGATGACCCAACTGATTTGAGGTGACTTCAGTTTCTGATGATCAGTTCTAGGAAGAGACCAGACAGACATTGTCCCTCATTTTCTGTACAGTTTAAAATGATCCTATCAATTTGGCTTACATTATAACCATTACAAAGCACATTTACACTCTCTAGCCCAGACGTTCCTTCTTCCATCCCGTTTTGCTGTTTTTCATTTTCTCAGAATTTTCTTTTCTGTCTTTCTCTGTGTGCCCCTTTTGAAAACAGTGTCAGCGCAGCAGCTTTTACACCAAAAGGCGGTTGCTAAGTGACAGTTGACGTCAGCCGCAGCTACAGAAGAGGTCTTGTGTGTGTTTAGCAGCTGAGGGCAGATCCCACAGAAAGGGCAAAAAACTGTGAAGCGCTGTTTGTCAGTACTATGAAAACCCCGACTTTCGACTGGCGCCATTGCCATATTCCATAAATACAACATTTCAAACTGAGTAATGTCTTAAAATAAAGTTGAATGATAAGACATAAAAGCAGGTCCACACACCCTTTTCTTCACTTTTTATTTTGTCTGACACTGACTCAGCTCAGGCGCCCCTCCCCCAGTGCACAACTACACACAGAACCTCAAATGCCCCTCCTGCACGTACACATGGACACATATCACGTTGCTCTGCGCACCAATCATTTTTCTGATAATGTTTTAAAGATCGAGAGAAGCCAAAACCAAAAACCATATTTAACTTCTGATTAATCATCCAGCACCATATCTGTGATGACACATTGTGCTCCTCGAATGAAAGTCAATGAACCAATCAGAGGCCAGTCATTTAGGGTCATGAACTTTATGATTGCAACTTTTGCCGTGTTGCCATCTTCATACTGTAGCCGCATGTGGGGGATTCCCTGGGTGGCTATCAATAAGGACAAGGTAATCAGCAAAGACTGTTGTTATAATGGCAAATAATTACTGACTTCTTTGTTGAGTACCTTTTGCAAATTTTTGAGCATAATCATCTATGTCATGAAAATTATAGATCGAAGTTTGACCCACTGAACTATTATTGCCTCGTATCTTATAATCAACCTCTGTGACTTATGACCTGTTTTATTGTGGCGGTCACATTTTTAAACTGCATATAGAAAATTCTCCCATGCATATATTATATATCTTCTACAAAAAGTAATATGTAAATTATTATTTTAGCTAACTTGAATAAGTATCTGAGGATCAAGTGGATAAATCATAGGCTTAATATCACGTATGAGCAAAAGGGAGCGTCACATAACTTCACAAATATTGGGGATTTCAATCAGAATCAGAAAACCTTTATTCGTCCCACAATGGGTGGTGGGCACTCAGCTACTGACCACAGAAGTTGGCCCCGCATACAATCCAAGATACATTACATGACTTGCATGGTGGGCATACTCTATGGAGAGTGCTATGTTACTGTCAGTTGTAAACAAGGACAACAATCTCCGTCTGAATGTGGAGAAGACGAAGGAGATTGTTGTGGACTTCAGGAGAGTGCGCCCCCAGCATGCTCCACTAACCATCGACGGTGCTGCAGTGGAGAGAGTGAGCAGCACCAAGTTCCTGGGAGTGCACATATCCGAATACCTGTCCTGGAGCCACAACACGTCATCACTGGCCAAGAGATCCCACCAGCGCATGTACTTCCTCCGCAAGCTTAAAAGAGTTGGAGCCCCGACCCCCATCACGACCTCCTTCTACCCCGGTACCATCGAGAGCATCCTGACCAGCTGTATCACCGTGTGGTACGGCGCCTGCACCGTGTCCTGCCGTAAGACTCTGCAGCGCATCGTGAGGACAGCTGAGGAGATCATCGGTGTCTCTCTCCCCCCCCCTTCAGGACATCTACAACACCCGCCTCACCCGCAGAGCCATCAGGATCGCTGGCGATCCCACACACCCCTCCCACAGCCTCTTCAGCCTGCTGCCATCGGGTAGGAGACTGCAGAGTCTCCGAGCCAAGACCAGCAGGCTCAAGGACAGTTTCTGCCACCAGGCAGTCTGGAGACTCAACTCCCTCCCAGCCCTGCCCAGCCTGCCCCTTCCCACTGCCACACTCACCGAACTCTGAGTACACGCTACATGCTGTACGATCATCCTGAACTCTATTTTTTTGTTCTTTCTCATTTTTTTTTCTGCAAGACCTCACTTCAACCCTTTCTTGTTGTTTGTTTTTGCAATTACGACATTACGTCACTTTATGTACGTCACTTTCTCACTTTACATATGTCATTACCTCACTTTACATACGTCACTGCCTCACTTTCCAGACGACACTACCTCACTTTACATACAGAAATTACAAGTATTGTCTGTTGTCAATTGTATGTCTTTTAGCCACGTTATAAGTGCCTTGCATGTCTTGCACGCTGGGTCCGAGAGGACATTAATTTCATTTGTGCTGTATGTCATGCATATTAGCACGTTTGACAATAAAGCTGACTTTGACTTTGACACCGCGGCTGTCATGTGAATCTCAGCCTGACACATCTCTCAGCCTGACACATCTCTCACGCTGTGTGTCACTTTCCCAACAGCCAAATTCAGCAAATCCACCCGCCACAAAACTAACAGTTTCTCTCTCACCATTGACAGTTCCACCGTGTCCCCCTCCCCTCAGGTCAAGAGCCTGGGTGTCATCCTTGATAGCTCACTATCTTTTCACTCCCATATAAATAACATAACTCGGTCTGCTTATTTCCACCTCCGTAATATTAACCGTCTCCGTCCCTTGCTCACCCCTCACTCCCCTGCTATCCTTATCCACAGTCTCGTCACCTCCCGCATCGATTATTGTAACTCACTTCTCTTCGGTATTAATCAGAAATTTCTCCATAAACTCCAACGCGTCCAAAATTCACAGCCCGGATCATCACTAGAACACCCTCCTTTCACCACATCACCCCTGTCCTCCAGCAACTTCACTGGCTACCTGTTAAACATCGAATCGAATTCAAAATACTTCTGCTTACATTCAAAGCCATCCATAACCTCGCCCCTCCCTATCTTTCTGACCTGCTTCAAATCTCTGTTCCCTCTCGGTCCCTCAGATCCTCTTCCTCCCTTCACCTCTATGTGCCCTCTGCCCGTCTCACCACGATGGGATGCAGAGCTTTCAGCCCCTCTGCTCCCAAACTCTGGAATTCACTTCCATCCAACATCCATAATATTGACTCCCTCCCTATTTTCAAGTCCCACCTCAAAACCCATTTGTTTAAAATTGCTTTCAATGTCTAATTCATTCTGCTATTTCATTATGTATCATTTTACTTATGGTTTTATTGTTATGTGCTTTGTTTTATTGTTTTTATTGTAAAGTGTCCTTGGGTGTTTTGAAAGGCGCTTGAAATTAAATGTATTATTATTATAACAGGTGTCAATTAAGAGCCATCAACGACCATCACAAATGTAAATAAAGTGACTTTATTATACAGTGCAGTTTCTTTCATTACAATGCAATAACACATTTATTATACATAGAATAAGATATGTTGTGTGTAGTTTTAAGGCTTATTTATTTGAAAATTATATTTTATGGAGACCTGGGAACGGATTATTCTCATTTTAATTTTTTCCTATGGGAAAAAAATTGGGATACACACTTTTCGCCTTACACACTCTGTCTGGGAACCAATTAAGTTCGTAAGCCAAGGTCTCACTGTATATATTTATATCTGTGACAGTGACAAATTTCACAGTCTACCTCAATGAATGCTACAGTTTGAAAAGTAAGTGCATTGCGTGCATGAGAAATGAAATGCTTCTTCATTCGCTGGCTTGTAAATGATTGACTGGATCACTGTTGCTCTCCCTTACTTTCTCTCCCCCCTCTCTCTCCTTCTCTCTCACTCACTCTCTCTCTCTGTCCCCCTCTCTCTTTCCCCTCCTGCATCTTTCGCTTCCACTTCCCTGTTAACTCCTCCTCTTATGGTTTGCCTCTGATGAATGCCGTTTGTGTTCGCATGCTTGTTATTGGCCAGTGCTCCTGAGCTCAGACGTTGTGTTTATGAGAGGAGCTTGCACTGATTCCACGATAAAACCAGATGTTCCCTTACAAGGCTTTGAGTCCCTCATCTCACTCTCATGTCCATATCAGGTATAACCTTCCTGTTGCACTGATGCCTCCCAACCACAGAGTTCCAAACTGCCTCACGTGGAAGACGAAACCCTGCACGTAAAGATTTGATTTAATTTAAAATAACAACCGTTCACTCAGTGATGAAGCTTGACAGTGTTGGGTTTTGTGTTTTCTTCACATATAAACAATGTAAAGAAAGACGCCCGTACGCAAATTTCAACCATCGCTACCATAGTTGACTCATTGAGAAAACTTGTTCCGTCTGGGGCTGACTGGGCACTCTTTCAATAGAAAACATTTGTAGTGAGATCACCTTTGTCCCCTGGCATTAATGGAGTCTGTGATTAACGCTACCTTTGAAGGCATACTTGGAATTGGATAGTACATGTCAAAGACAGCAAGATCAGACTCTCCATTGTAGTGGAGTAATGATGCATTTTATGACTAACACAATACAATATAAGGCCCAATAATTTGACAAGAGATCGATATACAGTATTGTTCTTTTCTTCTTTTAGAATTATATAATTCATTGATACGGTAAACATGACTTTTCTGCAAATAAAGCTGGACTGTACTAATTAAAGGCAACACAAAATAAAGACAATTGAATACTTTTACATTTGGGTTTTATTTGTAAAGCCACTTTACTGCTTCAAAAATATTTTAAAATGTACGGTAAAGGGATATCAGAACCAGCTAGTTCTTTATTAAGACATGAACCTACCTTGTTATCAGAGTAAGATGAAAGCTTGTATATTTTCACATTTATTTAAGCTTCTGCTATAATTATTATATTTAACTCAATTCACTACCATTCATAAATTTATTCGGGAATTGAAAATATGACGTAGAGTGCCAATCCCAAATTTGTTCGGGTTTTGTTTTTTCTTGTTTGGGTGCCGATTAAGTTTTTAACCTTCCACAAGGGAATTTGCCCTTTTTTCCATGTTAGCTCTTTGTTCCAGCTTCAGCATTTTGAGCAGCGGCCCTCATTTCAAGCTCATATAACTCCAGACCCATATAATTTAGGAATTAACTCTTTTCTGATGAAAGAAGAGAGTCTAAGGTTTGTAACGGTGCATTGAATGTTTATGTAGTCCAAAAACTCAATACTCTATAGGCCCTGGAATTCGAGTGACAATGACAAAAACCCTGGCACTGGAGTTGACACATTTTTTGCCCATGTCTGGCAGTGAATGAGTTAAATAAGAACCATACATATGCAACACATTTATCCATCGCAAAGCACAGGATTTATTTAATTGTACAGAAAACAATTAAATAAAAAATCTAAATGAAACACAAAATATCCTTGGCAAAAATAAAATCTTCCGTATACAGTTGTTTGTGTCACGTTAAATACAGTTGTGTTTCGTGCATAGTAAATGACAAGTCAGACCTTTCACTTTCAAGTGTTAGGTGTGCGACTATTTCTGTCGTATCAAAATGACAGTTTTATTTTAAAAAAATGGAAGCTATCTGCACAAGTAATACATGTCATGCATTTCCATCATTGGGCTGCCTGGTGTTGACCTGCCTGGTGATTGCTGTGGTCGAGCATTGCAGAAAATGTCAGATCAGATAAAACTGTCACCACCTATATATTCGGATACACAATATAGGAGCTCTTTCATGTCAACACAATGAAACAGATAATGTTTACTTGAGCCTCATACCATTCATTTGACAGTTAGATTTCAATGTGTCGGCTCCACTGCAAATTTTACAGGCACAGCTCGTCCAAATAAATCCTTTCAAACGCAGCTATCCTGAAGCAGTTGGTGCGGTCACATTCTTTCATTTTGCTTCAATTTGTAGCTTTCTTGACAGATCGCAATTCAATTAGCAGAGAAAAGAAACAGACACCAGAATGATTGCGTGCATCCCATTCAACGGTATCTGTGGTGTATTTATGCTTGCCGTAATCCTGAAAGTAGTGTACAAGGCCTGTTTTGGCAACACTGAGCCCTGCCTGCAGACTTTTGATGTCGCCTGCAAAAAGTTATGGGTGGTTTGAACATGAAACATACCATTGTGGTAAAAAGTTCATCACTGACGTCTAAGGGCTGACCTTAGCCAGATTGTGGCATTTATGTTGGCCTATGTCGTGCTTGTTGTTCTTGCAAGCTCCACTGTGTCTGGCACGCGTGAGTTGAGGCTGATCTGAAATGTCTGTCTCGAGTAATGTTTCCCAGTACTTGTCAAATTACACTTTGATTGAAAAAGGTATAACATTACTGGACTACTGAAATACAGCTGCAAACCTCAAGTTGAATAGCTTCTTCCCTTGAAAGAGATTTCTAATTGGGCCTTGACAATGTTGCATTTCTGTTTGAAAAGTTAAAGGCCTGTAGCTGTTTGTAGCATGTTTTCTAAAATGATGTACTATCTTCAAAGCACTTTTGTAAAAGGTAATATTGATATTTGACTTGGAGCAAATTCTACAGTAGGCACCATACAACAGTCGATGACTAGATCTTTTATTTTTTTATCGGATAGACAGATGCGAGGAGTCATAAACGCAACGCATTCAGAGCTGCCCATGAAACAACCATATCTAGTTTGAAAACTGTCGTCACACAGTGCTTGTCAAACCGCACGTTCAAAGAACTTTGGGTGTGATGTAATGAAAGAGTTGTCGTTCAAAAAAAAAAAGAAATCTTGCGGTCATTTCGGATGTCAGCTAAAAATTCATCAAGCTGTATACTACAGTAATTTACAGTTGATAAGAGGAAACAGAGTTAAATAAACCAAATCTTTCAAGTATCTACTGTAAGTTATAATGTCTAATTTGAAGTGCTTGATCTCAACTAAAAGCAGCCCGCCCTAAAGGGTGACAGGAGAGGCAGGAAAGTTATGCATTGTGATAAATAAAACCCAGTCCCAAAACTAAGAGGAGTGGGGGTTTCCTCTCTGATATGTGGTGTCGGGTGAAGTCCACAGGCTCCTCAGGGCTCGGAACGCTGCCTACAAAGCTGGCGATGAGCTGGGCCTGAGGACAGCCAGGGCCAACCTGTCACGTGGCATCAGGATGGCCAAGAGACAGCACTCCAGGAGGATCGCCAACCACTTCAAAGACAGCAGTGACACCAGGAACCTGTGGCGTGGGATAGAGACCATCACAGACTACAAGCCCACTCCACAGACCTGCGAGAACTCCACCACTCTGCTGAACCAGCTGAACGACTTCTTCGCCCGCTTCGAGGCAGACAACAGCACTCCAGCACAGAAGACCCCACCACCTCCCGGCGAACAGGTGCTGACACTGTCCCAGGACAGCGTGAGGCGATCCCTCAGAGGGACCAACGCACGAAAAGCCCCGGGTCCCGACGGCATTCCTGGCCGTGTTCTGAGAGACTGCGCTGTGGAGCTCACAGATGTCTTCACGGACATCTTCAACACCTCTCTGAGCCAGGCTGTTGTGCCCACGTGCCTCAAAGCCACCACCATTATCCCGGTCCCGAAGAAGTCGTCCCCCACCTGCCACAATGACTACCGCCCGGTCGCACTCACTCCCATCCTCATGAAGTGCTTCGAGCGGCTAGTTATGAACCACATCAAGGCTGCCCTCCCCCCCACCCATGACCCCTTCCAATTTGCATATCGGCCCAACCGCTCGACCGATGATGCCATCTCCACTGCTCTCCACACAGCGCTCACCCACCTGGAGACCAGAGACTCCTACGTCAGAATGCTGTTCATCGACTTCAGCTCAGCATTCAACACAATCATCCCCCAACAGCTCACCAATAAACTGAGCAAACTGGGGATCAGCACCTCCCTGTGCAACTGGCTGCTGGACTTCCTGACGGGGAGACCACAGGCAGTCAGAGTTGGCGACAACACTTCCAGCACCATCACGCTGAACACAGGGGCCCCCCAGGGGTGTGTGCTGAGCCCCCTCCTCTTCACTCTGCTCACGCACGACTGCTCACCATCATCACCCAGCTCCAACCTCTTCATAAAGTTTGCGGATGACACGACTGTGGTGGGCCTCATCAACAACGACGAGGAGACAGCCTACAGGGACGAGGTCAGCCGCCTGGCCACGTGGTGCAAGGACAACAATCTCCGTCTGAATGTGGAGAAGACGAAGGAGATTGTTGTGGACTTCAGGAGAGTGCGCCCCCAGCATGCTCCACTAACCATCGACAGTGCTGCAGTGGAGAGAGTGAGCAGCACCAAGTTCCTGGGAGTGCACATATCCGAAGACCTGTCCTGGAGCCACAACACGGCATCAATGGCCAAGAGATCCCACCAGCGCCTGTACTTCCTCCGCAAGCTCAAAAGAGTTGGAGCCCCGACCCCCATCACGACCTCCTTCTACCGCGGTACCATAGAGAGCATCCTGACCAGCTGTATCACCGTGTGGTACGGCGCCTGCACCGTGTCCTGCCGTAAGACTCTGCAGCGCATCGTGAGGACAGCTGAGAAGATCATCGGTGTCTCTCTCCCCCCCCTTCAGGACATCTACAACACCCGCCTCACCCGCAGAGCCATCCGGATCGCTGGCGATCCCACCCACCCCTCCCACAGCCTCTTCAGCCTGCTGCCATCGGGTCGGAGACTGCGGAGTCTCCGAGCCAAGACCAGCAGGCTCAAGGACAGTTTCTGCCACCAGGCAGTCCGGAGACTCAACTCCCTCCCAGCCCTGCCCAGCCTGCCCCTTCCCACTGCCACACTCACCGAACTCTGAGTACACGCTACATGCTGTACGATCATCCTGAACTCTATTTTTTGTTATTTCTCATTAGACAAGACCTCACTTCAACCCTTTCTAGTTGTTTGTTTTTGCAATTACGACATTACGTCACTTTATGTACGTCACTTCCTCACTTTACATATGTCACTACCTCACTTTACATACGTCACTACCTCACTTTCCATACGACACTACCTCACTTTACATACAGAAATTACATGTATTGTCTGTTGTCAATTGTATGTCTTTTTTAGCCACGTTATAAGTGCCTTGCATGTCTTGCACGCTGGGTCCGAGAGGACATTAATTTCATCTGTGCTGTATGTCATGCATATTAGCATATTTGACAATAAAGCTGACTTTGACTTTGACTTTGACTTGACTCATTTAAAGGACAACCGACGTCTCCGGACAAGTTGTGTCCATAATTTGTAAAATTGCTTCAAACGACTTCTACTGAGCGTATTTTACAAAGATTCCACCCCATATAGCTATATTTTACGTTTTAAGACTTGCGCTGAATATTCCAGAAGTCTTGTTTTTGACTTGTATACACAACGCAAATATTGCGTGCAACCTGCCGGGAAGTGTATGGACAGTATGGTAGTAAAGTTTGATCGTCCTTATAGTTAGAGACTTAGATTGCCACTATTTTTAAAACCCCTGAATTGAATCTGATCCAGAATCTAAGAACAAATTGTGTTCGGCCTTAAATACTGATCAAAGATTCATTCAACATTGTACTTGCTCCTCCGATCATACCATTGGCCAGAACATCAGTACTTATGATAGCACTATTCTTTATGACATGACTCATTCTGGCAATTTCTCCAGTGCGAGACTAATAAAGTCAAATCCAAATCCAAGCCACAGTATCTCACATGAGTGAGTACAGTTAGATTTTTGTAACTATTTTGTATCTTTTCCTGGGACAATACAAAAGAAATCACACTGTTCAAATGCAGTCAGTGTAGAGGTTGTGTAAGTGTGAACTGACTCAACTCCAAAGTTAAGTCAGCACAGCCATTAACTGAAGGGAACAAAAGTGAGTGCACTCTGAGGTGAAACCATCCCAATTAGGCCCAACCAGCCCTTTTTCTTGTGGAACAGGACTTTTTTGGTTCAGAAAAACACAGGCCACTAACTGCATACTTCTCACCATTTTCTATGTTCAATTCTATATCATTTTTTTCCCGAATGCTGGGGCTGAGCGTGTCCTCATTATCAGCGTGCGTCGCTGCTGGTGACGTCAGCACGGTCACCCACCTCCATACAAATGTCCTACCTGCCATTGATACCTGTTCTCTGGCCCACCCTCACACTGACACACTCTCCAGTTAGCATGTTTTTATCAGTTTGAGCAAGGTCCGTCCTCTCACACCACTGTGCTACAGCCTCACCAATATAACACACAGGTGCAACTAGCTGGCCCTCTTATAGCTTGCACAAGTTTATTGAGTCCTGTTAAGAGAAATTTACGACTGCACTCATGTTGAGTGCTCTGTTTTTTATGTCCTACTTTTTTTGTCTTCATACTTGAAAGTCATCATGTTTGTGATAATGTTTTGTGTGTACTTCTGTCAATGTGCTACTGTGCATGTTTATTTTAATGTTGATTAAATGCACAAACATATACTTCCACAAATATAGATTTGATATGTGGTGAGAGACTTGCACATCAATTACAGTTGTTGACAGGTTTTCTTATGACTTCAGAAGGCAAGCATGTCCTTGTACACCCAAATGTGTTTGGCGTGAGAAGTATTGTATTGTTGTTATGCAAGCATGTTGGCATGTGAGAACAGCTTAGTTGGCTGTCACCGCATCTATACCATCATGTCATGTTGTCATAACATCACTGAAGAAAATATGTGCTGTTCATTGAAAGATCATCGATTATTTTTTTTCCTTTCCAGCAAATACACTAAGCTGTTTGTTGTGACCGATGCGGCAATGGTGGTACCAGCTTCTGCAGTTTCTGGATCATGTAGCAATACGGTCATCAGAATTCCAAATGGACCCCTGTCGTCCATTAAAGTCCATTCTCAGAGCTCAGGATGTTAAATACCACTTTATTTCATACAAATACCAGTATGAATTATTTGATGATCAACATCAATGATTGATTAAGGTGATAATGAATTACAGGGTGACCCAAAAAGACTTCTACACACTCATCTTTCGGGAGAAACATTGCTGCAGTGAGGTACTCAGTAGGAGTGCATCTTTTTGGGTCACCCTGCCGAAACAGGAGTGTGTAAAAGTGATTGACAACTTTGTCAGACGAGTACAGGTTTGCTTGCAACGAAATGGTGGACATTTGGAACACATCTTGGGAAAGCCATAAATTGACTAAAAATTGACAGAAATAGCTGAAACTCTGGTGAATGGTCTTCCATCAACTGGATAATGTGTGGTTGTAATTTGAAATAAATAGCTTTTTAATCATAGTCTCAATTGAAAATTTCATGAGTATGCATCATTTTGGGTCACCCTGTAGTTGTTTATGAGCTGAGTAGTCATTTTACCTCTATTGTAGATGTTCAAACCCTGTTGTTGACATCTCCTGCATTGGGGCTCTGCCGGTGACTTGAACCGGAATAAGGTGTTTCGTCCTGTTTCTCCAAATGCATAACCCCTGTTGAAGATTGCAAATTTCCCATATGTATGATTGTGAATGTGGATGTTTCTTTATTTATAAGTGCAACTGATTGGTTGGTGACACCTCGGGTGTACTTGCCACACGCCCAATGTCGGCTGGGATAGGCTCCGCTTTACACAAAACCCTGATGCAAAGAAGTGTTACTCAAGATCGATGGTGTATGATTGAAAGATGCAGGCGAAAATGTAACTGTCAACATTTTCTTCTGTACTCCCTGTCTTAAATCCTGTGTTCTTCACAAAATAAATTCCTTGTCTTCTTGATGTCTTCGGCTTCACATCTACTGACTTGTTCCAGATCCATGAAGCTGCTCCGAGTGCTCCGTCGTCAGGCGGAGGGCTAACAAGTTAACAACCCTCCTCGGTCCTCTGGCCACTTTGTTTTTTTACCCCCCCCCCCCCCCCCCCCCCCCCCCCCCCTTACTGTCCTCTGTGTCTCATTGCCATGGAAAGGGATTATTTGCCATGTTAAATGTTTGGCATCAATATCCAGATTCCAATATGCCACTTTGATCAACGAAGCAGCTAATGATTAGAGGAGACAAGATTGTGCCACTCTACTATGGAACAATCACGATTTGTAATCATGTCACATGCAGCATGTGATGCTGTCAGAGATATGACAGACAGACATTATTATTCTCCATCAGATGCTCATTTACATTTTGTTCTGGAAAAACACACATATTGTATGGCAATTTATTGGTTTGAATTCTTGTGAAAATTGTGTGACGCTTTTTTATGTCTATCTTTTATTTACTTTTTTACACTAAATTATATTTGACACAATTGGTGTCATATGATTCACTACCACCGCGCACCAGCACATTATTGTTCCATGTGTGGTCACCAGGTGTTACTTTGAATGGTGTTCAGTTTCAATGAATTTCTCTGTAAATCAATCTAATGTATATATTCACAAGAAATAATTGGTATTTGTTGCTCTTTCTTTGCTTTCGATTGCTCCATTAACCCATGTGTCCATCATTACCATATATTTCTACAAAAGAATGATAGCTTTATATTCAACTTGTACTCATTTGTGAGTAAAGATCAACATCATAATTACAATATTTGAATATTGCATTTACTGTATACTTCGGTAGTATTTCAGTTTTGAGCTTTGCTTGAGATACTCCACCAAGTCATAAGCAAACGTATGTCTCGCCCTCTTGTGGCTACAAGAGTGAAGCTGTGCTTGTTAATAAGTGACTTAATTGATATGCCTGTATTTAAGACACTGAACCACATGTATTCTGTCTTAAGGTTATGCTAAAATACATTGGACAATACTGGCAGTACTATTTATGTAGGTGACAATTTATTTTTAATTAGATTTTTTTTTCAAATGAAAAGAGGAACAGAACAGTTCAGCTATACATCTGATCAGATATTTTATTTTTCATACATCATGTTTTGCTGTTACTTGGTCCAACACAATCCAGCCACTGAAGCCTCAAGACGTATTTATAACAATATTGCTGATAAACTATATTTTGCTATCAAATAAAGACACTATTTATTTGAAAACAAATTACAAATAGCTTTACAAATCAGGGCTGATGTAAGGATACACACTGGCTGCTTTTGCTGCTACGCTAACTGGTCAAGAAAAAACGTTAGCAAAATACATTTGTTTATTTTCCAAAACCACATTATCCCCATTGGGGTCGCAAGAGGGTGATAGAGCCTATCCCAGCCATCCTGCGGCAGTCGGCAGAGGACACACTGTACCGGTTGCCAGCCAATTACAGGCCACACAAATTATATGAGTAACAGTGTAGGTGAAACAACCACTATGGTAAAACACAAACATAGAAAATAACTAACTGTCTTCATGTCAAGAGAAAGAAGTCATTTTAGGGGTGGTTATTTAAAGTCATTCAAACAATATTTCAGAATCACTTTTGGAACAGTTACACAAGATGTGCATGCTTTGTTTTTCATTTTGCACGTCAATTGTTTTCAATTCCATGGTGGGGGACACAAAGTATCCTCCAATTCTAGAAGGACCCACATACTTGCTCTAATTTCCAAAAACACAAGTTTTCCATTCAAAACCAGCAAAACCTGATAAGATTGTGTGCTTTGATAACAAGAGTTTGAGTGCTACATGACATGGATATTTTTTCATCCAGTTAGTCACAATCTGAACTGCAGATTGCGCCATTTGAGGCCCAGTACTGTGGTGTTACACAACCTTCACAAACTGACTGTATTCTGTTCTGGAGCGCAACTGCTGTTTGGTTACCGAAAGATAGTATGGAAATGCATCGATTGACGTAGTTGCAACTCGATAAGATCCCCATAGCTCTACTGGAGATGCACCACTGTGGTTTTGGTGGTTTACTTTTCTTCCTCAGTCTGCTGTCAGTCAGGTAGCAATCATGAGCATACCTGCTGTGTGAAGTGTATCATGCTGTGCATCAAATCCTTCACGTAAATAAGAAGAACAGATGTTTTCCTTCATGCTGACCTTCCAGTCCTGCACTGTGAACATTTGCAATGAAATGTTTGTTTTAGCTTTTAGCATGTAAAGTTTTATGCTGCCTGCTATTAACACCCACTTATTTTCTAAGAATGTTTGTGACTCTCATTTCCAGATGATCTTGTGGGACTGGGATCTAAAACATTGGTATAAACCACAGTATCAGGTCAGTAACACTTCTCATTGCACATACATATATTGTATCAAACATACAGATTGACCTGAATAAGAGGTGGCTTCAAATTGCCAGTTGCTGGTGCTTCAAAACATGAACGCACACACGCCCACACACACTGTTTGAAAGCTGGTATAATGACCTTGCCATTGTTGACTGGCTACATTTTATCACACTCGGAAATTCCCACTCCTCTAAGAACTATTTGTTTACTTGAGCAAAGAATGTTGCTCCCACGGTCCCAGTTGTTTACAGTTTTATGGATATATATTGTAGGATGCTTTTGGGGTTCACCGAGATAAGCCGTCCTGTGTCCTTTCTGGTATTATGTATTCATCTAAACCTAATGGCATTTATACACTGCTGTTATTCCTAAAAGGTAAAATATCTTATTCAACAGAGACAAATACACAGACACTATTCTTTGAAGAATAGGTTACTGATTCGCTGTGGCGACCCCTTGAAGGGAAAAGCCGGAAGGAATAGAAGAAGAAGAAGAAGACAGTATGAATCCAAATACAAACCTGGTGATTGAGCCAGATCGCCAGGAAAAAAATATTCTATTTGAAACTTTAAAATTAGTGTTCTATGACCAAATTTATAAACACGTTGACATTTCCAAGGTAAAGTTATTGCTCATTTGAAATAAATCTTGTTTTATTGTTTGGAGATACTTGAACCACACTGGAATGGAAGTGTATAGTGTGTCTCTTGCACAGCTAGGGGCTGCTGGTTTGTTGCAGTGTGTTCATCTTGCTTGTTCTCCTCATGTATGTTTTACATTTTTGTTTCAATCATTTGTTCAAAAAAGCGATTGAAGGCAAGCCCAAATAATTTACATTCTCAGCCATAAGACTTTTCTGTCTTTATTTCCATACTGAGTAGTGCGTGTACACATTAATCTGTGTGGAAATTAATGATCTCATGAAGATCCAACACAAAGAATTTGCTTAGACTGATATTTTTTTTCTTTTTTTTCTCCTTTTTTTTCAGGGGTATCAAATTTAATTGTTGTAGCCCATCCACCAGGAATCTTTAGCTTAGTTCAGGTATTGCTTATTATATTCCGAACTCATATACTCATGATTTTTTTGCAATGGTATAACTTAATTCTCTTACTGATCACACTGGGACTCTTTTGAGGCGGTTACTTAAAATGATCAGTCTGAAACTGTAGAAGTGTTTCCATGCACATTGTACCATTGGACTTAGTGAGTGAAGAGTGTTATGCCTTCTTTCAAATACATCAGCCTTGTCATAGATCTCTGATGCTGCCTTGACACGACTCCACCTTATTTCATGTCAGGGCGCTGCGAGTGGCAATGGCGTTGACCTGTCTGTCATCAACGAGGCCAGAAACCTGGTGTCAGAACTGATGATGGACTCGTCCTTGTCATCCCAAACAATCTCAACCCTGCACAGCATCTCTAACCTCATGGGGACCTTCTCAGGGTCATGTCGGCCCCGGGTCAACCCTTTCACCCCATTCCCCGGCTTTTACCCCTGTGATGAGGTGGATGACTCAGAAGAGAGGAATGAACGCAAAACAATCAAGGTTGGTGTACGCATTATAAAAATACAGTGATATCTCAGCTTACGAACTTAATTGGTTCCCAGAAAGTGTGTGTAAGGCGAAAGGTTTGTCTGCCAAAAATTTATTTCCATAAGAAACCATTAAAAATTAGAATAATCCGTTCCCAGGTCCCCATAAAACATAATTTTCTATGAAATAAGCCTTAAAATTACACAAAATATACCTTATTTTATGTATAATAACTGCTATTGTATTGTAATGAAAGAAATAAACTGCACTGTATGATAAAGTTTTATTTCTTTGAACTCTTTCAACAGTAGCCAAAATGGAACTGTATAGTGCCACTTAGCAGTTTTTTTTTGACAACGATACTAGTGCAGCGTGTTCTACCGGAAACAAATTCCTTGTGTGTTCTACATACTTGGCAATAAAGATGATTCTGATTCTGATTCTGATTCTGATTTACCTTTGTGATAGTTGATAGTTGATGTAGTTGCCTCTTGATGACTTCCGAGTGAACTTGCCGTGCTTTCTCAGCGATAATACCCTCACCCCCACTCGCTGCTTTTCGTTAATCCAAACAGTTTTTAACCTCTTGTATTGCCTCAGACCGTTGCTTAGACAACACAGAAACACCTTTAGTCAGACGTAGCAATGGTCGACTTAGCATACTGGTACGGGGACGCTGAGTCACACAAACGCACACCTCGTTTGTGTTTTTCGATGATCTTCTTCTGCTCAACTGTAATTTTCTTTTGAGTCTTCTTCGGTTTCACACTAGCCTGCGGTGGGGTCTTTTTTGGTCTCATAATCCCTAATAGCAAAAGTACTCCACTCGATCGCAAACCATGTCTGCACTCAAAGGGTGTGTGGAAAACTAGTCCGCCAGCCACCATGGCGCTGTTCGACCGTGTGGTTTGGTGTTCATCCGCTGAAAACTAGTCCACCTTGGCGCTGTGTGGTTTGGTTCATCCGCCAAAAACTAGTTTGTATGCCAAGATTATATAAAGTTTGTGAGCTAAAGCGTTCGTAAGCTGAGGTATCACTGTAAATGAGCAACAATGAAGCCCACACCCTAACCACAGTAGAACAATTCTAAACAATATTTTCGTTTGATTCAATAATTTTCCGGTTCGTACGCATCTACTTCTTAAAGTAGGCAATTCAAGTGAACAGTAAAATAAAAATCTCAGAACCCATTTTTATCCTGACCTGATCTTCATGCACCATAGCATTGAAGTTTCATAGTATGTTTTCTTTGCATAATTATTTAGCATCATTATATTTTATATAATCTTAGCCAGAATACCTCACGAGGTAGGCGTCCAGGAGGTATCCTAACTACACTCCTGAGCCACTTCATCTTGGGAGAGTCCAGAAATTCATCTTCACATATACGGGACTTCTGAGTCCTTTTTCAAAATAGCTGTCCTCTCTTTCAGAAAAAAACAAAACATTTTTGTCCTCAAAAGAGTGTTCCTTTTTTGAGTTGTAATCTCTTATCAGAATCAGATCAGAATCAGAATCATCTTTATTGCCAAGTATGTAGAACACACAAGGAATTTGTTTCCGGTCGAACACGCTGCACTAGTATCGTCGTCAAAAAAAACTGCTAAGTGGCACTATACAGTTCCATTTTGGCTAATGTTGGAAGAGTTCAAAATCTTATAACTGTTTGTGGGATGTGTTTTATGAAGACTCATTTCTGCTGAAGATATTTTACCCTTTCATGCACAAATACTAATAACCTACATCAGGAATTTAATTTCTCAATATTTTGTATAAGTCTTCAACTATGGAAAAAAATATTGCAGTGGATGGCAACACACATCAGGGTCTGTTGTCGCGGTTAATGAATAATTAACATTGAAATAAATTTATATTAGAGAAAACAACATGAATAGCTGTCCACTCTCGTAACAGCTGACCCTGAAAGGGTGAGAGACTTCGCTTTCTTACATTTTTTTTTATAAAAGCGAAGTTCCAAATGATTGTGCATTCAATTGGCAAGATTTACTACAATATGCACAATTACAAGTACTGTATTAAACATCATTTACTGTTACAGGGTTTGAGCAGCAGAAACAGTCTGCCTACTCCTCAGCCCAGGCGGAGTTCTACTTCCTCATCTATGCTGCCTCCTATCGACACACTTTCGTCACGGTGGGAACGGAACACCGGCAAGAGATCACACCCTGACCTTAACTTGATTAGGTATCAACGTAATACAGCCTTTGCTCTTGTCACACAGCCACATTGCTGCACAGTTAAACAAAACATTCTTATGCAGCTGTTCGTCTTTTTCATTGCCAGGAAAAAGCCAACCAAATCAGATTTTTTTTTTTTTTTTTTTTTGCCTCTATGTGACCAGTTCCGACTGTGGTGACTTTCATGTGGGGTCTTACATCAGCTACATATCTGATTATTATTATTTATTTTATTATTTTACAATGCAACCTCAATCTGAAAGGACAGGTCACATGTACCCAACCTCAATGTCATCATAGGCCCAATTTGCTCTCAGTGTGGGCAGATGCATCATGCTCGGGAGGGAGATTGACAATCGTCCGTGAATCTCCAAAGTTGTTTTGAAAAAGATTGTTGACTTTATACTTGACCGGAACAATATGGATATTTGGTTGTAACATTGGGTGATGATACTAATAATGATTCAGCCAAAATAGCGCTATTGTTTTTATTTTACACATGGCAATAATTGCCACCGTTTTAAGTGGACATCCCCAAGAAATGAGGAGATCAAAAAACCTTGCCTCGTTTCCCGCAAATATATATACACCCTCCAACATGATGCACCATTGTGGTTTTGGTGGTTTACTTTATAGATGATTGAAAGATGTGCCTTCACGATAGAGCATATCTATTTCTCTAAACGCGGCTAAATTAAAGGAAGCAACTGATACCTAGTAAAGAATGAAAGAAAGCAACTGATACCTAGTAAAGAATGACACTATAACAACTGTCTTCGGGAGGGGGGGGGCATAATCGTACGATTGTAGTGACTGTCATTCACCACAAGATGCCAGTACTTCATTGTATTAGCTCTACCGTAATTGGGCTAAAGTGAAGAGTCAGCCAGACTGATGATGACAAGTAACAAAATATTATTTTATTGTTGTATGCAGCTCAGGACTGTCCAATGGGCCGAATGCAAACCTGCTCACCATTCCGAAGCAAAGGTCTTCTTCTGTCACGCTTACCTACTACGCAGGGTCAAGGAAAGCAGGTGGGACCCAAGTTCAGCTTTCTGCCAGAGTTCTACTTTTAAGAACTCTGATTGAAAATATGATTGTTTTTTTTCAATGTCCGTCATGGTTTTTAGAATTGCTCATGATACCGCATCGTCACCCCTGTTCATTGCATTAAAAATGCCTTTGTACAATACTCATTCTCAAGAATGGAGAAAAAAACCTGGTGAATTGACTTCCATTCAGGTTTTTCACATGTTTAGACTCTTTCACATGAGGCAGATTTTAAACATAATAAATATATAATAAAATGTTATTTTGTCATACACTAATTAAAATTAGGTCATGCAAAGTAGACTAAATTAGATGAGACTATTATTTTCACAGCGGATAAATTTACAACATGGGATACTGTGCCTGCATCAGAACAAAAACGCAATCATACTTTCAGTTACACCTTCGACTGTGCATTCGAGGACTGCCGATAAGATAGGCAGAAATAACTCAAACCCAGACGAACATAATCACTACAGTAAACCAAACAACACCCAAACAATCAGATGACACCAACGAATTACAATAATTGCTTTTGCTTCAGCACAGCTAACATTTTTAGCAAATGACAAATGATCGTATCGTATGTATTTTATTAAATTAATAATCGTATATATTATTGTTATTATTCCTATTATGAGAAATATTTTGGTATGATTTTCTTAATTTAATTTTTTACTTGCTCAAGGGACTCCACAGGAAAATTAGCTTCAAAGTTATAAACTGAAATCGAGCACCTTTACTTTCTAACTTGTTTTTTCTCTGTATAGAGTCCCCAACAAATAAACACCTGAAACATGTTTTAAACCAAGAAAACTCCCTTCCATCCCCCCGCAACCCTTATCAGGGAACTCTCCTAGTCTGAGTCCCGTCACCTCTCCCGGCCACAGTCCTTCATCTGTAACCACAGGTTCTTCACCGTCCCTGGTCACTCGGTCACCTGTGGAGTTCCCAGACACGGCGGACTTCCTGACAAAACCAAGTCTCAACCTGAACCTGCACAAGCCTATGGGCTATACGCTCAGCTCATCTGACTTCCAGCAGGCATTTCGCAGCTCTGCTTTACCTCTTTGCACCAGGTAAAAAAACCTTACAGTGATATGAATATCTTGCTCACTGTTGTTTAATTAGAGTCATGTATGACACTTGACTTGCCCATGCCAGCTGCGGCCGTCAGATGCCAAAGGGAGTTTCCATTGGTGATTCGGGCGATCTCAATCAATCCTTCCTCCGTGAGGTGCAACGCAGACGCTCAGGTAAATAATCTCATGTCTCAGTGCGTGCATCTGGGCCACGCCCTTGCGCCATTTACGCATTTTGACAGCCTCTGGCGCAACTTTGTAACTCCACTGCGAAAGCACCAGGGCAAGTCTATTTCGATTGGCGCATATTGCTACATGATCTGTGCCACATGTGACATACTTCTGTTAAAATAGCTACAAATACAAATTTAGTTATACAGCAATTGAAACTGTTAATTTTCCTTCCGAGGTTTTAACTTTCGTCGTCTGCCATCTTGCCTTACCGATATATAGCCATAATCACCTTGCATTTGTTTCGGTGCGATCCAAAGTCTTTTCCTTAATCTGCCGGAAAGTGCAGACAGCGATAATCAAATATTCATTTTGCCTCGGTGCACTGCATTATTTACATCGAACATTGCGGATTGTTGCGATATGGAGTGTTAGAACATGAGGAAAACTCTCAAAGACATTAAAAAGAGGAAGCAAACAAACATATTCTCGTTTTTTAAGTGAGAAATTAAATACATATTTGGAGGGTAATGACAATTCGTTGCAGCAAACTGCTGTTAATGATTCACATTTAGTGGATAATGGGAATGATTTCAAAGCTGTTGCAGCACATTAGAAATCTTCAAAGCAAATACATTTGTTTGCATAGACACCAGTAAGACATAGCGTGCAGTCTGTTCTCTTTGTCTTCTCAGCATTACTGTAGAATATCAAAATAGCATCAGATTGTTTGTGTAGTAACTCAAGAAAATTTTATATGTTGGTTTATTTTATGTATGAATACATTCTTTGACTTTAATTAAAATTGTTGATATATTAGAAAAACTGATTTTACTCAATGTTTTTCATTTGCAATTTAGAAATATGCTCTAATGAATGTACAGTAAAGTCTCGTTATATCGATATCGGATATATCGATAGTCCCGGTTATATCGATACTATTTCTATGCACGCACGGAGAAAATTACATGCAAACAGGGTCGGATATATCGATAGTCCTGGTTATATCTATATTTTTTCGGACTCCCTTGAATATCGATATAACGAGACTTTACTGTATTTTGGTTTATTTCAATCAGTTTTGTATACGTCGGCAATCTAGTTAAGTCGGACCACATACATTTTAGAATTTGGCCCCCTTTTCAGGCACAAGAGGGCCAACTTGCCCCCTTTTTTAATTTCCCAGATGCATCAGTGGCGCTTGTGTTTCTGAGAATGAGTGCGCTGATGGGTGACACAAATGTAAAAAATTTGTGTATCACACAGTGAGTTCAGTTCCATTTTTTTTTTCTTTTCTTATGAGGGCAGCAGGGGAAGGACCAGAGTTCCCAGGGGAGCCTTTAATCAGGGAGGAGAGCATGGAAGTGGAGCTACCTGGAGAGATTATGAGCACAGGGAAGCAGGGTGATGCGGAGGAGGAACAGTTCCCCAGCACAGAGAAGCAAACTCAGGAATTGGGGGTAAATTGTTTCCCAGAGTCACAGCAACCATTATGAATGTCCACAATGAAGCATAATAATTTTTGATTGATCCCCTCCAGGGTGAGCAGGAGTTCCGTCTCGACCCGATGCTGGAAGACCATGATGCCCTCATGGAGAGAATGAACACCTGGAACTTTCAGATTTTTGACCTGGTAGACAAAACAGGAGGAAAGACCGGAAGAATACTAAGCTATGTTAGTAATCTGATGCAAACGTGTTTCTTGTGGTTCTGTTGTGCTCTGGAGCTGTGGTCACTATATATGTCCCCGTCTGATAGATATCTTGTGGAAAAGGTCAATTCAGTGTACTTTGTTTGGTTCCATCAGAACGTCTGTTCAATCTAAATGTAATCAATACTTGTCGTTTGTCAATGCTACTCTAATTTGGATCTTAAAATGACTGTCTCCGTTTAATGTGAGTAAGCTGTGCCAAACCTACTAGCCCGGCAGCCCTTTTACAAATGGTTTCTTTCAGTTTGAAATTGGAGCTCACAAACTAGCTCAAGGCAGGTATTCATGTTATTCCACGAGATATGCTAGCTTGTGACTGATGGCGGCGCTGTGGTTACCTGGTGTTCTGATGTGTGATTTAGTAAAAATGGTCTGTATTTCTCCAGGTGACTTACACCCTTTTCCAGGATACGTGTCTGTTTGAAATATTCAAGATCCCTGTGAGGGAGTTCATGGCATACTTCTTTGCTCTGGAAAATGGCTACAGGGACATTCCCTGTGAGTGTTCATGCTGCGTGAGGCCTCTAGAAATGTTCAAGATTATTGTTTGTTAATTGTTTAGTCATGTGTCATCACAATGTTGCTATGTCCATTTCTGAATGAGCTCAGTCATCCGTGTGTCACAAAGTTGACCAGCCAAACGCATTCAATTTACAGCTTATTGCTTTGGATGAAATGCTTGCAGATCATAACCGAGTCCATGCTACTGATGTGCTCCATGCTGTCTGGTACCTGACCACTCGACCAATCCCTGGGTTCCAGCAGATCCATAGCGAGCATGCGACCGGAAGTGACACAGGTGAACCCCACAGAAAATAATATATAGGATATAATAAATATAATAAAGGATTGACTACCAGTAATATAACAATGAGGCAAAATTTGGACAAATTTTTTCAATTACTTTGTAACACAATTAATTTTTTTCTTTCTTTGTTTGTTTGTTTAGTGCAAATTACACAGAAAAGGATGCACCATATAATTCAGGACTTTTGCTCAATGGCCTGGCTTGTATGTGTGTTTCCGGGCCATACTTTGCCCACCTCTGTCCTAAAAGGTCACATACATGTAGAAAGAAGTCTACCATTGCAAAACAAAATAATTCAACTAAAATACATGTCTTTAATTGTGGTACAAAGTGTATTTTTTCATAAATTAGTGGCATTTTTTTCAAAATGTGGTCACTTTTCAAATGGAACACCGTTACAATTATCCAAGTCAAAGTCAGCTTTATTGTCAAATATGCTCATATTATTTAACTATTAATATTACGCTATACAATTAACAGCATTTCATCATAGCTTTGAACTCATTTTTTTGCAATGCAATACACAAGATATTTTCAGAACCCGATCGACATACAGATCTTTGTGTTGAAATCCCAAGACCTGTCTAATTGACACTGTGTTGCAGACTCAGACAGCGGGATCTCTCCTGGCAGGATATCCTACGCCTCGTCCAAGAGCTCCTCGATATCAGATGACAGCTATGGCTGCCTGGCTTGGAACATCCCTGCTCTGGAGCTCATGGCCCTATATGTAGCAGCTGCAATGCACGACTATGACCATCCTGGTCGCACAAATGCTTTTTTAGTGGCCACTAATGCGCCCCAGGTAAACCCAATTGCCTTAGTTAAAGTTTACATGTGTTCGGAAAAGTTAAGTTCACACATATACTGTACATTTGACTTGCACATGGTAATTATTGTATGACTAACTGGAGAATGAGACATAAATAGGTGAGTGCACCTGAAAAAATACACATACAATACATATTGAAGTTTTACTTTATTTGAATGTTACTGTGTCGATGACCATTTTATATTTGAGTTCGTGGTGTATGTGTGTGTGTTACTTCCGGGATGAGTGAACGCTGGCGCGTCTGGCTTCCGCTGCTCACTTGCAGAAAAACTTATCCTGTGGCTGTAAAGTGTGCTTGAGAGTTTTGAAAGGTGCTTATAAATGAAATTGTGGGCGCATGTGCACACACACATTGTATACAGCATATACAGACAAACGTACTCACATATGGCCTAACTTAAAAAAAAATAATAATACGTATTTACAAATTGACATTACTTTCATATCCAAAAATGTTGTGCTGAATAGCATTTTTCTTTACCCACTGATGCACTCACCCATTAAAAATAAAAGAAAAATCACTGGAGCTCACTCGTGCACCAAACGGAATAGCACGTTGCGCTGACTGCTTGCATAATCTGCCTCTCCTGTTTTAAATCAATGTAATTACACACTACACAAGGGTTTTTCTTCTCCACAGTGGTGTCCTTAGATGTCCAACGTTCTAAAGAAACCTCACATCGATGCTCATGGTTAAGGTTTAACCAGATGGTCGTTTTTAACCTCAAATGACTCCTCTTTAAGGGCCACCTGACTCAAAGCCGAGCTGTTTAGGTGTTCCATAAAGATGCTCTTACTTTCTCCTTTGGCTCGGTGATTGGATTGCCTGACAACCATAGTAAAAGAGAAAGTCGTTTCAGTTGGACTAGATGCATTCAAACAAAGTTCTGCTGGCAAAGGTCAACACACTGCTGCCAGGAAGATTGCACAGAACGACATTTGGAAGAATTATTGAAAAGAATGGAAAAGTGGAACATGGGCAGAATAACTTTTGGTTCTGGATCATTCAACATCTAAGAACAAATAAAAATGTGTCCCTGTAATGTATTGAATTTTGCTGAAAGGATATTCCACTTTTCAAGAGATGGAGTCCACGTGTTCAGCATCTGTCCCACACTGATGCGAAAGTTAATAAGGTCAGCTACGTGCCCCTGTTCAAATAAGAAGTGGGTTAAGAGCGAAGGCAAGGGACCCTGAACCTATTGATCACTGATGATTTTGACAAATATGTCTGGCAGAAGATTTTTGGTGCTGCAAAGTGTGCCTATCTATACGACTCTTGCTTCAGAAACGCACCAGATGCAATGCAACATTCATGGAAGAAATGGTTTGTTTTATCTTGTTTCCTGAATGAAAACTACATGTCAATCCATATGTGGCGCTCTACGCGTGACATATTATGGTTGCGTCATACTGTATAGGTCATTACCACAACGAGGGAATATGAAAACTATGCACACCGCTGTTCAAATGTGAGGTTTTTTTTCTTCCAAAAATGAAAATGAAATCACAATTCATAATTGCAATTTTTTTTTTTTTAAACTTTACTACTCAATCGGGGAAAAAAATCATGTTTGAGAAGGGACGTAAAAAATAAACCACTGAAATAATAATAATGTGCACACACGGTTGTACGATCAGAATGAATCACATTCAAATTCTCTTCAAGAAATTATTTAACCCAAAATACATTTCAGATGTTCGTTCTAGTAGGTGTTTCATATATGTCTTAGCTTCCAGCATCAATATTTTGTGTTTGTGCTGATGGCAACTTCAAACGCTTGACAATTCCTTCCACTTTCTCCAAGACTGCACTTCCAGCCAAAGAAAAACAAGGTTTGCATTTTTGGGAGCCATTTCTAAAAGGGAACGCAACCACAACAAAACTCAAGATCAAAAGAACACCAGACCGACAGTACAAAATGGTTTTGGTACCATTATTCGTCGTGGCTATTTTTCCTCAGGTGGAGCTGGATGCTAAAAAGGTGGAAGGAATTATGAATAGTGTGAAATTTTAGTGCGCAAATCCTGCAGACTTCTGTGTTGTAGTCCCAACTCTAACCCGTGGCTCTTCCTGTTGTGCACAACACAGGCGGTACTGTACAACGACCGCTCTGTGCTGGAGAACCATCACGCTGCATCGGCTTGGAACCTCTACTTGTCCAGGCCAGAGTTTAACTTCCTGGTCAATCTTGATCATGTGGAGTTCAAGCGCTTTCGCTTCCTGGTCATTGAGGCCATCCTAGCGACAGACCTCAAGAAGCACTTTGACTTCCTAGCCGAGTTCAATTCCAAGGTCAATACATGATCAGAATTCATTACCGTTTTGCTTAACTTATTGGAATATGATCAGGAAAAAAATGACGCATGTGGCTTTAACGATGATGGAGGCCCTTTCTGTTTGACTTCTAGGTCAATGATGTCAACAGTCCAGGAATTGACTGGACCAATGAGAATGATAGATTGCTCGTGTGTCAAGTGTGTATCAAGCTGGCAGACATCAATGGACCGGCCAAAGTTCGTGACCTGCATTTGAAATGGACGGAAGGCATTGTCAGTGAGTTTTATGAGCAGGTAATATCGGATGCATGCAATCCTGTTACTTTGCATCTTTGTGCTACATAGACATACGTATATTTCGCTTATTGACGACTGCCATCCATTTTCAGGCCCTCCTTTATCATACCACGTGAAAAAAAAAATCATACATATAAATGCACACCTGGGGTTTAATGACTGAACCTGTATTCTAAAAATATACAAATATGTTTTGGCAGTTAATGGGTTTGAGGGCAAGATCTGATTTTCAAAAGGTGGTCTAAAGGACATGTTGAACATTTAAAATGCATGATTCTCACTTTCATCTGTGCTGTATGTCATGCATATTAGCATATTTGACAATAAAGCTGACTTTGACTTGACTTTGACTTAAGGTATGAAGCATGTAAAGCAGCCTATCTACTTGTTTCTTTTTATTGGCAGGGCGATGAAGAAGCGGGCCTGGGCTTACCCATCAGCCCTTTCATGGACCGCTCTTCCCCACAATTGGCAAAACTCCAGGAGTCCTTTATCACACATATAGTCGGCCCACTCTGTAACTCATACGATGCCGCAGGTTTACTTCCTGGCCAGTGGTTGAATGGAGATGGATCAGACGAAGAAATTGAGGGTCGTGTGGAATCAGACACCGAGGATGATGATGAAGAGGAGGACATGGATGAACTTGAGGATCTGCGGCCAAGTGAGTCAACTGTAAACCAATGATTTTATTTGGTGGGAAAACGCAGTTCTCAGGACTGCTTTGAACTTCCCTGTGGCAAATAAAATACACATGATTTGGGGACATTTAACGCTGTAAATCACTACAATGGTTTATCTGGCCTGATATGAAAATACATTTTAGGCAGGATGCATCAAAATGTTTTACAAGGGGAGATGTTGTTAGATGAACATTATTAATCCCAATTAACGGTTGTCGTGTTACTAAAGGACCCTGAATGCACCATGTCGCTCTCCTTTCAAGCTCCCTGATGAATATTGTTACCACTGTCCCACAACAAGTACACACTTAGGTTGCATCTGCAGTTGCACAGTTTTGAAATTTGACACACATGTAAACATCTGATGCAGCGCAAAAACAAGCACCTGTACAAAAGAACAACATTAAACATATTTCCATTATTGTGCCTTTGGAGAAAATGTATCAAATTTCATGGTAAAAGAATGATGTTCAAGATACTTCTAAAAAACTTTTTGGGGGTATTTTCTTTTTTATTCTTCTGTAGAAAGGAGAAAAAGCCACCGCCAGTTTTTCTGCAGCATCATGCAGCACTTGACCGAGAACCATAAAGTATGGAAGAAGGTCATTGAGGAAGAGGAGAAGAGCAAAGACGAGCAGCAGCAGTCTGACAGCCTAGCGGCCAGCATGCCCATGTCGCCTTCAGATGACATTCAGGTCATCCAAGAGGAGGAAGAAGGGGAGGAACGTCAGTAGCTCCACCAGAGTAGAAGAGGAAGACAAATGAACTGCAGAAGAGAAAGTCCTTCACACAATAGCCTTTCACACACTGTCATGCACATAATAACCTTTTTCACTCACACGCTGTACACTGTGCAGTCATTTTTTGGAGAAACAAAAAAAAGGCCTTACCACTGTGAGCGAGAATCTTTGCTTCAACAGTGAGAGTCCAACTCATATGCATCCCCGTGGACAGCCCCGGAGCAGCTCAACAGGAAGGCAAAGCATCCATTCACAAGTAAGGTTTCAGGTGGGGAAGAAGAGCATTAGATTCCTAAGGGGACCTTGGATATCCTAGATTTTGACTGCCTTGAATGCATAGTGCTTACACCTCCTCTTCGGTACAAAACAACTTGTGACTAGTAAAAAAAATGAAAAACACAAGAAGTAGAGTATGAACTAAGAAAGCGACGTGGAGATGCCATTGATGCCCTTTACCAAAGTGAACTGTACACATGTGGAAAGATGAGACAGAGACTCTTCCAGCCTCAGTTTCAGGTTATCTTACACATACGTAATGTATGTCTTTCTAGATAGATATACATGGTGTATATCAGATGTGCCTGTCTGAACCTTTACCGAGCCCATATTGGCCCAGAGCCTTGGCTTGTGTAGTTCTTTCTCCTCGCTGGTGACACGAAAACACTGTATGACACTCAGTCACAGATATGATTTGAATTGTCGACTGATGATTAGCATTATTATATCTGCATCATTTTGGATGCCGTTACTCATTTGTGGCACGCCCTTTTGTTGTTGTTTTCCCCTTTGCTACATTGTGTGTGCGTGCGTGTGTGTATGTACGTGTGTGTTTGTGTGATTATCTTGGTAAGTGTGATAGAGCGTTTTGAGAAAGAGCACATTTTCAATTATTTTTTCCAAGTACGTGATTTGTGTGTATGCTTTTGTGCTTTCATAAATGTCCTCTTAGTGTCATTCAGTTCAGGAATGCCATCACTAGGAGTGGATTTTTTTATTTCCTGTTGATTTGTCAGTTTCAAAAAAAGTTTCTCAGGATTCATGCAAAGTTGTCAGATGACTTGGCATGAATTAATTTTATTAAGCGTGAATAGACTTTGTCAAGGAACACCATACAGTACATCTGGGCAAGTGAAGGAGTTGAGTGAACAAGTTGACTACAAATTCAAGCAAATGAGATCCGATGGGATGTGAGAGGAGTTTAGAGTACGTGCTGTCTCTTGTCCATTCATACATTGTTAGCTAAACCTCACTGGAGAAAAATGTGGATGGCCACGTGGCAGCATTTTTTTCTTCAGTTCGGGTGTTTTATTATTTCCAACAATACATGAACCAGGTGCCTCTTTTTGAGCCAACAAACAATTTTCATCAACATCGGTGCCTTGAGATGTGAATGTACGTGGGGGAAAAAAAATCCTCATTGAAATGAATGAAAATGGCATTAATCCATTCCAGTCTCACATCAACCAACATTTTTTGGGAAAGAAAATAAGACATTTACTCTATAAAATCATAGCGATAAAATACTGAAATATAAAGTGCCAGAATTAAACAGATCATACATACTACGTCCTAATTTAGTAATTCAATTTAGTCTGTGGCATGTTCTGGTTCTTTGTCACTGGAAACAGTTTAATAGATCGAGACAACGCACGGGGGGGACTTCTTTCTCCGCATTCATACTATCGATATTCTCTGTGACTCATAAAGCTTTGATTGTCATTTTTTTGACAGAGCATACATAATATAATGTAGGCCTGTGAGTCATCTTATTTGTCTTAGTTGTTTTTCTCCACCATTTGTTTTCAAATATCCCTTGCTGAAAGGGTTGTAAAACCTTCAAATTGATACTAATCATTTGTGTATCACTGGCGTTTTCCATTGTAGGTGAATTTTCTTCAGGCCATTTTTGGGTGTTTTTCATCCCAGAATATTTTTTTTTTTTTCGATTTAGTTTGACACTGAACTGGGATTGGCATTACACATCTTAAAGTCTCATTTTGAACAATTGTTCACCATTTGCTAAACTGCTGCTTCTTGTGAAGTCAGCTGAGTTGAATGATCTGCCACCGTTCAGCACTTGTACCTAATTTTTGGCCTCACAGGTAAACGGGCAAAAAGGCTTGTGTCTCAAAAAATGTGTGCGTTGGTTCACTCGTATCTCAAGGCACCACTGTATTTTACTTTTTCTTCTAGTGGCCAGTCCGAAGAGGGTGGCCTAATCTTTTTTTCCACCTATGTATCTCTGCATTCCATTTTTGAAAGTGAAGGCGCAATTGATGCCTCTTTGCCATATTACCAATAATAATCTCTGCATAAAATGTTCAATCAAATTGAGCTAATAATATTTATAGAGGAAAAAACACATTTTACTCATTTTAATACCAGACAAGTGTTTAGCCATTGTACAAAAAGAGTATGTGCATAAATATATATTTTTCAACTGAATTAATCAACTGAATGCATTCGTTTCCTACACACGCACACACACCCGACGTCCATCGAGATTTTGTCCTTGTTTGTACTGTATCTCCTTTCTTTTCAGCAAATATTTCAGCAGGTATGTTTTTCTTATTTTCTTTTCAATTGAGTCTGTTCTCTTTGCCTTCATCGTCCACATCTTCATCTCTCCTTCACGAGTGCCAAACTTGACCTACTGTACTTGCGGTGGGCCTTGACATGAGCGTTCCAGTATTGTCAAGGGATCCGCGTAAGTAGCAGACTGGACTCAGGTCAGTGCCATGTTCGGTCTTTTCCATGGAGTCCTTCTGGGCCAAAAGTCACTATTCTGTCAAGTTAAGGTTCAAGTGTCATCAACTTTTCTCAGTATTTCAAACCGTCATATCCTCTAATAATTGTGCCATAAAAAAACATCAATGAAGTTACCCATGTGTGGTATACATACATGTACATTTTGTCCAATGTAACCATTCACCCTCACCAACTCTGGGATCAACTGATTTATGTGTTATTTATAACTGTCATAAAGCACCATCACAAGTACTCGCGGTTCTTGTTGATTTTTGTGCATGAGTGTGGGTGATGACTGCTGGAATTTCCTACAAAGTAGTAAATCAATGAAAAGTCTATGGTTATCTTACAACTTGATTCTTTTTCAGCAACAGAGTACAGTATTTCACAAAAGTGAGTACAACCCTCACATTTTTGTATTTTGTCTTTTCATGGGACAACCTTGAAAAAAACACTTTGCTGCAGTGTGAAGTATTCCAGTGTATTACAGAAAATGTACTGTTCCCTCAAAATGACTTATCACACAGTCATTCACATCTGAAAGGCGAACCACAAAAGTGAGTACAGCGTATGTCCAAATTAACTGCACTTTGCCTACACGCTGGAAGTTACTGAACATACAATGTTTTGGCAACACATCATACATAGTTTGCCATTGTAGTGATCTCTTTTATTTCGTTCAGATTTGAAATGCGTTATTCTGGAGGAAGTACTGTGAAGCAAATTAATCAGTTCCAAGTGTTGCTTTTCAAAGCGGTTTGTGCAGGTTCATCTACTAGTGCTTTTATTACTCACCACGGACGTAGTGGGTCGGAAATTTGGCCCAAGAATGTGAGATGGAAGCCACCGATACGCGTGACTGAAAACTACACATTTTCTCTTTTGCCTGCTCCATGGCAAGTCCTTCAATACTACCATTGACTTTTGACAGTGATTTATGGCTCTCCTCCATTTTGTAAGACAGTATACAATGCATATTTTAACTGTCGACTGAAGGACTTTTTTGTCTAATTTATCCACCAAACCCTTTCGTTATATTTTTGAATAAATATACGCGGTGGAGATTATCCAAAAGCACATCATCAAATAATGGTATATTCACCCCCAAGAACAAACATGAGACAACACGTTTCTTCTAAATGTGGCATCTCTCCGAGTGAGAAGGCACAAAGTCCCTGGTCCGGCATTCAATCTTTGTTGACCTGAGAGACTTTGAAAAAAGAACACCTAATGTATGACATCAAGATGTCGTGTCAACAGCCAACACACATTTCTAATTTGAACTTTAGAAAGTACAGCTGCAACAATTAATTGACTTCTAATCAACCAACTAATCAATAATTCACCATTTAATGCTCATATAATGATAGCCTATATCAGGATGTTTTTCTTCGTCTTAGGCATGAACAAATAAAAATCATGTCTGCAGTAGATTGCAACACACATCAGGCTCCTGTGCAGTAATTGATGCAGATCCATTGAATAGCTGGTCACTCTTGTAATTGCTGTCCTTAAAATGGTTAATCATTCATTTCGAGAACTTGCTGAAACGGGTGAATCAAGCGATTTTGATTTCTGATTCTGTATCCATCAATACAGGCAGACATATTTTTGCATTCAATCACAATAAACCATTGTCAATTATCTTTTTTTACTTTCAAGAACAATAAATGTTTATGTCTGTTCTCTTGAACACGGCAGGGAGAAAAGTGTTCAATTTCAATATGAATGAATAAAAGGATGGAAATAAACACTTCAACAGATCAACAACATTGACAATAAAAAAAATCTAATTTGCTAAATTTGCTCTGATTCTTGATATTTTGATTCAGATTTCATCCCATATTCAAAGTCAAAAAAGTCAAAGTCAGCTTTATTGTCAAATATGCTAATATGCATGACATACAGCACAGATGAAATTAATGTCCTCTCGGACCTGTCACGGTTTTGCGAGGTGGTGATGGCGGGTTCGGATCCCAAAAAGCAGGCAGGAGGGAGCAGGAGGTTGTTTGACAAATTGTATTAAAGTCAGCAGGAACAAAATGTAAAACATCAAAATGATCTGAATGAAAAAAAAAAATACAAAGTAGCAAAAGAAGACCAAAAGTAAAAGCCCGCCAAGGTTAAACAAACACGTACACGATGCGTGCTGCAACCAAGCAGCAAACAAACAATGAATCGGCACCGGATGATCGTGCCCGGTGTCCTTTTAAGTGCCATTGATTATAATGACCAGCACCTGCGAGGCTGCAGGCAGGGCTGACGTCGCCAATCTGATCGGGACGACCAGCACCTGTGAGGTGTAGGCGGGGGCGACAGCGCCCCCCGTTGGTCGTCAACCAGATCATGACAGTACCCCCCCTTCAAGGGGCTGCTTCCAGAAGTCCCAACAGTCTCCCAAAAAGGTCCACTCGCCAGGGAACGGTCGGTGGAGAGGGCAACCGCTGCCTCTCCAGCATACGACGGGCGGCGGCCTGATGGGAACGGGACTCGGCCTGGGGTGGACGAAGACGCGGCACGGATCGTCGTGGGCGTGAGTGCGATCCCTCTCGCACGTTCACGCGACGGCGCATGGCTCTGCGTGGACGTCGAACTGCCAGGCGCAGAATGGCACCCCGTACGGCCGTATGGGACCAGGTCTCGGCCGGACGCCAACGTGGGCGTGAACTGCCCGGCTCCGGGGGAACGAGACCAGTCCAGAGCCGCTCCGGGATCCAGCGGTGAGTGGGGTCTCGGACTGACATTGACTCGGACGTTGCACGGCTCGTCGTGGATGAGACTCAATTCGTCATGCACGACGACAGCGTGGCTGGACGTGGGCGTGCAATGCCAGTCACCCAGGGTCACCCTGGACGGCCACCTGGAAGGAGGTCTCGGCCGGACGTTTACGTGGACGTTGCGGCTCGTCGAGTGACGCGATTCAAACGCGACGAGGCTTTCGCTAACGTGGACGTAGCATTGCCAGGCACAGGGTGGAAATGAGACGGGTCCGATGTACCTGCGGGATCCGATGGTGGGCCGGTTCATTCTGTCACGGTTTTGCAAGGTGGTGATGGCGGGTTCGGATCCCAAAAAGCAGGCAGGAGGGAGCAGGAGGTTGTTTGACAAATTGTATTAAAATAAAGTCAGCAGGAACAAAATGTAAAACATCAAAATGATCTGAATGGAAAAAATACAAAGTAGCAAAAGAAGACCAAAAGTAAAAGTCCGCCAAGGTTAAACAAACACGTACACAATGCATGCAGCAAACAAGCAGCAAACAAACAATGAATCGGCACCGGATGATCGTGCCCGGTGTCCTTTTAAGTGACATTGATTATAATGACCAGCACCTGCGAGGCTGCAGGCAGGGCTGACGTCGCCAATCTGATCGGGACGACCAGCACCTGTGAGGTGTAGGCGGGGGCGACAGCGCCCCCCGTTGGTCGTCAACCAGATCATGACAGTACCCCCCCTTCAAGGGGCTGCTTCCAGAAGTCCCAACAGTCTCCCAAAAAGGTCCACTCGCCAGGGAACGGTCGGTGGAGAGGGCAACCGCTGCCTCTCCAGCATACGACGGGCGGCGGCCTGATGGGAACGGGACTCGGCCTGGGGTGGACGAAGACGCGGCACGGATCGTCGTGGGCGTGAGTGCGATCCCTCTCGCACGTTCACGCGACGGCGCATGGCTCTGCGTGGACGTCGAACTGCCAGGCGCAGAATGGCACCCCGTACGGCCGTATGGGACCAGGTCTCGGCCGGACGCCGACGTGGGCGTGAACTGCCCGGCTCCGGGGGAACGAGACCAGTCCAGAGCCGCTCCGGGATCCAGCGGTGAGTGGGGTCTCGGACTGACATTGTCTCGGACGTTGCACGGCTCGTCGTGGATGAGACTCAATTCGTCATGCACGACGACAGCGTGGCTGGACGTGGGCGTGCAATGCCAGTCACCCAGGGTCACCCTGGACGGCCACCTGGAAGGAGGTCTCGGCCGGACGTTTACGTGGACGTTGCGGCTCGTCGAGTGACGCGATTCAAACGCGACGAGGCTTTCGCTAACGTGGACGTAGCATTGCCAGGCACAGGGTGGAAATGAGACGGGTCCGATGTACCTGCGGGATCCGATGGTGGGCCGGTTCATTCTGTCACGGTTTTGCAAGGTGGTGATGGCGGGTTCGGATCCCAAAAAGCAGGCAGGAGGGAGCAGGAGGTTGTTTGACAAATTGTATTAAAATAAAGTCAGCAGGAACAAAATGTAAAACATCAAAATGATCTGAATGGAAAAAATACAAAGTAGCAAAAGAAGACCAAAAGTAAAAGTCCGCCAAGGTTAAACAAACACGTACACAATGCATGCAGCAAACAAGCAGCAAACAAACAATGAATCGGCCCCGGATGATCGTGCCCGGTGTCCTTTTAAGTGACATTGATTATAATGACCAGCACCTGCGAGGCTGCAGGCAGGGCTGACGTCGCCAATCTGATCGGGACGACCAGCACCTGTGAGGTGTAGGCGGGGGCGACAGCGCCCCCCGTTGGTCGTCAACCAGATCATGACAGTACCCCCCCTTCAAGGGGCTGCTTCCAGAAGTCCCAACAGTCTCCCAAAAAGGTCCACTCGCCAGGGAACGGTCGGTGGAGAGGGCAACCGCTGCCTCTCCAGCATACGACGGGCGGCGGCCTGATGGGAACGGGACTCGGCCTGGGGTGGACGAAGACGCGGCACGGATCGTCGTGGGCGTGAGTGCGATCCCTCTCGCACGTTCACGCGACGGCGCATGGCTCTGCGTGGACGTCGAACTGCCAGGCGCAGAATGGCACCCCGTACGGCCGTATGGGACCAGGTCTCGGCCGGACGCCGACGTGGGCGTGAACTGCCCGGCTCCGGGGGAACGAGACCAGTCCAGAGCCGCTCCGGGATCCAGCGGTGAGTGGGGTCTCGGACTGACATTGTCTCGGACGTTGCACGGCTCGTCGTGGATGAGACTCAATTCGTCATGCACGACGACAGCGTGGCTGGACGTGGGCGTGCAATGCCAGTCACCCAGGGTCACCCTGGACGGCCACCTGGAAGGAGGTCTCGGCCGGACGTTTACGTGGACGTTGCGGCTCGTCGAGTGACGCGATTCAAACGCGACGAGGCTTTCGCTAACGTGGACGTAGCATTGCCAGGCACAGGGTGGAAATGAGACGGGTCCGATGTACCTGCGGGATCCGATGGTGGGCCGGTTCATTCTGTCACGGTTTTGCAAGGTGGTGATGGCGGGTTCGGATCCCAAAAAGCAGGCAGGAGGGAGCAGGAGGTTGTTTGACAAATTGTATTAAAATAAAGTCAGCAGGAACAAAATGTAAAACATCAAAATGATCTGAATGGAAAAAATACAAAGTAGCAAAAGAAGACCAAAAGTAAAAGTCCGCCAAGGTTAAACAAACACGTACACAATGCATGCAGCAAACAAGCAGCAAACAAACAATGAATCGGCCCCGGATGATCGTGCCCGGTGTCCTTTTAAGTGACATTGATTATAATGACCAGCACCTGCGAGGCTGCAGGCAGGGCTGACGTCGCCAATCTGATCGGGACGACCAGCACCTGTGAGGTGTAGGCGGGGGCGACAGCGCCCCCCGTTGGTCGTCAACCAGATCATGACAGGACCCAGCGTGCAAGACATGCAAGGCACTTATAACGTGGCTAAAAAGACATACAATTGACAACAAATATTTTTGTAGTTGAAGCGATGCCAATGGGCGATATCTTAAGCTGTGCATTCTTATCATATAATTTTGTCGACCTGACCTCCATCATAGATTGCTTACCGAACAGTATGTTCTTCCCACTTATGAATGACTCAAGTAATGTATTATACGGCTTATAAGAAGCAGAGGTTCCCAACCCCCGGTCTGTGGACCGGTACCGGGCCGCGCAGAAAGAATAAATAATTTACATAATTTCCATTCTATTTATTATCTGAGTCCGAACTATGTTTTATTTTGAAAAATGAAAAGTCACCGCTTGCAGCGCATTTCCGTGACGAGGAATAAGTCGCAAAGCTCGCTAACTTGTGCGACATATTCAACCTGCTCAATGAACTCAATCTGTCACTTCATGGGAAAATGACAACTGTCTTCAAGTTGGCTGATAAAGTAGTTGCATTTCGAGCCAAACTGGATTTGTGGGGATGGCGCGTGAATAGCAGTGTATTTGACATGTTTCAAACATTGGCGGGGTTTTTGGAAGAGACTGAGCCCGAGCCTTCATTCCCCCAGCTGATGCACAAGCACCTGTCTTTGCTTTTAAAAGAGTTTGAGCGCTACTTCCCAGCCACAAAAGACCCACGAACTGCAAAGGAATGGATCCGCAACCCATTTGTCACCAAACCAGGTGAATCCAGCATTCCTGTGCAAGAGGAAGAACAACTGATGGAGTTCACAAATGATGGCGGACTTAAAAGTACTGTATGTTTGAGACAACAACTCTGTCTGTGTCACGTCCGCTCAAGGAGTGGTGACAGTACTCGAGGGACGAGGGGAAGTAGTAAGAGTCGGATCCGAAATACACGGTGGAGACAGGGATTCAATAAGAGTCTTTACTGAGACACAAAAGGCAAAACAGAAATGAGGCAATGGAGGAGAGCAAATGAAACAGACCTGCGTGCGGCTGGGTGACGGGGAACATCAGGAAATACACCAGCACAGACCGAACGGTATGGGTGGCTTTTATAGCCAGAAGGCACAATTAACGGAATGAGGAACAGGAGAGTGAGTCCGGGGAGTAGGGAGGGGAGGGGCCCTGCTCCAGGCGCAGAGGAGGATGAGACAGGAGGGGAGGGGCACGCTCCTGGAGCAGACGAGGATGTGACAGTGCCCCCCCCCCCCTCAATGGACGCCTCCTGGCGGCCCACCTGGTTTGGATGGGTGAGCCGAATGGAATGCCCGGATGAGAGATGGGTCGAGGATCCAGGAACGGGGAACCCACTGGCGTTCTTCGGGACCATAGCCCTCCCAATCGCCCAGGTACTGCACTCCCCTGCCCATGCGCCTAGAGTCCACTATCTCCCGCACGGTGTAGACGGACCGCCGTCCACCATCCGGGGGGGGGGGGGGGGGTGTCGGAGCCAGGGTGCTGGTCTCCACAGCCTTGAGGAGAGAGACGTGGAAGACCGGGTGGATCCTCATCGTGGGTGGAAGCCGGAGGTTTACTGAGACCGGGCTGAGGATAGCCTCGATGGGGAAGGGACCAGCGAACCGTGGACCCAGTTTGGCCGATGTCCCGGCCAACCGGAGGTCCCTCATGGATAGCCACACCTCCTGCCCGACCTGGTAATTGGGTGCCTGGCGGCGACGACGATCTGCAACCAGTTGGTTCCGGGACGCCGTGCGCGACAAGGCGGCTCTGGTCTCCTTCCACACTCGATGGGCCCGTCTCAGGTGGTGTTCGATGGACGGGACCTCCACCTGGCCCTCCCGAGTGGGGAACAGACGTGGCTGATAACCACAGGCGTACATGAACGGGGACCGACTTGTGGCTGTGGAGACCAGGGTGTTGTGGGCGTACTCCACCCATGGCAAGTGGAGGGCCCACGACGCGGGACTGTGAAGGCACACACACCGGAGATCCGCCTCCAGGTCCTGGTTCTTTCTCTCCGTCTGGCCGTTGGTCTGGGAATGGTAGCCAGAAGACAGGCTCGCCGATGCCCCTAGGGACCGACAGAAACGTTGCCATACCTTGGACACGAACTGCAGTTCGATGGCGCAGTGGGGGGCAGGGATTGCGCATTGTCCTTGCTGAACGCCTCCCGCAGATCATGATAACAACGCAGCACGCCCTCGAGACTGATCTCTTTGGGCGCGCCGCCGCGGGAGGGGTTTCGCCCTGCCGTGGCCGACCGCAGGCAGTTGGCATAGCAGTAGGGGCTCCAACCCTGTATGGTGGGACCCTCCCAAGAGATGGGAGGGTCATGGGTGCTGAGCCAAGGGAGGCCAAGCAGGCACGTTGCGGGAGGGCATAATGAGGAATTGGTGGTGTTCAACATGGTTACCGATAACCTGAGTTTAAGGGGTACCTTAGCTAGAAGTCGACCGTCGAGGTCAAGAATCTCTTTAGGAGTCTTGAGATTTTCTAAGTCGCAGCCCAATGATTCTGCCAGTTGGGGATCAATGAAGCACCCGCCTGCACCCGAATCCACTAGCGCCCGTATCGTCTGGGAGTTGGACGGGCCGAATAATTCGCCGTCCAGATCCAATCGCATGACGGCCGCCGTCCTCGACGCCTCCAACTGCCGCCGCGGTCGCCGTTTGGCCGGGGACTTACGGGTGCTGGAGGTCTTAGGCGCAGGGGCTCTTGAATACGGCGACCCCGGGGCTGGCTCGATTTTCCCCGCTCCCCACCTGCAGCGGCTCGGGAAACTCCTCCTGGAGTCGTGCCTGCTCGTCGCGGTCGGGTGTGGTCGTCCACTGCTCGTTTCCGGGTTCGCTGGACCGCTGGGTACCTTGCTGCCGCTCCCGGAGGTGATGGTCCAAGGAGATGACTACATCGATCATCTCGCTGAGGGTGGTGGCAGCATCGCGGGTGGTAAACTCATCTTTCAGAGCGGCGCTCAGTCCGCGACGAAACACTCCTCTCAGCGCCCGATCGTTGTAGCCACTCCGGGCAGCCTGGATGCGGAAATCGATGGAGTACTCAGCGGCCGAACGCGTTCCTTGTACACAGTCATGAAGGAGTCCTTCAGCCTCGCACTCTGTGTGGTGGAACACTTGGCGAACCTCGGCCACAAAGTCCGGGTATGAACTGCAAAGTTCAGGCTGGGACTCCCGGACGGCCAATACCCATGACTCGGCCTGGCCCGTGAGCAGGCTAGTGATGAAGGCCACTTTAGCCTCATTGCTAATGAAGGCGGAGGGTTGTTGTTCAAAAACCAGCGAGCACTGCATCAGGAATTGAGCACAGCTCCCGGTTTCGCCTTCGTAGCATGAGGGGTGTGGCAGGGAGAGCTTGCGACTACTCATGGGGGGGGGGGGGGGAAATGAAGGGGCCGTCAGGGTAGCGAGGTGTGTCTCGACCTCCTGTAGGCGTTGAGCCAGCGAGGATGCGATGTGGCGGTTCTCCTCAATAGCTTGCGCCAGCTGGCTCGAACGCTCTGCCTGCTGGGCTAAGGCGGATATGAATTTGTCTCCACCGGCGAGATCCATAGTTGGCCGGTGTATTATGTCACGTCCGCTCGAGGAGTGGTGACAGTACTCAAGGGACGAGGGGAAGTAGTAAGAGTCGGATCCGAAATACACGGTAGAGACAGGGATTCAATAAGAGTCTTTACTGAGACACAAAAGGTAAAACAGAAATGAGGCAATGTAGGAGAGCAAATGAAACAGACCTGTGTGCGGCTGGGTGACGGGGAACATCAGGAAATACACCGGCACAGACCGAACGGTATGGGTGGCTTTTATAGCCAGAAGGCACAATTAATGGAATGAGGAACAGGTGAGTGGAAGGGCCCTGCTCCAGGCGCAGAGGAGGATGAGACAGGAGTGGAAGGGCACGCTCCTGGAGCAGACGAGGATGTGACAGCCGGTGTTCTGGGTTGAAGTGATCGCAGAATACCCCGAGATCGCCACAACAGCACTGAAAACCCAGTTGCTGTTTCTGACATCTCATTTGTGTGAAGCGGGGTTAAACATAAGCAAGACACTTTGGGTGTCATTGTCTCCCATTATCCCTAGATGGGACCGTCTCGTTGCAGAGAAACAAGCTTAGGGGTCCCACTGATTCAGTTGTAGTGAGTTGTATTTTTCATGCGCTTTGTACTTGTTTTTGTGGTGTACCTTATTTTGAAGGCACGTTTAAACATTACCATGGTGACCATATAGCGTTAAGGGGCAGAGACGATGTTACATATGTTGTTGGCGTGATGTTACCAGGACTCTGCTAATAAAGTTATATACACAATGGATTCATGTTTATTAGTATATTTAAAAGAAAGGGAAAACACAGTTGCCATGCCTGTCGTATCATTTTATTTTGTTGTATTTATCCGCCGGTCCGTGAAAATATTGTCTGACATTAAACCGGTCCGTGGCGCAAAAAAAGGTTGGGGACCACTGCACTAGAGTATAAGGCGCACCCCCAATGAATGGTGTATTTTCAAACGTTTTCCATATATATATAAGGCTATTGTGAATCACAAAAAATGTTCCAAATATAATATATAAATATATAAAAGTTTTCCACATTACCACATTATTAGGCGCTATAGTAGACCCTGGGGTTACGCATGACTTCTGCTAGGGGAAATGGAGTCGCTGACTGCTGACAGTGATTGCGAAACCCGTTGTGGCTCAATATTACTTCACATAAAAGGCGCACCTGCGTATAAGGCGCAGGGTCATTTTTTTGAAGAAAATTAAGGCTTTTGGGGGCACCTTATACACCGCAAAATACGGTATTTATTTTTCCTGATCATAATTGACAGCACTGTGAAGCACATTTTTTGTAATCACCTAATTCCAGTCATCCATACAGTCATAAACATTACACATAAACTTGGCCTCAAGGTGGGCTTTTGTTTATTTATTTACTTATTTGTTTGTTTGTTTATTTATTATATTTAAACAAACCTAAACGAACAATTCAAGTCTCAAGTCAACATAGCAATTCCTCTTAACTATGTTGTGGCTATCAGTAATCCTTTGATTCTTCAAGTATTGTCTCCAAAATATTCAAAATGGTAATACAAAGCACAAAGTATGCTTTTTTGTCATGAAGCAAATACGTAATGAACACAAAAAAACACCAATATAAAAAAAACATGGAAATGAAGTACTTTGTAAGTACTGATAAGCACCATAAAGGAAAATAAGTGATTTCAAGAATTTTTACAACGGCTTTCCAAGAGAAAGCCTTTCCAAAAAGTGCTCTCCCAGGAGGTGCTCGAAATCAGTCCAGATGATGTAAAGCCAGCCCATGTCCAGCCAAAGCGTGCCGTGTGCGGAATGTTCTTGGAAAGTGTCGATTGAGCCGGCAGCTCAAAATGACGTCGGTCTTTTGTCTGACCTGACGCTGCCCTGCGAAAGAAGGGCTGTGAACCAGCACAAATGTATTTAGTATCAATCATTAACGTATACCTAACACATCCCTGGCTCGCCAAGGTTCAGAGACATTTCATGTCCTGCGATACGCAGAATTCGATCGATAATGCACGTCTGTCTCAAAAAGTCTGCATTGCACAGCTTTGTGCCAATTGTGCAAATACGCATATTGCCCAATTAAATGATCACGCGCCCATATGGAAGTCCCACGAAGAAAAGAAAATGCACATCTACAATCCCGGTGATCGAGTCTTAAGCACCTGCTTGTTGTGGAGTACGTCGCTGTAGAAAAATCCAATTGAGCTTTCACATAAACTTGTGTGCTTTATGCCTACTTGTGATAAGGAGTGTCTTTTTGCTGCCTGCGGAGGGCGCAGATGGAGTAAGGCTTGGGTTGCAAGGTCATGCCCAATTTGGGCGCTACCGTGGGAACGCTTCCGGGGGGGAACTGAAGGTGGAACCTCTGGAGCAAAGTAGTGAAAAACAGAAACATCTCCATCCTGGCCAGTTGCTCACCGAGACAGTGACGCCTCCCTGCAACAAAAATGACCATATCAAGATACTGAATTTATACACACAAAGAAAATATACAACAAAAAAAAGCTGTCATTTGGGTAAAAGTGAATGGAAGTCGTCCGCTGAGTATTGGGAACCTAGCTCAAAAGCTACAGCTTTTGTTACAAAGCATCTACTGTCAATATTTACTGTACACAGAACAGTATTTATTAATTGATTTAAATAAGTGTAGTGCTCTAGATTTATCTTGTTTATCATGTTTATGTTTGTTACAGTAATTATAAGTGCCTTGCATGCTGGGTCCGAGAGGACCGTAATTTCATCTGTGCTGTATGTCATGCATATTAGCATATTTGACAATAAAGCTGACTTTGACTTTGACTTTGATCTTTACTTAAAGGACAACCCACGTATCGGACAAGTTGTGTCCATAATTTGTAAAATGTCTTCAAATGACTTCTACTGAGCGTATTTTAAAAAGATTCCACCGCATATAGCTATGTTTTATGTTTTAAGACTCGTGCTGAATATAACGGAAGTCCTGTTTTTGAGTTGGTGACAAGTCCGTACGTTACGTCATTGAAGGAACGCCCCTGACCGAAAAAAAGGACACATTGTAGCAGTCCTTCCATCACGTCAATGCATTTTGCTCTACTTTGGTCTGAAAACGTCGTGTAGGACCACAAAGAGGCAGAAGAGGGCGACAAAGCTCCATATAAGGAATTAATCAGCCTGTGGAAACGGGCTGATTAATTCCTCACACGGCTTTGTCGCCATGTACCTGCCTTTTTTGGTGCGACATTTCCCAGCCCTGATGCCTCAAAATGACACGGAATAAATTCTTTAATCGATTGCAAACATGTATGCTTTCTTCTTCAGAAATTTGAATCATATTCATAACTGGATGAGTAACAAGAAATCATTTTCTCAGACTCTGAAGCCATTGTTTTGATTCTAGAGCAAGACCTTCCGGTTTCAAATTGAAGTACTTTTTAGACACTTTAAGTCATTTTTATTGGTGTTTTGCATTTGACTAAAAATAACATACTGCGTGTTTTGGGTATTTTAGATGCTATAAAACGTTTTTCTGATGACAGTTCGGAAACAAAAAAGTGACGTTGGCTGTCCTTTATAGGACAACCGACGCCTCAGGACAAGTTGTGTCCATAATTTGTAAAATCACTTCAAATGACTTCTACTGAGCGTATTAAGATTCCACCTCATATAGCTATATTTAACGTTTTAAGACTCACGCTGAATATTCAGGAAGTCTTGTTTTTGAGTTGATGACGATCCTCACGTGACGTCACATTTGGAACGCCCCTGACCGAGAATGCGATACACATTGTTTGGTCTGAAAATTTCGTGTTGATCCGTGTTGATGGCGAAATTAGAAGGAAAACACATAAATAACGCGATGGTGAACAACAAAGACAACTATTTGATATTCGCTGACACAAATTCCCAGCAGACAAATCAGACCATTTCCAACGGAGCTTGGGCACCATCTTCTGCATTTTCTGGGATGCTACACATCCGTCCTGACGCCTCAAAATGACCCGGAAGAACTTCTTTAATCGATTGCAAACATTTATGCTTTCCTCTTCAGAACTTTTTGAATCATCTTCATAATTGGATGAGTAACAAGAAAGCATCTTCTCCGAATCTGAAGCCATTGTTTTTATTCTGGAGCAAGGCAAGACGTCTTGGCGTGACGTCACGAACTGGGGGTAGTTAGCAGCCGGCTGAGCCTCACCGTGGATTGCGCAATCACTATGCTAACTGTGCTGGCTTGCTCTATAGTGAGATTGCATTGCTGTCCCTCTGAATATCGCTATTAAAGTGTTCAAAAGCTTTTAGTATATGAACTAAATTTCTACAGTTTAGCTGGTGTATATAATGTACAGTCACTGTACATTATAAACACTGTACTACAGTGTTTATTTTATTTTATTTTTATCAAAACTGTGTGCGTAGGTGAGGCACACAGTTCTCCTGCCTCATGACAGGGGGCGCTGGTGATTAGAGATTATTCTTTCTCCTCGGCTGCAGAATAATAGAATTAGTGACAGCAAGCTACAGTAAACAGTTAGCAAGTTAAGTGCAACCATCCAGTAATTTTTTCGTGTTGCTTGGCCTTATTTTCAGAATGGTGGACTACATATCTAAATTGAAATACTTTTCTAAACTGGACTTTCAATCAAAGCAGGAGATAATAATTAAAGGAAGACCAATACCGGACTGTATAGCTCACAAACGGTGAGGGATGAATGTAAATCTCCCGGACAGCTTCTCATCTTTTTGGCCAAGAAGGATCTCATTGAAACTATTCGTGCAGCGACAAAGTTGCTCCACCTCATGCACACTGTTCCAGCTACTACAGCATCAATGGAGCGGTCATTCTCAGCACAAAAGACTGAAAACATACAGTTGGAACAGGACTATTCAAGGATGACTTTCTTCACTGGCAGTGATCTCCATTGAGACAGTGAGACTTGGACTTCATTTATAAGTAAAGGTAACACGATAATAAAGTTTTTTTAATTCTTTTTTTCTATGCTACAGTTTGTATACAGTATATAAAGAATGCTGACATGACATTTGAAACAAAACACGTTAACTGTTGCCAATGAAATGGTGAATAAGCTACTCTGTGGAGTTCATATATTTGGAAATCTGACTGTGATAACGTCAGTGCCTCACCAGCCATGAACCTCACCGCACGTCACTGTTTCGATGGTACAAAACGTTTTTCTGATGACAATTAGGCTACAAAAAATGGTGTCGGTTGTTCTTTAAATACTAAATATATGCCGCTGTTTGTTAAATAATGTGTTAACTGCCACCGTAAAGTGATTCTGCCTCAGTTTTTTGCTCCCAATTCAAAGCAAAACATGGGTACAATGACGGGTTGTATCTTGAAAAAGTTGCGACTCCGTACTCTTGTGTAAAGACAACATTTTGGATTTTGTACATTTTAGATTTTGTAAAGAACTTTAGTTACAGTAAACCCTGCACATTTGCAGTTTTTTTTTATTTACTTTTTTGCTTTTTAACCAAACCTCTGTCATTCGCACGACAGAAATGCCAATCACCACCTGATGTTAGTTGTCGAGCTTCATTGACACAAAATATACTACGTACTTTGCTGATCTTGTGGCATCTCGAAGCAAATAGTGGAAGGTTTATATACTAATGGATGATCTTTGTAGTAGAGCTAAATCTAGAGTGAATGAATGAGGGAATGAATATATATGAATAGCTAATACACACACACACATACTGTCAAAAAGTGTTTCACAATAACAATAATAATAACACATTTCATTTATAAGCGCCTGTCAAAACTCTCAAGGTCACTTGACTCTATTTATAATTTTAACTGGCTACAAGAATGCCAGGGGTTGCATTTTTTTCTGTTTGGTGAGTCAATATGTGTGTGACCGCGAGGTCGATGTGCAGTGGGCCCATAGACAATTTTTGTGGACACTTCTGGTTCTTCCTGTGTGAATGTCTTATGGCTTCTAATATGTTTGCGTTCTCACCAATAGGCTCTACAGAAACCTGATTGCTTAATGGACTCTAAAGTGTTAACTCACCGAGTGAGAACGGCAGGAAGGCTTCACGCCTCACGAAGTTACCATTGCTGTCCAGGAACCTCTGTGGTGAGAAGACGCCGGGATCCAACCAGTACTTCTCATCAAAGTGCACTGAATAGAGGTTGGTGATCACCATGGTGCCTTTGGGAATGGTGTAGCCATTGACGTGCGCCTCCTGGGAGGTGGCGCGGAAAATGCCGAGTGGGACGATGTTGCAGAAACGCAGAACCTCATGCAGGACGGCTTCCACGAAAGGCATCTTCTGTTTGTCTTCAAAAGAGGGCGCGCGCCCATTTGCCAGCACACTGTCAATCTCCCTGTGCACCCTTTCTGTAGAGCAGAACACACATTGTATGTGCGGAATATACAAATAATATCAGGTACATATATGAAATGGTTTGTTTCAACATATTTCTCAGCTCTTAGAACGTATGTTGTTTTGCAGGTGTTTCAACTTTACTAATTCTGGTGATATCTTGTCTTGGAAGTTTCATTCGCCCCCTGAAAATGCTGTAACTACTCATATAATGTCATGACTCAGTCAATCCAACTTTCAATTCACCAACTGCCAGATTGCTTATTATGACCTCTTTCTTCATGTTGTCCTTTGGGTAGGCAGGAATAAATATAAAAAAAATTGAAGCAAAACGACGTACTGAAACTAAATATCCGAAAGGAGCCACAATGAATTTGTCATGATAAACAAACTGTTCATTTTTTTACATGCAATTCAAATATAGTTAGACATAAATTCTATTCCTGTGTTTTCATGAATCACGATATAAAAATCTTTAACTTCTGAAAAAAAAATAGACAAAGCCCAGACTGATTTCTATTCATTCCAGGCGGGAAACTTGAATCTCAAGGCACCATGTATTACTGTGGAGTGACTTGGTGTCATCTTGGCCAAGAAACTATGTTGAAGTGAGTTTAGGAGATTATTTTTGGCAAAGGTAATAATTTGCCACAATTCTACACCCTTGTGTGTGTGGGGGGGTCAATTACTCAGGGATTCACTTTCAAATATCTGAGTTTCAATACAATGCAATACAAAACATATTGATTTTGATAGCACTGCTATATATATACAGTGAAGTCTCGTTATATCGATATCGGTTATATCGATACTATTTTTATGAACGCAACGAGAAACTTTACATGCCGCAGGATCGGATATATCGATAGTCCGGTTATATCGATATTTTTTTCCGACTCCTGAGAATATCGATCTAACGAGACTTTACTGTATATATATCAGCTGAAGCTGTAACAAAGCGATTAACATGGACAGCTATCATATACAGGAAATAAATTAGTCACAAAGATTGTAGAAAGCACCTGGGAATAAAACTTAAATAAAGTCTGATTCATGCTGAGTCAAATGCCAAAGAGTACAAGTGAGTTTTGAGACGGGTTTTAAAGATGGGCAGCGAGGGGTCTTGCCAAATGTTCAGTGGCAGGTCATTCCAGAGAGTGGGACCAGCAATGGAAAAGGCTCAATCGCCTTTGAGCCTCTGTTTAGTTTTTGGCACATCTAATAATGTCTGGTCAGCAGACCTGAGGTGTCGGGAAGGTGTGTAGGGTGGATGAACTCGGTGAGGTAAGGAGGACCGAGGCCATTTAAAGATTTGAAAACAAATACAATCTTGAAAAGAACTTTAAAATGTATATGGAGCCAGTGAAGGGATGCCAGAGTAGGAGTTATGTTCCCTCTTACAAGTACCAGTCAAGAGGCGAGCACCGGCATTCGGGACCAGTTGGAGACGCTTCATGGAGGACTGGTTGACTCCAAAGTAAATTACATTACACTAATCGAGCCGAGATGTGACAAAAGCATGACTTACTGTTTCAAGGTCCTCATGCGAATTTTTTTCTTCTATGTTTCTTCTAAATGTCCATTGCATATTGGTACACACTAACAACTGTTTTATTTTGTGCATGTTGAGCAGATTGGGTCTCAGTGACCTAAGGTTGGGGGTTAGTTAGAGTAATTTAACCCGGTGAATTTGGGCAACTGAAGATCTGAACCTGGTTCCAATTTCGGACATATAGTGATGTTGAAGTACATTTGTTGTCGTACTTCCTTTTGTCGCTATTTCTTCAAAAATATTGCGAATAAAATTGGCATTTTCCACCACAATTACTGTACACTGATAACCTGGTAATCCACTTCTTGGTAGCTTTAAATGATCAATAGATTTAATCTTTACAACTTGTTGGATCAAAATCTTGAACCGTTCTGGATAAATTTTCTCAACACAACGTGGTGCTTTAAAGAACTCAGCGTTGCCTCCGTACCTTTTAGACCTCATCTTCGGGTTGACTATTTGGGTTACTTTTGGCTAAGCTGTTTTATGATTGCTTGATAGCTGACCTTGTATATTGGGGTAGAGGGCCATGTAGAGCATCGCCCAGCGCAGAGTGTTTGTGGTGGTCTCGGTGCCGGCGATGATCAGCTCCCCCACCGAGTAGATGAGGTTCTCGTAGGAGAATGACGAATCGAGGTTTTTCGCATTCTGCTCCAACTCATCCAAATAGGCGTCAACATAGTGCCGCGGTATATTCGGCACCCGCCCTTGAGAAAACCTCTTGATGACTTGTAGCAGGAAGTCGTAGACCTCGGCGGCATTGCGGAAAAGCTTTTGGTGTTTCCCAAAGGGCACATACTCAATCCAAGGGAAGGCATTGTAGAGGAAGGCCCAGCTGCTCACTGCCAGCTCCACGTTTTCACTGAAGAGCTCGATCATGTGCTGGAAATTGCTGTCGTCGTAGGTGAAGCGCTGGCCGAAGATGATCAGATTGGTAATGTTGGAGACGGCGTTAGTCACTAGGTGTTTGGGGTTGAAGGCCTTGCCTTTGTGCTCATCAATGGCGTCCACAAAGAACATGCACTCCTCAGAGATCTTCCTCTCAAACAGTCTCTGACTGCTGCCAAAGTACCTGAATGAGTTGCATGCCAACTTGCGGTGCTCGATCCAACTTTTGCCATATTTGCAATTGAGAAGACCTTTGGAAGAACAACTCTCCATTAGTTGAATGTTTCATTTTGAGTCACTCACTTCATGTCTTTGTTACTTTTCTTTGTTCATGTTTCTCTTCCTCTTTCCACAGGTAGGCATTTGAAGAAGCTCACAACAGCAACACTTTTACCTCTGTGACAGCTCATTGAATTTAGCAATACAGTGGTTTGAATGTTGCTTTGAAAACTGTCTTAACCAAACCACATGTTACCACACAAAAGTGTATTAGCTATTGTTAACACCTAATGACATTGTATTTTCTTGTTGTATTCATTGATCGTCTCTTTAATTAGAGATACAAGGGATTTCATTGATAAATATAGGTACCACCGTTCTACTAGAATTAATACCCTAATCATCCAACATATTTTTGTGAGTGTAATTGGAAGAGTCTGCATAAAAATCCTTGTCTGAGCTGACATCTCTCACCGCTATGGTTCTTGACCTGTTGTCAGTTGGTCTTTGACAAATAACACTGAATATTTTTTCTTGTGAAATTCAAATGGAAAACATCACACTGTTCTTACCACCCATTTTCGTCATTTTCTTGAAGAGAGGTAAGGATGGCCGGTCGGCAAAAACCTCGCTCTGATGGTAAAGGCATTCCTTGACACAGTCGTATCCATTCAGCACCACAGTCAAGATGCCTCCAAGGTCCAGACTGAAAATCTGAAGGACACACGTGACCACATGAGCCTTTGTAAACTGGGTCAAGGGCCATCGAAAAGTAGGTCCCTCAATCAGGCCAAAGACATCTTGCTCTGGGACAAACATCCCCTTCACCTTTACTTTCTTCGGCATGAAATTGATAAGAGTTTAAGATTTCTGATCCATGTCTCTATTAGTAGTTGTATTAGATGTGTTATTTGTATCAGTTTTAGATGTAGTTTTACTTTTAACATTAGTATTGGTGTTTGTTTTGGTTTTACTTTTAAATTTAGTATTACTGTTAATATTAGTTTTAGTATAAAATTGAATTTGTACTACCAGTATTACATTTTTTTTTATTCATTTAATTTACTTAGTTTTCAATTTAGTATTAGTGTTAGTTTTGCTTTTAGTTTTAGTATTATTATCGATATTCGAAGTATCAATATTACATTCAATATTGACAGTTCCTAAAGTGTGCAAAACCTTTATCCCGATCTTCCAAGTTTTTCAAGTTAGGGCCGTCACTTGTTCGTTTACAGTGTTTTCTTAAAATGTATGTTGTTATGATTCAAAAACCTGAGTTGCATGCTAGATTTTGATATCCTGTAATTTGACTGAACTGAAAAATAAAGGAAAGAGGCAGTCACATTGTATATGCACTTTCAGCTGGGGAAAAAAACAGTTCAACATGCAAATGTAAAATGAAAATACTCACATAAATGGCACTCAGACTAGTCTTACATCAAAACAAATACTACAATATGTGTTTTCTGACTTTCTAAAACGTTCAAAGAAGTGGTTTACTTCTTTATATTCACTTGTTTTTTTTAATTTAGATTTTACAATACAGCGCCATTTTTCTTTAAAAGCATCGATATATATTTTCGACAGGATATGGAGTTGCAGCTGAGTTGGAGCCAATCCTTGCTGAAGCAAGTTGCAGACAGAATCGGTCCCAAGCTTCATTAGAGTGCAGAGTGACACTTCGGGCAAGAAGCATGAGTATCCTGAGAAACCCTTGCAAAAAGTAGACGAGCATGCACACGCCACATTGATCAGGGGATGTGCTCGTTCGTCACTTTTGTACTGTGTCGGTCTATTAAAAATATGCAACAAAAAAGTTTAGGGGGCAGTCAGGAACGGATTAAAAATTCAATTTATTTCATTGAGGAAGGTTGATTCAACGTTCAAGTAAAGTGAGTTTGAGCTCTGTCACTGAACAATGTAAACCAATAAGCCACAGGTGTCAAAGTCAAGGCCCAGGGGCCAAATCTGGCCCGCCACATCATTTTATTCGGCCCACAAAAGCAAATCAAGCATGTCAACTGCCATGATGCTTACTAAAGTCCGAACCAAAATTTCAAATTGTAATATGTAAACCACCATAACAGTCATTGTTCTTGACATCAGATTTGAAAACTACCCAGCCATGCATTTTCTGTACCTCTTATTCCTCATTAGGGTCTCGGGGGGGGGGGGGGGGGGGGGGGGGGGGGGGGGGGCTGGAGTCTATGCCAGCCTTCTTCGGGCACTAGGCGGGGGACACCCAGAATTGGTTGCCAGCCAATCACTGGTCACACGATTTGAAAACTAGTTATTCATTAATTTTTTTGTGTGTTCTGTATGTAACATGTGGAGGAGATGAAACATTCTCATGGTTTCCCCAAATTCATAAAGGTAACTACAATGTGGCCCGTGGCAAAACAATTAGTTTGACACTCCTGCCATAAGTTATGGAACCACTATTCTCAAATCATCTTTCTAAAAAGATATGGGAAGGCATTGGATGCACTGCAATGACTTTTTTTTTCTGCAATAGGCATGCAGGGATTCTAAACGCAGGTTTCGTAACGCTGCATGCATTGCTGTGCAGAAACAATGACCGTACCTGTCCGTGAACTTCACTCTGCTTCTTGAGGAAAACGTGCGGCTCGGTGACGAGAGACATAATGTTCCCAATGACAGGGATGGGAGAAGGCCCAGGAGGGAATCCCGGGGGTCTCCTCTGCTTGACGATCTGACGGAGGAGCAGCACGACGAGGAAGGCGAAGCTGACGCCGCACACAACCAACAGAACCTGCGCATTCGACATGTGAGTCAGAGACGGTGATTTAATTGAGACCATTTTGGTGTGTGCTGTGATCCGGTTCCGTGAACCGCTTGTCGTCCTCTGCCGACTTGGACTGCTCGACGAGGCTCTGGAGAACATAATGTCTCATCTTGCACGCTTTCCATCCCCCGCCTTCTGGGCCAAGATTGGCCAGAAAGTCAGCGGTGGTTACTGAACTTTGCTCTGGATCACTAATAGACATCTTTTTTCTTTCGGTCTTTCTTTTTTTGGGGGGAGGGTAGGGGGCGGGTTCGTGAATTGGCTCACGTCATCAACCTACGTCGTCGTTCTAATGCTAAGTCATAGAATTTAAATTCCAAACGGAGATTGGATACTTTATAATGTATACACTTTGTGGACATTTTTGTGTGGAGGTGTGCCGTGGGATTTTTAATGTTTTCTAATTTAAAATGTATACATTAACGAAACAAAGGTTGCGTGTGGATGGGAGAGAGAGTGAGAGAGAGAGATCACCAACGGCCGTTTTTCATGGGCAGATTTATTTATTTTTCTTCATTCGTTCGGTCGTTCATGTACAGTACTTTTTTAAATATTTAATTATTAAAATGTTTGTGCGTCGACTTCACAGTGCAGAGGTACCAGGTTTGAGTCTACCCGTGTGCTTGCTTGGGTTTTCTCCGGGTTTCCTCCCACATTCCAAAACATGCACTGCGCGGCAGTCTGATTGAACACTCCAAATTGACTCGAAGTGTGAGTTGTTCCTTTCTGCATACCCTGCGATTGGCTGGCTACCCTTGTATGTATTTGCAGGGCAGGCAGTCATCCACAAGGTAGAAAGAGAAATGATTGAAAATTATGTCACAAATGACATTGAGAACACCTAAACTAAAGATTGGTTGGTGAATGACTACATAGTTTTAATTTTGAGTTTTGTGGTTTTTTTTAGTCATGGATATATTGTAATTGTGTTCATACCTCGACATGAACATTCAAAATATTAATATTGAAATGTAAAATGATAGTTAACTATGTGAGATTGTCTCGATTGTGTATACTGCATATGATAGTTGTCCACGTTAAGCACTTTGTTACAGTTTCAGCTGTTGTTAAAGGACAACCGACGTCTCCGGACAAGTTGTGTCCATAATTTGTAAAATGGCTTCAAATGAATTCTACTGAGCATATTTTAATAAGATTCCGCCGCATATAGCTATATTTTACGTTTTAAGACTCGCGCTGAACATTCAGGAAGTCTTGTTGGTTGGTGACCAGTCCGTACGTGACATCACTAAAGGAACGCCCCTGACCGAAAAAAGACGCATTGTAGCGGTCCTTCCATCACGTCAATGTATATTGCTGTACAGTGAGACCTCAACTTACGAACACCTTATATTACAAACTTTTCATCTTACGAACGTCATATTTATAAAAGTTAAACCTTATAATAAGCACTATTTTCATAATAAACACCCACCACGGCTGGTCCATCAAGCACACGACCTTCGGATCTGGCGGAGTGATCTTCGGCGGAAGCACACGACCGAACAGCGCTCCAGCCGGCGGTACTTTCCACACCCCCTCTCATTGAATGCACACGTCGATCGCCAACTTGGAGCTTTTTGCTGATAATTTTACTATGGTGGGGCCGAAAAAAAAAAACCCCACCACAGGCTCGTGTTCAGCCCAAGACGACACAAAATAAAATCACCGTTGCTGAGAAGAAGGAGATAATTGAAAAACACGAACGAGGTGTGCGTTTGTGTGATTTAGTGGCTGAGCACGTCTATGCTAAGTCAACCATTGCTACCATTCTCTGGAACAGAAAAGCCATCAAAGGTGCGTCTGTTTCAAAAGGTGTTTCCGTGCTCTCAAAGCGACGGTCTTGGGCAATCGAAGAAGTTGAAAAACTTTTGTTAATTTGGATTAACGAAAAGCAGCTATCCGGCGACAGCGTGAGTAAAGCTATTTTATGCGAGAAACCACGGCTAATTCACGGCGATATCGCCATGGGCCAATCTGGAAGTTCGGCGCTTATTGAGGATTTTAAAGCCAGTAACGGATGGTTCGAGAACATCTGAGGAGGAGATGGCTGCAGCATCAAGTTAGCTCATAAAGGCAATGTTGGCAAAGTGGCATGATGTGCAGGCTTTTACCGAACAGTTCCATTCAGAAAAGACTGTGTCTATGACAATCATCAACATGAACAACAATGTGATGCCTCAGCTTCGTAAGACCTTACAAGTCTGAAAGCAACAGGTGTCAATTAAGAGGTTTTTAATCAGCAAAAATGATGAGGAGTCTCCAAAGAAAAAAGAAGAGAAGCCACACCAGAGGTTAAGTTACCAACAGTCCTTATGGAAGGTGACTCTCCTTCCATAAGCCATCAACGACCATCAAAAAGGTGAAAATAAAACTTTATTTTACAGCTCTTTATTTCTTTAATTACAGTACTCATGTAATGTGCCTCTTTCCAAACAGCAATTCCCTTTGACCTTTGACCTCCAACGCCATTCCATCAAGCCATCAACGACCATCACAAATGTAAATAAAGTGACTTTATGATACAATGCAGTGTATTTCTTTCATTACAATACAATAGCACATTTATTATACATAGAATAAGGTATGTTGTGTGCTGTTTTAAGGCTTATTTAGTCGAAAAGTATATTTTGTGGAAACCCGGGAACGGATTATTCCCAATTTCCTATGGGAAAAAAAAATTCAGATACACACTTTTCGCCACACACTCTGTATGGAAACCAATTAAGTTCGTAAGTTGAGGTCTCACTGTACTTGTTTGGTCTGGGGACCTCGTGTTGCACCCAAAAGCCGCCAGAAGAGGGCGTCCAAGCTCGATATAAGGAATTTATCAGCCTGTGGAAACAGAGGTGGCCACAGGAGGTGCCATTCTGTGCCTCTTTTTCAGTGAGACATTTCCCCTCAATGTTGCCTCAAATTGACACGGAATAAATTATTTAATCGACTGCAAACATGTATGCTTTCCTCTTCAGAACTATTTGAATCATATTCATAACTGAATGTGTAACAAGAAAGCATATTCTCCGAATCTGAAGCCATTGTTTTGATTCTCCAGAAACGCAAGACGTCTTGGCGTGATGTCACGAACTGGGGGCAGGACTTTCTGAAAATGCCCAATTCGCAGCTCAATTTTTTTGCAGATTTTTGACATTTTAAGTCATTTTTATTGGTGTTTTGCATTTGACTAAAATATCATACTGCATGTTTTGTGTATTTTAGATGCTATAAAACGTTTTTCTGATGTCAGTTAAGAAACAAAAAAAGTGACGTCGGTTGTCCTTTAAAGCACAATATAAATCAATATGTATGTATTGTAAAGAGCTGGCACTACAAATATGGCTATCACAATAATAATTCCAGTATTGTATGTCTATTGTGTCTGTGTAAGCTCTCAATCGTACAGGAGCGGCCCATCGATGAAAAGGTTTCTTCAGCCGTCATCTGTACTTCTTTGAAGGTGTCGGACGTTTCTTATCTAAGAAACTTCGTCAGCAAACTAAAGTCTTACTGGTAGTTTAGGCCCTATATATATATATATATATATATATATATATATATATATAATCTCATTTTCCGTACCGCTTATTCCTCATTAGGGTCGCGGGGGTTGCTGGAGCCTATCTCAGCTGTCTTCGGGCACGAGGCGGGGGACACCCTGAATTGGTTGCCAGCCAATCGCAGGGCACACAAAGACATACAACAGTCACTCTCACACTCACACCTAGGGACAATTTGGAGTGGTCAATCTGCCTGCCATGCATGTTTTTGGAGTGTGAGAGGAAACCGGAGGACCCGGAGAAAACCCACGCGGGTCCGGGGAGAACATGCAAACTCCACACAGGGAGGCCGGACCGGTACGCGAACCGGCGACCTCTGCACTGTGAAGCCGGTGTGCTAACCACTCAACTACCGGGCCGCCTATATATATATATATATATATATATATATATATATATATATATATATATATATATATATATAGTAAAGTCTCGTTATATCGATATTCTCGGGAGTCTGAAAAATATCGATATAACCAGGACTATCGATATATCCGACCCTGCGCGCATGTAATTTTCTCCTTGCGTTCATAGAAATAGTATCGTAATCAGCGGTACTATCGATATAACCGATATCGATATAACGAGACTTTACTGTATATATATATATATATATATATATATATATCCCTACTGTCCAGACATGGCGGTGACGGACTCTGCTATTGTGGTATTTTTTTAAGTCTTTTGCTGTGTTTAGATTCTTTTTTTGCAATTTAAACTTGGAAGAAGCTTGTATGATTTTTCGTGGTTTCTAGTTCTACAAAACACTTAGTCGATATGTACCAAAAGAATTTATACTTCATCCATAGAAATGTTTTACTTCAGTGGCTATGTCTTATTTATTTACTCTGTAACACGTTTAATATTCATTTGAATTGTTTAATTATATTCCTTTTTTTTGCACTGTTTTGCACAGACTGTGAAATAGTTATTTCAATTCATTTGTACACCAGTGTCCTTTATTTGACTTGAAAAAGGATTTATGTCACTTATGATACTTGAGCTGAAATGACAAAAACAAAGCAAAAGCATCACTCATTTTCTTTCTATTCATATTTAGAATGATGTTTGGCAGGAGCTATTGTAATTACTGACTCTGTGTTGGGATACATTTGAATTATCTTCTGCAGTGCAGCATAAACTGATGAATATGCAAAATCTGTGGGTATTGGCCGCACAGTACGCTGTGGCTAAATGGCATGCCAACAATATGGACCCCTTGGCATTATTTTACCATCTTTGTTACTGATTTATTGCTTTATTTTGTACATATACTGTATATGCTAGTTGCTCCATATTCGGCACCGAGTAAGCAGCAGTGGCTGTTTGAAAGTGCTCTATAAATATAGCTGAGTTGAGAACCGAGGATTGCCTCTACTTGTCCAGTATTGCTGGTTCAGCAAATCAACTTTGCCCCACTAAGTAAGTGGCTGCTGATCGTCGAAATGCAGGAGAGCAGTTCAGACCACATACTATTACATTTTAGGTCAAAGGTTAAGGTATGCACGACATTCCAAACTCTCCAAGCTGGTTGACTAAAACCATTTGGCACGTTTTGCACATTCAAAATTTTATACTTATGGTATAAGCGTACTGAGGCAGTTCATTGATGCTGAAGGAAGCGGATGTTGTTTATTTCTCATTGTTGTTGTTGTTTTTTAATGTAAGACACTTTTGATAAGAACACCTTTTAGAATCAGAATCAGAATCAGAATCATCTTTATTGCCAAGTATGTAGAACACACAAGGAATTGTTTCCGGTAGAACACGCTGCACTAGTATCGTTGTCAAAAAAAACCTGCTAAGTGGCACTTTTATTTGGCTTATCCCGATTACTCACTGCTCATTATTCCCAAAGCTGTTTATCCAGCTGTTTCTTCCCGTTGAGGCAGCTGGCATGATTTAGTTGGCCTCAAATGGCCTCCTGCAGACCTGTGCCAATGACTCAGCTTTGTTAGGGCTACCTAATGAGGACTTTCTTGCAAATCATGTGGTTTCTTCCTGCCAGACCCCCTCACTGGAAAATGGCAATCCGGGAAGCATCAAACACATCTGTCAAGTGTAATCAAATAAACGTGTTCCGACTGTACGCATGATCTTGTCAGTGCTCCAAATCATGCAAAAAGATGCAGGTTGGTGACACAAATTCCATATCTGCAGTGTAACATCGTGTGTATACATTTTATACCCACATTATCTCAGTTGTTTAATTTCACCTCTGCTCACTTGAGTTCCATTCACACAAAGCAAAAATACCACGAAAAGCCTGCTAAAACATCAGAGCTTTGTTGGGGGTTAATCTGAACTGTAAATGCTGTCAGGTGTGTGCTGACTGCTCATTTAACATGAGCCACATCACTAATTCTAAGCGGGTGTGTGCACTTGTAATCACATTGGCTGTTGTTTGTTTCTACTTCACTTCTCAAAAATATTTTTTCTTTCAATTGAATTGAACAGGTGGCCCGGCGGTTCAGTGGTTAGTGCGTCGACCTCACAGTGCAGAGGTCATGGATTCTATCTCCGGTTTCCCTGTGTGGAGTTTGTGTCTTCTCCCTGGGCCTGATTGGAATTTCTCCGGGAACTCCAGTTTCCTCTCACATTCCAAAAACATGCATGGCGGGCTGATTGAACAATCAAAATTGTCCCAAGGTGTGAGTGTGAGTGTGAGCGTGGATGGTTGTCCGTTTCTGATTGCCCTGCGATTGGCTGGCATTTTGACCAAATTGGCTGGCCTATTGCCCAAAGACACCTGGAATAGGCTCCAGCATCACTCGTCACCCTTGTGAGGATTAAGCGAATTGAAAAATGAATGAATGAATGAATTATATTATCAATTTAGGTTAAATTAATGAAGGCAAATGTTTAAAAACGATTAGTTTTTTTATACCACAAAAATAATGACATTTGTTATGTTATATAATGTTATGTTGTTATGTTATGTAATGTAATGTTGTTATATAATATGTTTACTTATCCATTGTATGTAGCAACTCATTAAAAAAATTAAGTACCAGTATGCTTTTTTAAATTTTACTGTTCATTCAAAGTTCACCTCAGCTGTGGCGACCCCTGAAAGGGAAAAGCCGAAATGAAAAGAATATTCACCTCAGTAATGTAATATTGACACAACAGTAACATAGCATGGTGTTGATTGAAATAAAAAAAAATTGCATCTTAAAATGATATGATTTTCTGGGGGTGAGAGAGGGTAATCAAAATCAGATTTAGAATAATCTTTATTGGCCAAGTATGTAGAACACACGAGGAATTTGTCTCCGGTGGAACACGCTGCACTAGTATCATCATAAAAAATACATGACAAAGAAGTATTGGGGACACTAATAAAGGCTATTCCAATTTATTAATGTAAGGTATTCTGATTCTGATTCTGAAGTTTTACCACTTAGGAACAACTGCGAGACAATGTCCAAAGCATCATGCTAACAGTGGTTCAAGTGAGTACAGAGTTGGAGCTACAATGATTATAACAATATGTTGTTCCACGGGTGTGTGCAAAATTGCAAAGAGGCACTATACAGTTCTATTGTGGTTACTGTTTAGAGAGTTAATGGCGACAGGGGAAGAAGCTGTTTCAGTGTCAGCTGGTTTTGGTTCGCATGGATTGGTAGCGCCTGCCTTAGGGTAGTAGCTGGAAAAGGTGGTGGGCAGGGTGCGGAGGGTCCACAGTAGGATTTTCCGTGCTCTTTTCGTGATTCTTGCAGTGTGCAAGTCCTCGAGAGTGGGTAAGGGCGGTGATGATTTTTTTCCCCGCCCTTCTAACTGTCTGTTGAAGTCAAATTTTGTCCATTTTTTTGTGGCGGCCCCGAACCCAACTGTGATGGAAGAACTCATAATTTATTCGATGACTGCCGTGTAGAAATGTCGGAGCACCTCCTGTGGCAGGCCATGCTTCTTCAGCAGCCTCAGGGATTACATCCTTTGTTGGGCCTTTCTCAGGATGGAGTTGGTGTTGACCTCGCACTTCATGTCTTGGGAGAAACTCGAAGGTCTCGACGGTTGACATGGGGCAGTTGGATTGTTGAGGGGCAGCTGTGGTGATGGATGTTTTGTGAAGTCCATTATCATCTCTCCTTTCTTGAGCGTGTTCAGCTCGAGATTGTGGGCAAGAGATACTTGTAAGATGTTTTTTTTTAAATATACAGGTATTTATTTCAGATATAAAATGTAAACATTTTCCCAAAATGTCAAACTACTGTATTTCAATGAACTTGGGCTATTGCTGATTGTCAAACACTCACGCAGTGGAATATACCTTCCCTCATTCACTGTGGAAATTGCTTGTTGCCTAATGAAATTTTCCCAATTACAATAAAGTTAAATCATTGATCACAATTAGTAGGCTTCAGTTCCCGTTTCCTTCCACTGTACATCTTTATATAATTATTTGCCATCTGGGTGGCTGGCATATAATTATTGCTAGTCCTAGAAATTCATGTTTCCAGAGCCTCCCTTTTGGGGCACCTGCTCACTAGAAAATATCGATAGTTCCTGTGAAAGTCTGAAATATTATTGTGAGTTGAGTATATTGTGAGCCATACCACGAACATAACATTTTCTGAATGGTAATCAATCACATGGCAGATATGAAAGTCAGCTTTCGGAACCACTGTCCTACATGCTAATATTTGATTCTCCTTTGCAATGCCGGCCTGTCAGAACACAACAAAACAAAAACAAAACAAATCCAAACAAAATAAAAGCAAATACAAATACGTAGACAACTAAATGCACAGAGTGATATCATGACAAGACACCCAACATCATTGTACATGCTGAAGGGAAGGTTTATGAGAGGTTAAAAATGGGTGTGGCAATTACTAATTCTGTAAACACTGGCCCCGGCGTTCCATAAAAAATATTTATTCACACAATTTTGATTTCTGCTGTTTTGAGATCCCCCTGACCCTTCAAAGACCAATGGTATGGTGTTCCTGTGGGAACGTGCAAATGTGGTTGTGAGCAGACAACTCACACTACTGAAATGCACTTATAAATGAAATTTATTATTATTATTATTATTATTAGTAGTAGTAGTAGTATTATTAGTATTATTATAATTATGTTTAAAATTTTACACAATTCCCACAATTCTCTTTGCTTTAAGGTTTTTAAACGTTAAGTTTTTTCACTGCTTATGACTTAATGATGGCTGACATGTGAGCACTGACATTACTGTTCCGGCTAGTCTGAGACCCCACTGAAGAAGGTGATCCAAGGTATCCAAGGGAATTAAAAAAATGCCAATGAATCACCACGATTTTAAGAGACCATTATTTTATGATCTTGTTTTAATGCTGAAGGGCAAAGGTTTCTTTTATTTAAATGCAAATAGGTGCTGAAAATGGAGCCACCTCCTCTTCACCCTAAGAAAACTCTGTGTTACAACCAATTAGAAATTATGCGGTCCTTGGCATCATTTCTAACATTAAAAATTCTATAGCTACATTTGAACTGACATGAAATGTTTCTGCGGGGGGTTTTATTTGTTTGTTGTTATTTTTTTTTTTACAGGTTTGCCACAATGCGATTGGCTGCCAGCGGACCATGATCAAGTGATCACAGAACCCTCGGGAACATGCATAAAAGCAAGTTCTGTGGGTGTGGACAGCACATCCTCTACTGAGCCGAGGCTTCTATCATCATTCGCCAATCCTGTATCGCTCTATGGTAAGTAGATACCAATCCATTTATCATTTGACAAGCGTTGTGATGAAATTGCCAGTAGCTGCAGTTTGAACAGTCAGTTTTATTGAGTAAATGTTGTTTGTGTAAAGCGTAGTAAAATGTAACTTAAACATGTCTTTGACCTCTTATTTGATTCACAGGCAATCATGATCACACTCAAGTTTGCGACTCTTCTGTTTGCTTGTGTACTGATCTTTTGTCAGTTGTACATCACTCAGGCATCTCCATCCAGGTAAAAGAAACACACACACACACACACACACACACACACACACACACACACACACACACACACACACACACACACACACACACACACACACACACACACACACACACACACACACACACACACACACACACACACACACACACACACACACACACACACACAAGTGACTGCATATATTCTAGGAAATACAAACTATCTTGCTGTGAATGAATTTCAGAGGTCGTGAAGACCCCAATGCTGATGGAGTCACTCTATCGAATGATGAAATTCAGAAGCTACTCAGAGCCATTAAAGAGTTTATACAGCTCGCTTCAGATGAGCAAGAGCGCCAAACAGCTGATGGAAGCAGGTAACTGATCACTCATATACACAATATCTATTTGTGTATCCGTCCTTCCGTATATCTATCTATCTATCTATCTATCTATCTATCTATCTATCTATCTATCTATCTATCTATCTATCTATCTATCTATCTATCTATCTATCTATCTATCTATCTATCTATCTATCTATCTATCTATCTATCTATCTATCTATCTATCTCTCTTTCTCTTTCTCTCTCTTTATCTATCTATCTATCTATCTATCTATCTATCTATCTATCTATCTATCTATCTATCTATCTATCTATCTATCTATCTATCTATCTATCTATCTATCTATCTATCTATCTATCTATCTATCTATCGATCTATCTATCTATCTATCTATCTATCGATCTCTTTCTCTCTCTATCTATCTATCTATCTATCTATCTATCTATCTATCTATCTATCTATCTATCTATCTATCTATCTATCTATCTATCTATCTATCTATCATTTCCCCTCCAATAGACTTAAAGTCTTTTGGGGGGGGAATGCATTACCTGAATCAAGTATGATCGTGATTGTGACCATACATGACATCATCATTTCCATTTTTTGGTCAATGTATTTTCTGTCAAATCAACTCATGCATGTTAGTGTAATGGAACCTCCGAAGTGTAACATTATGTGCTTTCTTGTTTGTTACTTTGCAGATTGTTGTCCATTCCAAACCATATTTTTGATCGTGTTTGATCATTCTTTTGTTAGATGGATGACAACAATTACAATCCTGCATGACATCACACATGTTGCGTTGTATTATAATTTAACTTTAAAGCCATATATTTCTTGGAACTTGCGCCATATTCAGTTTAATACCTGCAACAGGCCATTGTCACTGTGCGCTGTGTCTGCATGCGTGTGTCTCTAGCAGCCCAGATAGATCCAGGTCAAAGCGTTGCACCGGCCTAAGCACTTGCGTGCTGGGCAAACTGTCCCAGGATATATACAAACTCCAAACCTTTCCCAGCACTGATGTGGGAGCAGGCACACCTGGAAAGAAGAGACGTCTAGCTGAACAATTTGAATATAATTGAAATATTTCCATTGGACCTCTCTCTTCCTCTGTTGGCTTGCTTGTTCATCCATCTGTTTATGCACTTGTCTGTCTTCAGAGGAATGTCCGACATTTCATTTGTCATTGTTGATAGCTTGAGTCCGACACTACAAAGAATAATGACACTATTAACATTATTGTTCAAATATTCAACAGTTGATGAATATATTACATGACTTCTTATGATAACAATAAAATGTAACAACAGTTTTAATGTTCTAAAGTTGATTATTGGTTATTATAATTACTTTAAGATTGTTTTCAAATACAGTAGCGCTTTGCGATACCCAATAAAATTGGCTTTAAAAGAATTAAAAGAATATATGCCTTGAGTATTGTTAAAATGTTCACATTTTATGTGTTGCGCCAACAAGAAGAAGAAGAAGTCCAAGATGGCGCCCGAGTAGGCAGCCTCAGCAAGTGCTCTCATGAGCCTTGCTTTTTTTGGTTGTTTTTGTCTTGTTTTGTGTTTTCTTTTGTCACTTTGTGTTGTTGTGCGTCGTGTGGAATGGATACGGATTGTTTTTCAGCATTTTTGACCACGACATTCATCAAGGAGACTGTGCTGAGCGGTTGCGCCTTTTCGGCAGCATGAATATGCCAGTACTGTTTTTGAATGGGAGGAATGTCGGAGCCATTCGACTGCCATCGCTGGACACCAAAGGGGCCATTGTGCTTTTTTGCGCTTGTAATGGGCAGCAACTTCACAGCCCCGCTTTGTTCAGTGGAAAGGTCAGTGCTGTTGGACAGTCTGCGGCTGGATGGATGCATGGCTTGAGGAACCCGCGATAAGAAGGAGCGTCAGCGCAGAGCGCCGATGCGGATGTGGAACTGTTGCGGCTTGGAATTTAAACAGATTTATGTGGAACAGGAGATGTGAGACAAACTATTTTCGTCAATGGATGCTACAGCTGCGTGTTTGCTTTCAACATTTAGCTTGTAGTCGACGTGCACATTCCACCATGATGTCCCTGATCCACTGGTGGAAAGACGCTTTGATCCTCTCCTCTTTCATCTAGAACTGCTTCATGTCATCACAAAGAGGGTACAGCAAGTCCTGAAGAATTAATGTCTCTCTGTGTCTTTGTTTTGTCATATTGTCTCTATGCTGTCATATTATTTGTTATTTAGTTTTTTTTGTTCTTTTGACTTCAAGACGGCGCCCCGAGAGTGGCTGCCTTTCCAGCAGCTCATGTATTTTGTTTTTCTACTTTCATTCCTTTCATAACTTTGCTGCTGTGAAATGTAAATTTCTCCACTGTGAGACTAATAAAGGCAAATCCAATCCAATCCAATCCAATCCAACATTTGTATTCAACCATCCATTGATCAAAGCACCTGAGTGAAATATAAGGGCCAGTGTCCCAGATTAGATTGGATTAGATTAGATTAGATTAGATTCGGGAAGGGCTCAGAGTCAAACTGCATGTCTTCCACATAGAAAGGAGCCATATGAAGTGGCTCGGGCATCAGATTAGGATGCCTCTTGGATGCCTCCCTGGTGAAGTGTTACAAGCATGCCTCACTAACAGAAGACTCCAGGATACGCTGGAGAAACTATGTCACCCAGCTGGCCTGGGAATGCCTCGGGATCCGCCAGGAAGAGCTGGAAGAAGTGGTTGGTGAGAGGGAAATCTGGGCCTCCCTACTGCAGCTGCTGCCCCCTGACCCGATCTTGCAAAAGTGTCAGATAATGGATGGATGGATGAGATTTGATTTGATTTGATTTGATTTGATTTGATTTGATGCGATTCAATTCAATTCAATTCAATTCGATTAGATGAGCATTTATTTGTCTCACAGTGGATAAATTATAATACATTTCATTTATAAGCGCCTTTCAAGACTGTCCAGGACACTTTACAGTCACAGGCGTAACACAGCAGCAAGAAAAGCATTTAGTGTGGGCTGCAAGGGCAAATTATTTGACTTGATTTTATGTTTCAAGCAATTGCCTTGTCTTTTACGAACACTGAAATGTTAGATATTACAAGTATTCTTCATTACTTTTCCTCCCCCTTATAACAAATTGAGGAATAAATCAACATACAAGTATTTAATCACTTCCAATGTTTAAAATCAAACAATATGTTGGACATATGTGATACTGTAAATCAGTCATACATTTTCATTTCGGAATCACAGTAATAATGGCCGTCCGAGGGAAACCAAAAGTGCAATATGGCCCGTGACAAAAATGGGTTATAAAACCACCATTCTCCATACTGATTGCATCTCAATGGCATTTTCATTCTCTCATAGCATTAAGCATAGGTGACAATTCTCAAGGTAACGTGGTTTTGTTTACTTTTCCTGAATTCACAAAATGCAATTCTCTTTGTTTTGTTGTGTTTTGTTTTACAGTGAACTTCAACTAAGAGTCCTAGTTTGAAGCCTTACTTTTGATGAAATGTTCACTATTTTCTGAACTACTACTAACTTAATGCATAGAAAACCATATATGGGGTATTTAATTTTAATTGGGTAATGTGTCATAACCACCAGTTTGTAAGGGATAAGAAAAAAATGTGTGTAAAAAAAAATAGAATTTTACAATGGTAAATTCCATTAAGTACCGGATTTTCCGGTGTATAAGGCGCACCGAAAAGCCTTAATCTTCTTCAAAAGATTACATTGTACCTTATACGCAGGTGCGCCTTGTATGTGAATTAATATTGAGCCATAACAGGTCTTGCAAATACTGTCAGCAGCCACCGACTCAATTTCCTCCTGTAGAAGTAGAAGTAGTAGTGTGTAACCCCAGCCTCTAGTGTAGCTCCTTATAACCTGGTGTACCTTATATTTGGAAAAACTTTTATACAGCGTATTTACATATTAGGAAAAGATTTTTCAGTCATTGAAGATGCACCTTATATGTGGAAAAAGTTTAAAAAGACACCATTCATTGGGGGTGCCGGTGCCCCTTATAAATAAAATACGGTACATTCATGCAAATGTGCATTATAATCTTTGTAAATGCAGACTTTTAAATACAGCTCTTGTATTGGATCTCACTATCTGTGTCTGAACATAGCAGACATAGAATATGCTTATGACCCATGGAATTTGGTTGAATTCTAACAAATCGTTGTGATGATGGTGCTGTTATGGATGGTGCTGAAGTTTTTTTTTCATCTGGAATATTATGAAATGTCTTCCAAGCAACACAACAACACAGAAGAGGGGTTGCAACACCGCCACCTGCGTCACCCACCGCTTGGCAGACTTTTTGAGTCGTTCCGGTGGGTTGGGCCACCGCAACTTTGTGCCCACCAGTGTGGGGGCGCAAGCTTTTGGCAAACGGAGGCGACGCAGCCCTGAGTGAGCGCGGAGGTTTCAACAGGGTAGGAATGCCCGAGCTGGGGCTATAATTTTATCCATTGAAATTCTTTAACTCATCACACAAAATAGGCACATACAAGAAAATAAAACTCTTCTTTTCAGTATCGTAGGCATTCCAGTCACCGTGTATGAAGACATTTTATTCATGTACATGTATATGAGAGATTTTCAATGTGCTCTTTCCTGACCCCAATTCTATCAAAGCCAAGCTATCAAAGAAGGACAAAGAGGTATGTTTTAATGATTTTGTTTTCTTTACTTTTCTAGAATTGGAGCGCGGAGTCATCATGCCATCTCATTACACGTATGGTCTGGTGTCACCTGTTCTCAGACCGTTGCTGCTGTTCATTCTTAGCCTATAGTGAAACACAGATGTAAATAAAATGTTCAGAATGAGTATTCAAGATGGTGCATGGACCGTTTGTCCTGTAGCTGCCTGTAACTGCTGTCCTGACCCCGTCTAAGCGCGGTATTGTGTGTCATACTTGAAGTTTACCATAAAACCTTCAACTATACCGTGGCTGTCTGGTACTTTCAGATAATTCAAGGCCATCATATGTAATCACAGTGCACGCTGCAAATGCGATGGTAAAACCTGTGTTTATGACTGCATGTAATATAATCCCTGTAACAGTCGTGAGTTGAAAGTGGTAATAAATTGTATTTTAGCTACATGAGGCATTTAAGGCTTATTGTTTGTGTGTGTGTGTGTGTGCGCGTGTGTGTGCGTGCGTGTGTGTGTGTGTGTGTGTGTGTGTGCGTGCGTGCGCGTGTGCGCGCGCGCGCGTGTGTGTGTGTGTGTGTGTGTGTGTGTGTGTGTGTGTGTGTGTGTGTGTGTGTGTGTGTGGAGGAGCAGTAAACCGCAACGGACATAGGGCCATATATGTTGCATTCCATTTTCTTTTGTTTGACAATACAAGTAGAACTTTGAAAATCATAAATGAGCACCATTCAATTTTTTTGTCTTGTGGTTTAAGCAATATGTCAGAAAAAGCCTATAACAGTTTGAAAGACAACGTGCAAAGGACAAAACGAAAAGCAGCTACCAAGCATTTGTTTGCACGGCGCATAACATTTTTTTTTTGGGTGGTGGTGGGGGGGGGGGGGCAAATCAAAGAAAGCATTCGAGTGAAGAAGTCATTCCCATGTAAGTATTTTGCTTATTTAATTAGAGCATAATTGTTTTGAATATAACTGTCATCCATTCAAATGCCTTGTGTCAGAAGGGTCTCGAGTACATTTTCACCATGGGTCACATCATGGTTGTTTTGTTTGCTTCAGAGTCGTTCTGATTGAAAAAACATAGATCTGTGATGTTAGTTTTTACACGATGAAACATGCTTTTCCTTGGTGTGAAATTTGTATCTTCTTCGGTCTATCCGTCCAAATGTTTTCTACTAAGGGTCACATGAAGAAAACAAGAATTGAAGGGCCACGTTAAAATTCTTTGACTTGGATTTACCAATAACAAACCAAACCAACACTCAATGATATATTAATTATAAAAAACACTGAAACAGTTTAAAAAAAAACAAGACAACAATCAATACCCCTGTTCAATTACCATTTTTCATCTATACCCACCATGTGTCAAACATACAGCACAGCTTTCTGTTACAGTTTGTTAGTGATTGCTTTGGTACACTCCTCAGATCAGAATGCATACAACTTTGCAGAACAGATCTTTATGGGCGACTATCCTGCCTGTATCCGACCTACAAAACCAATGCAAATGTCCAGGTCTTGCAAATACTGTCAGCAGCCACCGACATCAGATTAAGTGTTTTGGAGGAGGAAAATAGAAACTGTGAAAGATCATGGCTCTAACCTCAATACAGTCGAACATTATGCACCATTGAAACATTTAATTCAGTGTTTCAGAATCACCTCTTAATGGCATCAAGTCATATTGAATATAAATGTTGGTTGCATACATAACATACATTGACTCACTGTGATGTGAAACAGTCATTTTCTTCTGTTTATTTTTGTTCCATGAAAAAAAAACATTATGTGAACATTCTGTACAAGTGGGCTCGATCATAAAACAAACACTTTTTGGGGCACCTGATTTGAGAACATTTGAATCTTGATTGAATAGTGACACAAGACTGCCACTGTTTGGGGAACAGCCCCCCCCAAATGAGGACTGCATTGTCATCCCAAACACCCCGTGGGTTTTAAAAGTTTCTGGGTAGCAGACCTCGGTTATGGTCGCAAGACTTGCTTATCTGTCATGCTTGTTATGCATCTCTTCAGGGAGATGACATTGTCAAAACAATGGATCGTTACAGCATCAATTAATTACAATGCTTCATGAAATACTGGGAGACAGTAAATCGTTTTGTACTCAATGTCTTCTGTGTTTACTGTAAATAGAGCAAAAGTAAGTTAACTAGCGGGAATTTGATTTGAATGTTCTGACCAACCGGATGAAATCCTAGAGACTGTTAACTTGGCCATGGCCTTGATAAGAACTCTTTATGTTGCCATTACATTTTTTTATTTTATTTTTCATAAGGGCTAACAAAAACCGTTCATTATTAGTTGCATAGACGAGATTTTGAAACTTAACACTTGATTAGGAGTCTCTCAAAAACATTGTGGGGAAACATAAGTCTCTTTTTTTGCTTTTCAAAGCCCATTTTTTTACTTTGGCCTTCACATTTTTTGTATGCAACCTTAATTTTAGTAGCATTGTGGGAGCAAAGCATATCTTAACAAGAACAATGATAACTCTTAGTGGCAGAAAAAGAAGGTCTTATTCTTAACATGCATACGGTCAGTGGCTGATAGTTGTTTTAAATATGCCTCAACCCTCCACTGACTATGGTCTGATGTGGTTTAAATCTCAGATGATTTGTGACAGAAGAGGGCTTCTCTTGGACGTGAGTAGCCATGTGTAAAAACCAAAGAACTAATTAAGGCGCTGAGAGATATCGTTTGCAATATTTCGAAGGTTATCGAAGCTGTTCCAGACGGTGGCTCTCTGGACTGTCTGGGGACGAGTGACTGTCACTTTAGCCTAATCACCATCTGTTTGACAAAGTGGGAGTTAATTAGGCTATTCCCTCATTAATTGTTCAGTCCAGAATGCATTTTTAAAGACAAACATAGCCTTTGTATTCTGCATTTGGCTCGCAACCAGTCCAGGGTAGTAGGGTACCCAAACTCCGCTGTGACAGGCTTTTGACTCACCAGTAAACTTAGTGAGCAGCAATGCCATTAAAAAAAAGAAAAAAAAACAACTTTAACATGCACTCCTGACAACTTTTTTTTCTCCAAACATCGGACTACACAAAAAAAGCCCAGTGAAATGATGTAAAACAAACTAATCCCAGGTGCAGGCAGCATTCTTGTCGAGCATGTTACAGTGATTCATACATGAAAAAAAAATCTGGTCGTAAAAAAAATAAAAATATGATTGTACTGTGCCCTATACCACTACTATGTGACAACCAACATCTCCAACAACTGTTTGAACGATTCTTGAAGTGCATAAAAAACTGAAGTCATCAAATGTGTTGTGGGAAATGATCGATGCGCACCAAATCCAGCAGACATTAAAACAGCTTCTTCCGTCTCTCCATTAGTTCTCTAAACAGTAACCCAAATATAAATGTATAGTGCCTCTTTGCAATTTTGCACAAACCTGTCCAACAGCATCCCATTATAATCATTGTAGCTCGAGCTCTGTCCTCACTTAAACCATTGTTACTGACCAATATAATCTCCATCACCAGACACTTTGAGGCGCTCAAGGACATCTGCATAATTGCACACGAGTTGTACGATAAATACAGTGACGGATAACTTAAACTTACTTAACTTAACTTACTTTAAAAAAATGGTTCACTGATTTTCTGCACCAACTGTACAACTGTTATCAAATTTCATTATACCATTGATCACTTTAGTTCTGATTTATATGTACTTTGCACAATTGTTCCTAAGAGGTATCACTTACCTTACATACTTATTTGTCATGTGTTTTTATTATGCTACTACTAGTGCGTGAGGGTGGCCCGGTAGTCGAGTGGTTACCACACCGGCTTCACAGTGCAGAGGTCGGCGGTTCGCGTCCCGGTCCGGCCTCCCTGTGTGGAATCTATGTTCTCCCTGGGCCCGCGTGGGTTTTCTCCAGGTCCTCCGGTTTCCTCTCACACTCCAAAAACATGCATGGCAGGCAGATTGACCACTCCAACCTCCAAATGTGAGAGTGAGATGTTGTACGGCAACCAATTCAGGGTGTCCCCCGCCTCGTGCCCGAAGACAGTCGAGATAGGCTCCAGCACCCCCCGCGACCTTAATGAGGAATAAGCGGTATGGACAATGGATGGATGGATGGATAGTGCAGCATGTTTTACCGGAGACAAATTCCTTGTGTGTTCGACAAACTTGGCCAATAAAGATCATTCTGATGACCTGACCTGAAAATGATTCATTGCTGTTGGCTACGTGCATTATATTGTAATGGCATAAGGTACATACTGTAATTAACCTGCATATATATATTTTTTTGGGGGCCATGATGATTTTGTAATTTAAATATGCATTTTTGTTCAACAAAAGTTTGGAAAAAACGCGAGAGGGTCAGAGAGCAGCGCTGTTATTCAAACAAGCATCCAGGCGAGGACGCTATTTACCAATGGGGCGACTTGGCTGAAATCACTTGCGGTTCCTGCTGACAGACACTCTTGTCCAGGTGCAATATAATGTGTCGTCAATATTTTAATATTTTCTGTCTTTTTTTAATACATAGTCTGACAGCATCTTCAACTCTTATATGTTGTGTTCATAATGGTGACGTTTAAACGTGCAAAAGGCTTTTGACTTTGTCGCTTTCTTTCTCCATAGACGCACGCCTGCCCATATATGTCCACCAACCGAAATATAAACTAATACATTTATTTTGTTTTTCATTTTCTTCTAAAATTATAGTTAGAACTGCTGACTATGTTGCACAGAACAATGGTCCAAGTGTAAATTAACAAATCATCATCACCATTAACTGTGAATAATAATAATTGTGTTGACGATGGCAAAATAAATAAAACAAACCAATAAAAGAAGAATAAAGCACATTAAATTCCTCCACATCAACCTCGTCGACAAATTATGTGAATAAACCTAAAATACTGTAGAAAAACTTACTGTACTCAAGATGGCAGCAAAGAGCCACAAGTCTTTTTCGTTGGCGCATGCATAAATATGCATAAAGTGAAAATTCTGCAGAAATCCATTCACACGGCATCTTTTCATTTGTGTTTTAAAATACAGTATATGAATCACTTTTCTATTGTGCCAATAATACTTGTACTGTGTAATGTCTGAAAAGGGTCCATGATATTATGTATTCAATATATTTTGCTTACCACTTCAAATCATGAATTATAATTACATTTTAAAAATTACTCTTGCTCACCAACATTTATAAATCTCCGGACAGACGATGACACCCAATTTACAGTGTATTCAGTTGATCAGGATATTCATTTGTTTCAAAATTATACATTTTGCCAGCGACTTTATTACTGTAATTGAAACAGCCTGATTGATTAAAATGGACACTATTCTCATTGTTGAAATACTTTGCATGACGATATCCCAAATATATGAATTGTTTGGCCCCAAAATGGTCACATGGCAGTGCAATGGGCATTTACATTTTCCTCACATCTGTTTGCAGCCTGCCAAATGGACACCCAAAATCATTCAAAAAACCCTTCGGTCACATTTAAAACATCAGCCATCACTTAGACTGATTTATGGGGTGAGGGAGATATTTGTAAAGACAACAAAAACAGACTTAAAGTGTGTTGTTCATGCCAAAGAGTTTGCTCTTGTGCACACTTGTGCGGACTCTTTCACAGCACTCTCTGAAGGCCCCTTTTGTAGGAGTCGAAATGCCCTGTGAGGAATCTGAAATGTAAAGAAGGCGTTCTGTTCACATATGCAGGCTGCTGCAGAGCATCTGTTTAAATGTAAATGACACAGGGGTTTTTAAGATGTGTGTTTGATAAAGATCTGATATTCTAGTAAAAGAGATGCACAACGTGCAGGCCTAATCGTCATGAGAGGACAGCCTCCCGGGGCCTTGCTTGCTAATGAAGAAACCGCTACTCATCTCGAGGTCTTTAGATCAAATACTGGATGTATACCACATATACATAGTCATACACCTACTGTATATGCACATACAAATGTTCTGGCTTGAATCAAATTGACAAGGCATTTGCTGAGGCTATGATATAATGTGGTCTTCAACTTGGCTTCAATGTAAATGATGAATATGAAAGACACTTGTTTGTTGAGATATCATTTAGAATGTTTTTTTTTAACATAGAAATGTGCCATATTTTCCGGTGTATAAGGCGCACTTTCAATGAAGGGTCTTTTTTCAAACTTCTTCTAAACCTTCAACGGATAAAAAACGTTTTCAAAATATAATATATAAATCTATAAAAGTTTTCCAAATATAAGGCACAGCAAATTATTAGGCGCTACAGTAGAGGATGCTGTGAGGCACTAGTTTTTCTACAGTACAAAATGGAGTCAGTGGCTGCTGACAGTAGGTGCGAGACCTGTTGCGGCTCAATATTACTTCAAATATAAGGCGCACCTATGTACAGTATAAGGTGCGGGGTCATCTTTTGAAGAAAATCAAGGCTTTTGGGTGTGCCGTATACAACGGAAAATCTGTTTTTTTTTTCCTGGAGCACAAAATATAATTTTGAATGAAATTATTTGTGTCATATTTTTTATACAACCTTAAGTAAGAATGGAAAAATAACTTTTGGACTACTTTTGTAAGCCACGGGTTGCAACCGCAGCACTTTGTAGCTAGTTGCAGAAACCTGATGGTTATCCACCAAAACAATTGTATGATCTGGCCTTCTCCAGACACCTTTGGCCTGACATCACACAGCTCACACGGCACAAGAATCTCATATTATCTCCCAGTTACACTTTTAACTTCAAAGTCCCTCTCGCCCTTGTGTCTCAGGAGGAATGGCGGCACCGCAGCAGTCAGCCTTTGCCGCGTGGCTAACTATGACCGCAGGCTGGGGCGCCTCCCCATGCTTCTTCACACCGGAGCAGGGTTGTGGGGTTGTGGGGGTGTGGCGGCGGTGGTGCTGGTGACGGGAGGTGGGGTGCAGACGGGTGTCCTGTTGCTCCACAGCACACCGCCTTGTTCCTTGCCACCACATAACGTGCCGCTTGAAACAGAGGGTCATTATGCAGCCGTTACAAGGCCTCACTTGTTGAGAACAGTGCCTGTGCAATGATAAGTATACATAGGGGTGCTTGAACAGGTTAAGTATGCGTGTCACATTTATCCGGCAACAAAAATGTTTTTCAGCATTAGGAAAAGTGAAATTGTAGCGATACAGGGTGAATGCCAGGTGTCGTGTGGTATATTTGTGGACGCGTCGTCAGGCTCGTAGGAGCTGAACAATGAATGAAATTCAAGTTGACGTGGTGAAGACAAAACACCTCTGCTTTACTTATACAAATAGAGTGTGATAATTATTCATTCATTCAATGTCAAGATAAGTTCACTGCTGAAGATGTCCAGGCAACATGTTTTCATGTCATTGTTTTCCCAAAGACGCTTGTTCGGTTGAATCCTGTGAAGTTGGCAGAGTGAATGCTGAAAAGATTGCAAATCAAAGAATAATTCATTAGAGTAGATTAGATTAGAAGCGCCTTTATTTGTCTGACAGTGGAGAAATTTACATTTCACAGCAGCAAAAACAAAATACAGGAGCTGCTGTAAAGGCAGCCACTCTCGGCGCGCGAGAGTGGCTGTCAAAAACAAAAACAAACAAAATAACAAATAATGTCACACAACACAAAAGACATAGCCAGTCTTCAATCTTTAGCACTTTCCCCACCCGCGTTGTTGATGAAGCAGTTCTTGATGAAAGAGGAGAGGATCAAAGCCTCCTTTCACCAGTGGATCACGGACGTCATGGTGGAAAGTGCACGTCTGCTACAAGCGAAGGTCTGAAAGCAAACATGAAGCTTTACCATCCATTGACGAAAAGAGATTGTCTCACATCTCCTGTCCCATGTAAATCCGCTTCAATTCCAAGCTGCGACAGTTCACATACGCATCGGCACTCTGCGCTGACGCTCCTTTCTTCTCAATACGAGCTCCTCAAGCCTTGCATCCATCCAGCTGCCGACTATCCAACAGCACCAACTGTTCTGCTGAACAAAGCGGGGCTGTGAAAAATGCTGCCCATTATGCAAATATGGACAATCTCCCCAGAGCTGTCCAGCGATGACAGTCAAATGGTACTGACATTCTTCCCAATCAAAAAGAGTGCTGGCATATTCGTGCTGCCGAAAAGGCGCAACCGCTCAGCACAGTCTCCTCCTTGATGAATAAAACAATCCGTATCCGTTCCATACGACGCACAACAACACAAAGTGACGAAAGAAAACACAAAGACAATATAAGACAACAAAATAAACCAAGGGTCGTGAGAGCACTTGCGTGCCATCTTGGACTTCTTTATTTTAGCATACAGTCCATAAAATGAAAACATTTAGGCAAAATAAATAGGATACTGTTGATTACAATACAGATAGTTTTTTTTTTGCAAATGTTTGTTAAAGAATTACATGGGAAAATTCCCGTAAAAATAATTGCATGTTAAATCACGATCATAATATTGAGGAGGGTCGGGGGGTTGGGTCGCAATGAGATTATTGTTCAATATCTTGCAGCCTTTTTGATGCGCAGGTCCGTTCCCTTTTGAAATGGTGTCCAGCTCAAAGGGAAACAATATGGAGGATTGACTTTATTATGAACAAAGCCTTTGTCTGAGGTGCGCACTCGCTGGGCGCGGGTCCGGAGTCTGGGAGCAGCTTTGAATTTTGCAGGTCAAAGACATCACAGAAGCAACGCGCCGGTTCACATTCATCTTGTTACCTCACACAGGAGGCCTGTCGTATTTGTCCTTTTGATTGTCCTCCATTTCTTTAAAGGTCTGCCTGCAACCATAGGTCATATGCAGGCTGTTATGTGCTCTAAACAAACGTCGGTCACCCTCTTATATTTCCGATGAGCAGCAGTACTGCGGTGTTGAGAGCTGTCAACACCGCCGTATGATTTATCAAACAAAGCAACAGATTGCGTTGGTTCAGCTGAAAACATAACGCACACATATGATATTGCACGTCAACAAAAAGGTGTGCGTTGATAAGAATCCCGCTGCTGTGTGAAATATGCAAAGCAAGGCCACCACAGAAAATCGCAGAAGCCGCGGCGTCGTTTGATGCCTGTGAAGTCCTTTGGTTGTCGCATGTTTTAGCTAAATAAAGTGTGGATGTTTTAACCTTCTGTAAAACTTGCTCAAGCACTTCAGATCAACTTGCTGCAGCTGTTCAACTTTGATTTTTAATTCATGACTGTCCCTTCCTCCCATTGTTTACCAGTATCTCCCCCTCCTCTACCCCCCATATTCTGGAACTCTGCGACGTTGAAATGAGTGGCTTTTGATGGCAGGTGTCGCTACTCCTTGTGTCTTTCAATGTGCTTTGATGAACTCAGTTGCTGCTGAAGTGCCTTTGGCAAGGGTTTCAACCCTAATTAATAATGAGGCTGTTTTGGACAAGTGGTGTTCTTCAAAAACATAAGTAAATATGAAGCTATGGCAGTTTACATGTTCCCTCTATTAGGCACCTGAAATTAAGTATACAAAAAATACATCGGGGATTTCTATCAATCTATCATGTAACAAGCATCCTTTGACTTCAGGCTATTATTGCATTCAGGGACCCGCGTGTGTTGCTGAGTATTGACAGCCTTCGTTTGATGATCTATTCTCAGATGAGAGGGAGCAAACCACAGCACATTAAAAGCGCAAATGAAACATAAGGTTGCTGTCAAGCTTTGGGTCTCAGGGTTCATTTGAACCAAAAGTTTTTATATGATTAACTCATTCACTGCCAGCTCTTGCCAAAGCCAAATTTCCAATCTTCCCAGCCATTTTAGAGGTCTTCCACTGATCTTGCAAGATCCATAGACTTGTGTCAGTTTACAACATCAGATGTAAAAACTACACATAAGAGTAGGCTCCTTTCTTTGACAATACTCCTGTGATCAGCAGGAGAACATGGGTTAGTTTCACCACAGATAGCAGATCGGGAAAAAAGGAAAATGAGCTTCTTTCTCCTTGAGGCTTTTCCCTTCCGGTGTCGCCGCAGCAAATCAGTGTCCTCCATCTAACCCGGTTTTGTGCATCCTCTTCTCTCACACCAGCCACCTTCATGTTGTCTTTGACATCATTCAAAAACCTGCTCGTTTGTCTTCCTCTCTGTCTCCTGCCTGGCAGTTCAAGGCTCAGCATCCTTCTCCCGATATAGTCACTCTCTTCTGGACATGTCCAAACCATCTCAGTCTGGCCTCTCTGACTTTCTCTCCAAAGCCTCTAATATGAGTTGTCCCTCTGATATAGTCATTCCTGAACCTATCCAACCTGGTCACTTCCAAAGAAAAAAAACCTCAACATCTTCAGCTCTGCTCCCTCCAGCTCTGCTTCCTGTCTTTTTTTTTTTCAGTGCACTGTCTCCAGTCCAAACATCATGGCTGGTCTAATGGTCTTCTATACACATTTCAATTCATTTTGAAACTCTTCTATCACATATCACAACTGACATTTTTCTCCAGCCGTTTGAGCCTGCCTGTACATGCTTCTTCGCCTCTTTTCCACACTTTCACTGTTCTCAGTTGACATATAGTACTTAAAATCCTCCACCTTCTTTATCTCTTCTCCCTGTAACCTCACTCTTGTACTTGGGTCTCTCTCATTCACACATACAATGTATTCAGTCTGCTACGATTGACCTTCATTCCTCTCCTTTCCGGGGCAAACCTCCACCTCTCTAGGTTTTCCTCCACCTTTTCCCTGCTCTTGCTACAGATCAAACTGTCATCTGCAAACATCATCGTCCAAGGAGATTCCTGTCCAACATAGTCCGTAAGCCTGTCCGCCACCATAGCCAATAAGAAGGGGCTCAGGGCTGACCCCTTGATGGAGTACCCCCTCCATCTTTAATTCCTCTGTCAAATCAACAGCACACCTCACAACTGTCTTCCAGTCATTGTATATGTCCTTAAAAAAAGGGTAATGAGTAAAACGAATTTTGAGGTCATTCTTTTTTTCTTATTTTCTATAAGACAAAAACAGCATAGCTGAAATCGGGTTCTTGTAATAGGACCTCATGTGAGCCTTGTTCAGGGCAACCGACATTGCAAATCAAACACATTTTGTCCACCAACAGGCCACACATTCAGATCAATGATACTGTGCCTTTTAGAACTGTTCCGTGTGTTTGCGTCAGGCAATATGTTCATTAAAACAGCCCTTTTCACACTCTCTTAATCACACTATATACTGTATGTCTTGAGAAGAAACAGCCTGAAGCTAAAAAATAGTGCATAATGTATAGCTCCAGGTTGGGCTACCCGCTGAGAGCATTGATTGCAACCAACTCGCCCAACTATTCCCGTTGCAGAGTTCGAGTCATTTATGGACACAATAGTCCAAACGACAGCAACATTTAGCGATTTCAGTCCCCAAATAAATGCATTTTGTGGATTGTTGTTTATTTATTTTTATTTTTTTGCTTTTGACGAGCGTTTGTGGGGTGCGTGTGTGACACAGCAATTGCACAATAGTATGTGTGACAGCTCACTGTGACACTACAGGTGTTTAAACTGCACTGATGTAATTGGTCACATGGGGAGTAGAAACAAGAGCTTCACAGTCCTTGATTTGATCCCTTGGTTATTGATTTCTCAGTCTGCTTCTAACAGAAGTAATTGCCACATGTAATGTATTATTCAATTACAAGACACTGCTGGCAAGTTTGGGTTTGATGGTCCTTTTTGAATCACTGAGACCTATAGATAATTCAACAATGTGGGCCCATTAAGTAGTGCGGATATTAAAGTTATGCGTTAATGCGGCCGATTTATTTGGAACTGCGACAGTCGCCGGAGTTTCTATTTTTCAGCCTTTGTATAGTTGAAAGAACTGTATCTGTCTTTGAGTCAGCTTGAGGAATATTCTGCTTTTCCTGACAGTAAAACATGGTCGGTATGAGCTGGAGTTTCTTTGGGAAGCCATTGCAATTCACATTTTATAATGAAGACAAATTATTAAAGGGCACCACAACAAGTGTTGCATGAATGAATGTAGGATTTCACGAGGCTTTGACCAAACATTTAATTTGTAGTGGTAATCGATGAGAAGGTTTCTTCAGCCGTCATCTGTACAAATTTGAAGGTTTCGGACGTTTCGCCTCCTATCCAAGAGGCTTCGTCAGCGAACTAAAGTCTGACTGGTCGTATCGGCCCTATTTATATATCCCTAATGTCCAGCCATGACGGCGCCGGACACAGCTATGATAGGTCCCTACTCTCAGGTTGGAGTGGGGGAAATGGGCCAGTCGTTAGTCAAGAATGTAGGAACAATCAGTGGGGCCACAGGGAGTGGTCCTCTGGTCCCCCCAACCTGAGAGTAGGGACCTATCATAGCGATACGGGGGGGGGGGGGGGGCTTGGAACGGATTAGTGCATTTACATGGAAAAAGTGTTTCAATTTACAAGTTTCTTTCAGAGCAAATTGATTTTATAACTAACGGTACCACTGTATTTTCACATTGCAGAGCAGCCCAAATCCCCATTAAAACAGTGAAAAAAAATAAAATAAAATCAAATTACATCCTTAATATACTCATCAGGTTGCAAAACAACAAATTACATGTTAAAATATATGTAGTCCTCATCAGTTACAAGATCATCATCACTGTCTTTTTCAGCATGACATCATTCAAATGAATTGTCGTGTTTCAATCTCAATTTGTCTTTCCTGTGCAGCATGATGTGACACAGTTTTAATGATCGCCCATCCAGCGCTTGTTTACAGCTCATCTTCCCAGTCATGTTCTGTTAACACCCTCCACTGTTAATATTTATCGTCTGTTTTAATTGGTTTGATGTCACCACGCCGGCGTTGCTGTCGGCTGACTTGTTGAACTGGCCTCGGTGTTGTTTCAAAAGTCTTTATTACGGTGACAGTGTAGCCCTGTTCATTAAAGTTTCACATTCCATTTTCATCAGCATGAGAGGGATTCTCTAAATGCGATGGAGCTCGAACCCTGCGAGCGATCACTGGGGAGGCGCATCGTCTGTATAAATTATCAGCAATATGAACTGGATCGAAGATGTTAATTGCACCAATGGCTAGTTATGCGGGGAATTACTCTGCATTTCAGACAGCCATAATAAAAATGAATTTTTGAACAAAGAGATCTTAAAATAATATCTACTCTACCGAGAATACTCACATCAAAAGCATAATTCAGTGCTTTGAAATGTATCTTTGTGGTCCGAAATGTTAAGCACTAGCCTTGTGAAGCCAGTACACCATTCTGGTTTGTCAAAGGCAAAAATAAAACAACACAAAACCAGAGTTAATTAACAGTTATTACTGGCTGTTTCAACTTTAATTTGACTTTCAAATATTAGTTCTTATATAAAAACCTTGCTTCTGGCATCTGCAAATGAGATTTAGCGTCTCTGCTCTAATTGGGCGTCATTGAACACACACTAGCCGCACACAATAATGTGAATAATTCAGGAGAGTGAGATGTATTTGATTTGATCAAATGCATTTGATAGACAGCACATTTAAAGGACAACCGACGTCACTTTTTTGTTTTTTAACTGACACCAGAAAAACGTTTTAAAGCATCTAAAATACCCAAAACACGCAGTATGATATTTTTAGTCAAATGCAAAACACCAATAAAAATGACTTAAATTGTCAAAAATCTGCAAAAAATTGAGCTGCGAATTGGGCATTTTCAGAAAGTCCCGCCCCCAGTTCGTGACGTCACGCCAAGGTGTCTTGCATTGCTAGTGAATCAAAACAATGACTTCAGATTCGGAGAATATGCTTTCTTGTTACACATCCAGTTATGAATATGATTCAAATAGTTCTGAAGAGGAAAGCATACATGTTTGCAATCGATTAAAGAATTTATTTTTGCCATTTTGAGGCAACATTGGGGGAAAATCTCTCACCCAAAAAAAGAGGCACAAAATAGCGATCTCCTGTGGCCACCTCCGTTTCCACAGGCTGATAAATTCCTTATATGGAGCTTGGACGCCCTCTTCTGGCATCCTGGCGGCTTTTGGGTGCAACACGAGGTCCCCAGACCAAACGGGTACTGCAAAATACATTGACGTGATGGAAGGACCGCTACAATGCATCTTTTTTACGGTAAAGGACGGTCCTTTAGTGACGTCACGTACAGACTCGTCACCAACTCAAAAACAGGACTTCCTGAATATTCAGCGCGAGTCTTAAAACGTAAAATATAGCTATATGCCGTGGAATCATTGTAAAATACGCTCAGTAGATGTCATTTGAAGCCATTTTGCAAATTATGGACACAACTCGTCCGGAGACGTCGATTGTCCTTTAAAGGTACAAAATTAAAACATTTGTGTTGGATGTTTGTGATTTGCTACAAATTAACTAACTCCTCAGTGTTACAATGAGGGGGTGGGGGGGGGGGGCTTTTCAGGGCACCCTTTTACTCCCAACCTCCCAAATTTAAATTGGAGTATTAAATGCATATGCTCTATGTGAAGGGTGAACGTTCGATCCTGCTTTTTTTTTAAAGAGTAACATAAAAAAATAAGAAGCGAAACGTCCGACACCTTCAAAGAAGTACAGATGACGGCTGAAGAAGCCTTTTCATCGATGGACCACACCTGTACGACTGAGAGCTTACACAGACATATTCCAATAATAAAGTTCACAACCTGAATGATAATGCTATTTTTTATCCTGCTAAGTCTAAAACCGCTACACATCCGTTCTCTAATGAGGTTGGGAAATAGTCAAAGCTGCCCCGAAGCTTTGAAATATTGCCCTCCTATCACTCTCCTCCTGCCATCTCTCTGTCAACAGCGCTTTTGCCTCTTCCCGCAGATAAAATGCACCTGCCAAGCTCCGCTAACATTCCTGAACATGTTCAGTAATTATACACAAAGCCTTGCCGATTCATAATCCAAATAAGGGATTTGCCTCAAATCGGGGCCATGACAATGGTTTTTATTTGCTCGTTTAGGAGAGACTCTCTTGGGATCATGCTATTATGCATCATTTACAGCTAATAGACACCGCTTGGTTTTGTTCTTTTATGTTGTGTACCATTTTAAATCTGTGCTACCCTCCCATTTGTGTTCTCTACTTAGCAAATTATAAACAACGATGGTAAAATTGAATGGGGTCATTGTTATGCACTTCGTATACAATTTAAAGGCATATTACGGCACGCACACACACACACACACACACACACACACACACACACACACACACACACACACACACGCACGCACGCACGCACGCACGGACGCACGCACACACACACACACACACACACACACACACACACACACACACACACACACACACACGCACGCACGCACACACACACACACACACACACACACACACACACACACACACACACACACACACACACACACACACACACACACGTGTGCGGGTAAGAAAATTCTGAAGTGTAATTTTTGGGAAGCAATGTACTGTAATTACATTCAAAAAAATGTAGAGGCTGGAAATAAACAGTGAAGTTACATTTTTCACATTTATGGATACTCTGTGATTTTGTCATAAAAGTCATCATTGCAATTAATGGTGTATGAATCTTGACATGACCAGAAAAGTCATCAGGGGTGCTCATTACGTCGATCGTAGTGTGACAGTAAAAGACCATTTGTCAGCCTATCAAACGTCCCGTCACTTGATTGACATACAGGGCAACCATTCAGATGACAACTGAATTTTGAACTTTAGGTCGCCGTGCATGCGTAAACAACGGCGCTAAACGCAGCAAAATTTACAAGCTAGTCAGCGAATTACCTCAGATTTTAAGCCCTTGCTAAAACATATGGTGATCAAAATGAGTGAGAAAGCTGGATCAAGTAAGGGGGCAAAACATATTACTTTCATACGGAATGGGAAAATGTGGAGCGCCATTTTCGGACTGTTCATGGAAAATACGACATTGACTTCCCGCCGAAAAGCCAGCAGAGAAAGAGAACGGTGGACGAACTAAAATCCCAGTTGTCCGGACAGCAGTCATTTTTTCCCTCAACATACGTACTTCAAAAGCAAAAGCCGCCATCGAAGCATCGTTTCGGGTGAGTCACGCCATCGTTAAAAACAAGTCCTTCCAAGACGGAGAGATGCTAAAAGAAGCATTCGTTGAAGCAGTTGACTCCTTGTTCCGAGACTTCAAGAATAAAGCGGAGATATTATCTTCAAATAAAGCTCTGCAGCTGTCAAGACATACAGTTACACGGCGCTGTGAAGCCATGGCTGAGGATTTAACCCAGCAAATGTGGAAAGACATCGGAGATTGTGAGTGTTCTTACTGCTGAAGTCCAGGGCTCATGGACAGTTCTGTAACTTACTCACAGAGGAAAGGTACCCCAACATGAGGAAATGTGCTAGCTCCTTGACTGCATTATTCGGCTCCACTTATTTATGTGAGTCAGCCTTTTCCTACATGAAGATCATTAAGTCCAAATACCGTTCCACCATGACTGATGAACATTTAGAAATGTGCTTGAGGCTGGCTGTCAGCAGCTACTGTCCGGACTATGCATCCCTGGCTGATTCAATTCAGTGCAAGTCATCAAAGTAAACTCAGGTAATTACAAAAAAATGTTAATAGTTATTTATTATGTTATGGATATGTAGTTATTATGTGTGTTGTGCAATATTGGCTTATTCAGTTATGCAAGGTACATCAACATACATTGTATATACAAAGAATCCTAGAATGTAAATTTCTCCACTGTGAGACTAATAAAGGCATATCCAATCCAATCCAATCCTTAATACATTTGAAAATAATTATGTTTTGCATTTTTGTAGTGGGTAGATCATGACTTGGTTGTTTTTATAAGTAGCTCGTATGCTGAAAAAGTGTGAGCACCCCTGCCTAAATAGTGTGTTTTGAAGAGTCTTCAAGGCTTGAAAAAACATTCTCAATTTGATTCACCTCTAAAATTTCAAGCATTCAAACAGTTGTGTGAGTCCCATTCTTGTCGCTGACTGGAATCATTTGAGTTGATCATCAAATGACGAATGTGAGACAGGTCTCTTGAACAGGATGCTTCAAAGGGTTTAATTCTGGAGATTGACATGATTCCATTCTTTGCTGTATTGTTTTGCAACAATATACCATATTTTGCAAGACTTTGTGTTCATTTTGCTGCCACCTTCATCTCACGCCAATGGAAATCAGTGAGCCCCAGTTGGAATTAAATACCACCACCTTGCATGAGAGAAACAGTTTTGCAGAGAGTCCAGAAATGTTCACCTGACCACATATCAGTCCTGTGCCTTCTGCACTTGTTGAGACGCATGGCCAGCGAAATGAATAAAATGGGTTTTGCCCAGCATTTCTGCTCTTTTTGATCAAAGCATCTTCTATTCTCTTGACAACACAAGAGGCAGGTTTCCAACTCCAATGAAACATAACTCCCAACCCACAGCACATATCACACAATAAATAATGTCAGGTTTTCCAAGCAGAAGAATAATTGATAGAGGCGCCAATTGTGTAACCTGCCAGGAACAATCCCTTTGGCTTCTCTTCAAAAGGAGTCTATAGTCTCTGATAAAATGATCTTCTTTAAAGTGAGCCCCCTCCTTCCTCTACGAGTCAAATTCCACGTGAACGCAAGAATTATAATACCACTCTCTTTTAGCAGGCAATTTATATATGTAACTTATAATTCTTTTCTTTTTTCCTCTTCTTTGTATTTTTTTCTGCAATATTCCTTACCTGAATATGTGGCTCTGTACTTGGTATGCAGCAAAAGAAAGGCTTGTGTTGAACCGGGACTGCGTCATTGAAGACCAGATGGTGGCGCTAAAAACCCAGAAGAGAAGGTGACCAATGTTATTTATTTATTTATTTATTATTTATTTATTCCCCCCTTCCTCATATATTCATCCCTTCATGTTGCTTGGGTGGATTCAGTGTGTATTTGTCTCTGGGCATATGCGAGTACTGTGGTCTGTGTTGGTGTTCGGTGTTCGCAAGTGTATTAAAGTGTGCATGTTTGTGTTTACGCCCAGTTTAAAACACTTACTTGAGAAATACAACTAGGCTGATTTTTCTACCACAGCGGCTTCTCTTTAGAAGAACTTTGGAAGAATAATGGCTGGATTCAATTGCGTTGAAAAATAAACACCACAGTGCTGTTAAATAGCAAAACCAAACAAACTGACAAACAAACAAACAAAAATCTCTGCATTTACAAAGATGCCTTTAATGATTAGAAATCCAAGCAGATTGCTATTTCATACCATTAAGTGGACACGGATAGTGTCAGAAACAATTTGTCACCAAAACACTGGAAATGGATCCACTCCATCGGACAAAAATACTTCAGGAAATGCAATGTTCTTTTTTTATGTATTTACCACATTTTCCGGTGCACCAGATTATAAAGTGCACCTTTAATGAATGACAAAAGTCTTCCAAATATAATACATGCATATGTAATATATATATATATATATATATATATATATATATATATATATATATATATATATATATATATATATATATATATATATATATATATATATATATATATATATATATATATATATATATATATATATATATATATATATATAGTAAAGTCTCGTTATATCGATATCGGTTATATCGATAGTACTGCTTATTACGATACTATTTCTATGAACGCAAGGAGAAAATTTACGTGCCGCAGGATCGGTATCGATAGTCCGGTTATATCGATATTTTTTCCGACTCCCGAGAATATCGATATAACGAGACTTTACTATATATATATATATATATATATATATATATATATATATATATATATATATATATATATATATATATATATATATATATATATATATATATATATATATATATATATATATATATATATATCTTTTCGGTGCTCCTTATACACCGGAAAAAAAAATATATATTTTTTGTGGTATGTCACATAGCGATTCCAATACAACGGCCGTGTCTGCGGCCACAGAGTAAGCGCTCTTTTCTCTCTGCATTATTCAGGTCAAACAAGCGCTATATAAACAATCAACTTTTCTACAGAATGTTGAGACATCTGTGGATTTATTCACCTGTGTTCCCGACTTTGCGACCATCGTTCACCCTGATGGCTTTACCTGGTGGCCTCTCCCACCGGATTGGCATATCGTGTCATATTTGTCAGCTGTTCATTCCGCGGAACCTCGGTAGCAGTTGCAGGCTTTTCAGTTTATCAGCCCCTGGTTAGGGCACTGGCCAAAATAATTCTGTAGCAATTACCATATGTCGTGATTGTGGTTTTTGGAGCAACACTACAACATCTGTGTTATACTGGCATCTGGGGCACCCTGTCAGAAACTTCCCCGCTCCCCACACTGCATTCTTCCCTGCATCTACTTAACATGTGTGTACAGCTTTGATACTATTTACCGGCCAGGATGTTATTCACTGTTGAAACATAATTAACATGAAAATCATTTGCATTTGTGGACATTTTTATTTTCCAAGCAACCTTGCATTGAATCCACATACTGACACATTTGCTTAGGAATAATATCAAATTGTCAAATGGAAAAACAAGCTTTTAAATGAAGGCCTCATTTGGGGATTTGCTGGCCTACACAATCAGTTAGCTCCCCAAACCTGTAACATCAATCAACATTTGTCACAAACTGTACAGCTGAACCGATGGGAAGATAACGTTGCGTCCACTGGGGACCAGCCCGGATCACTCTGTCAGTGGACTTCTCATTAAGCTAGTGCGCCCATGTTTGGGAGATCTCTCACTCAATTATATTGCAATTTAAAATAAACACATTTCATCTCAAAATTTGGTGTTGTGAAAATGGAAATGTGGTGTGCATTACAAAAGCGCAATTATTTTATGATGATGATAATGATTATTATGATTATGATTATGATTATTATCATTATTATTATCCCATAAGTAAAACATTTATGAAAGTGAACTAAACACTGGCTTAACGTTGATGACAACTTCCAGGGAACGGCTGCCTTGTTTAGGTTGAGTTCTGAATGTTTACAATGCCCCTGTCGCAAATCAAATTTTACAAGGCAGGATGGATTTAATGTTGCAGTGTTCATCTCAGATTTATTACCTTTGACATGAACACGTAAGGGGAGGTTTGAGTTAGTTATAACAGCAGAGCTACTTCCAGAATTCATGAGAGGTCGAGCAATTCATATTTCAATTCAATGAGTTAATTAAAAAAAGTGAAGCTTCCTAATCGCTTTCCTTCCAGTCAGTATGTGACAGAATGAAGTCCTCCCACTTGTGCTCACAGAAATACAGCAAAGCTAAAGATGCAAAAGGATTTTTTAGCATTTTGTCCTTTTCAAATGAATGCCCCCTGTTTTCAAACTGCGATGGCACCACTCAACAAAGCTTTGACAAAATCAATCAATCCAAGTGTGGAAAAGAAAAAAAAAAAAAAAACACTTATTGCAAGTGTATAATTAGGGGACAGCAACACAATGTTAAACTGAAATCTGAATAGCACTTAGCAATAGGGAAAAGGAAGAATCAATTTGGAAGAGGGAAGTAGGCAGGAGAATAATGTCACTCTAAATATTGTCCACATATACATTTGAAAAGCTGTTGATGGCAGGAAGAACTGAGAGCTTGTGCTATGTTTTTTTGTTCTTCATTAATAGACACACAGTCAGAATCCAGTCATAATGGATATGCTCTCCTTCCAAATGTGTTTTTCTCAATGAATCATCAGCAATTTATGAACACACGGATGCAGAATCATATTTATAATTGTAAAGCATACAAATTCTTTTAAAAGAGAAAATGCAAACTGAAACCATGCCACTTCCTTAAAAATCCACCTTTGTGAGCAAAATAAGTTTGCAGAATGAAATAATGAATACAAAAATAAAACAATTGTTGTAAGGATGTACAATTATTATTATATATTTTTCCTCCAATGCTCAGCATAAGAGTGATGTGGCATAAAGATCAACTGAGCATAAACAAACTGGAGATGTTTCCATTTGTGTTGAATATTTCCGAATTTTCGAGTGCACGTTGATCGGAATGTCCCAATCGGCCGTGCTTGAAGCAGTGTAGATTACCGCCTTTGACATTTTCCCATTGTGCATGGTGGTGCAGCAGGCAATAATTAAATATCAGGTGCATACGCTGCTCTTTAATTTGACATGTGCGCTTGAGGCAATAAACACATGTGGTGCAGTGGGGCTTGCATAATTGCAGAGGAATAAAATATCATATCAGAGAGTGAGAGGATCATTGTATCAGGTACCCGATGACAGCTCGTTTGATCATTACGCTGGGGCTAAAGAGATTCGCTAATTACTTGCCATTAAGACTCAACCTCTAATCAGGGCTCATTCGTGCATAAAAAATGTCCCTCTCACATAAGTGGAACAATGCCCTTAACTCCTTCAGGCGAAGCAGCAACTAGGAAGGGAAACACTGATATAATGACTTTTTCACCTCTCTCTCTCTCTCTCTCTCTCTCTCTCTCTCTCTCTCTCTCTCTCTCTCTCTCTCTCTCTCTCTCTCTCTCTCTCTCTCTCTCTCTCTCTCTCTCTCTCTCTCTCTCTCTCTCTCTCTCTCTCTCTCTCTCTCTGTCTGTCTGTCTGTCTCTCTCTCTGTCTGTCTCTCTCTCTCTCTCTCTCTCTCTCTCTCTCTCTCTCTCTCTCTCTCTCTCTCTCTCTCTCTCCCTCTCTGGCTCTTTTTCTCTCTCATTTATCCTCTCTTTCTGCGTGTGTGTGTGTGTGTGTGTGTGTGTATGTGACAGAGAGAGGGAAATCGAGGTTGGCTGGAAACCAGGGAGGGAGAGAGATGGACAGGGTGGGAGGGAAGGAGGGAGGGGGAGGGAGGGAGTGAAATGGAGGGAGGGAGAGGAGAGAGGGATAGTGAGAGAAAGAGGGAGACAGAGACAGAGGGAGAGAGGAGGCAGGGGGGTGGAGGGAGAGCTAGGGACGTACGGAGGTAGGGAGATAGGGAGGGAAGGAAGGCGAGAGGGAGAGATAGGGAGAGGGATAATGCAAGAGAGAGAGAGAGAGAGAGAGAGAGAGAGAGAGAGAGAGAGAGAGAGAGAGAGAGAGAGAGAGAGAGAGAGGAGGCAGGGAGATGGAGGGAGGGAGAGCTAGGGAGGGAAGAAGCTAGGTATGGAGATAGGGAGGGAGGGAGAGGTCGGGAGAGAGAGAGTGAATGAGATAGAGAGGGGAGGGAGCGATATGGTGGGAGGGAGAGTGTGAGAGTGAGACAGAGAGAAAGAGAGAGAGGAGAGGGAGAGAAAGAGAGACAGTGAAAGCGAGAGAATTGCTCCATATGTGCATCTCAATATTTACCTTTCAATGAGAAGGTTGACCTCTCACTGACCGATAGATTGCGAGACGCCATACCAGCAAATGAAGGAAGACCACTTCAGCAGGCAGGCCCACCTAAATTTGCACTTAAAATAAACCAAGTTCAGTGAAGCCCAAGGTTAACCTTCAACATTGTTGAGTAAAGAACAACATTTGTTTATTTGATTTGTATCATTGTTGGCTGAAACAGACTGATAAAATGTATTCTGTTGGATCCCAGTATTCAAATTGAAATTACAAAATCTAATCGGAAAATAAGGTTTGTGATTCAACTAGCATGTAAATAGACCGGCCTTTTAGCAAAATCACCAAATTTTCCTAAAATTCCAGATGGTGGGATACCCACAACCTCAACCAAACACAACACATAGTTGTGGTCAAACCTGACAGACCTGCACAAGGATGAGTATGAGTACACTTTCGCTGATCAACACTTGCAATATTCTTTGCATGTCGAGTGAAAATGGCTCCTTGGAGGTCAGACTAAAGATACGTTAAGGTCGATCCAAGCTATGAATGGCCCATCTCTCTCTCAGGGTCTGAGGTGACTGACTTTAAGGTTGTCAGACAATGACAATAGCTTTCAACCCAGAAGGGAAGGAGAAGTGAGTGGCCGGTGTCGTACTGTAGTTGACTACCTTTGTACTGACCCCAGAATCCGGGTCTACTTTGTCCCCCTGTTTCGCGTCTGTTCCATTTTTAAAGAACAACAACTTTAACAGGCAGTGTACGAAAAAGACTTGAACATTCGAACAGTTTTACTTATTCCTAAATAATTTCTGGAGTCCAAAAGCCATCCTCTCAACAGTAACATAGCGGTTGATTTATTCTGCCAAATAGAAATAGAGATAAAGATGGCTTCTGTATCGCGGCAGCCCGGCTGTGTTATATCGGTGTAAGTGGGAAGGACTTCTTCAGACAACACCCTTGTGAGCGGACCCCAGATGTCTGTGAAACCACGTTTGCCTCGTGCCATAACTTTCAAAGATGGCAGAAAGTGCTCCGGTGAGAGAGAGCCATGCATTATTAGCTGACAGCCCCATATAAATAATAAGGCACATAATGCCAAGTGTGAGTGCTTCGTCTCCGCAAGGACACGCAACAGGTGTACCTCTCGTCGCTGCATTTCCATTTTGTTCAACAAAGAGCCTGCCTGTGTGAATAACTTCTGTCTGAAAGCTTAGCCTGATCATTCTTTTATGTGCCACTTCCCAGAATGTACGGCATTCGCGGGACCTCATGATAATAGGCTCGTCGGGACACAGAGGAAGGAGCGAGACGCTTGTCAGAGTGGATACATCTACGTCCCACCCGAGGGAGACGGCTCGGAGTGCGACACATCAGTTACAGGACACTGAGAGACCGTCAAGTCCTCCCTTCCCCCCACCCTTCCGTGCAGCCTAATGGTTGTCATATTAGCAAAGGCCCGTGCTCTTCTCTGGGCTTGGCCTCTAGTCATGTGGAATCCATTAGAGGTCGCAAGCGCACAGGACAATCGGTCGATTAATAACAGTAAGTCATTGACAAGGGAAGACATTTTTTGTTGTTGTCTTTTTGTCTTTTTTGTCTTTTATCTTTGTACAGTACTGTACTCACCATATGCGCTTGTTAAAGCAAGCAGAGGGAAATTGAAGAGGTTGTCTAACATAATGGTTGCATCTGTGAGCCAATTCTCTTGTGTAATCACAACAACATGCCAAGTGGTCGCTCTATCCCGTGCACTATATTGCAGGGAATTTAAGTTGCTTCATGTGGGCTTGGATGAGATCAAACAATAACCGTGTTGGGCAGGTTTAAATAAAGACAAATACGGTTTTAAAATATAACCACAATGTCACTTTAGTTCCGATCTTCCAATGACTCTTGCATATGTCGCTCTTGGAAAAAAATAAAAATGCTTTGGGTGAGATGCAACTTCTGACTGAAATAAACGTTCAAGATGGTTGGCCAAAAGGCAATAAATGCGAGTAAAGGTAAAAAGAAGGCACTAAGGCTAAATTTCAAAACATTTTACCGTATCTGTAAAATGTATCTATCAAAAATTTCTTGAGAATGTATTGGAAGTGGAGTTTCACCAAGACAATTGTTGCCAATCAGTCGACTTTAATATACCGTATTTTCCGCTGTATACGGCCCACCCTAAAGCCTTGGTCTTTTTCACCCTGCGACTTATACGCACATGCGCCTGAAGTAAGTAATATTGAGCCACAACAGATCTCGCAACTACTGTCAGCAGCCACCAACTCAATTTCCCCCTGTAGAAGAATTAGTGCATAACCCTAGCCTCTACTGTAGTGCCTTATAATGTGGTGTGCCTTATATTTGGAAAACTTTAGCTACAGTAAAGTCTCGTTATATCGATATTCAAGGGAGTCCGAAAAAATATCGATATAACCGGGACTATCGATATATCCGACCCTGTTTGCATGTAATTTTCTTAGTGCGTGCATAGAAATAGTATCGATATAACCGGGACTATCGATATATCCGATATCGATATAACGAGACTTTACTGTATTTATATATTATATTTGGAAAACCTTTGTCATTTATTGAATGTGCGCCTTATTGGTCCACATTATACATGGAAAAAGTTTGAAAATACAGTAAAGTCTCGTTATATCGATATTTTCGGGAGTCGGTAAAAATATTGATAACCGGACTATCGATATATCCGATCCTGTGGCATGTAAATTTTCTCCTTGCGTTCATAGAAATAGTATCGTAATAAGCAGTACTATCGATATACAGTAAAGTCTCGTTATATCGATATTCTCGGGAGTCGGAAAAAATATCGATATAACCGGACTTTCGATATATCCGATCCTGCGGCATGTAAATTTTCTCCTTGCATTCATAGAAATAGTATCGGACTAAGCAGTACTATCGATATAACCGATATCGATATAACGAGACTTTACTGTACTCCATTTATTGGAGGTGCGCCTTATAGTCCGGTGTGTCTAGTATGTCTACACACACCAATTAAAACTTTAGTTGTGCAAAGGTGTCTTTTACGTACAGTGGTACCTTAAAGGACAACTGACATCACTTTTTTGTTTCCTAACTGACATGAGAAAAACGTTTTATAGCATCTAAAATACCCAAAACACGCAGTATGATATTTTTAGTCAAATGCAAAACACCAATAAAAATGACTTAAAGTGTCCAAAATCTGCCAAAAAAAATGAACCCGGAAGTGGCCAGTTTCAGAAGGTCCCGCCCCCTTGTTCGTGGTGCCACCCCAAGACGTCTTGCCTTGCTGGAGAATCAAAACAATGGCTTCAGATTCGGAGAATATGCTTTCTTATTATTCATCCAGTTATGAATATGATTCAAATAGTTCTGAAGAGGAAAGAATACATGTTTGCAATCGATTAAATAATTTATTCCGTGCCATTTTGAGGCAATAGGGGGGGGGGGGGGGGGAATGTTTCACCAAAAGGAGGCAGACAATGGCGACAAAGCTCCGTGTAAGGAATTAATCAACCCGTTTCCACAGGCTGATTAATTCCTTACACGGAGCTTTGTCACCCTCTTCTGCCTTTTTGGTGCAACACGAAGTTTTCAGACCAAACAAGTACAGCAAAATGCATTGACGTGATGGAAGGACTGCTACAATGTCTCCTTTTTTCGGTCAGGGGCGTTCCTTCAGTGACGTAATGTGAGGACTCGTCACCAACTCAAAAACAAGACTTCCGGAATATTCAGCGTGAGTCTTAAAACGTGAAATATAGGTATATGCGGTGGAATCTTTGTAAAATACGCTCAGTAGAAGTCATTTGAAGCCATTTTACAAATTATGGACAAAACTTGTCCGGAGACGTCGGTTGTCCTTTAATTACATACATTATTTGTTTGATAACTCCCTATGAAACTCAACTGAAATTTCTGGACCCCCCCCACCAAAGAATTTTCTTTTTTGTGAAAGAGAAATGCTCCTAAACATTTCAATGTTTATGCTTTTTGGGATTTTGCCACCTGGAGAAAGAGAATATGCATGTACATTTCTCCACAATCCACAGTATACGTTTGGTGTCTGCATCTGTTGCTGGATGGTTTCTGTTCAAATATCAGTTATTCACAAGTTCTTCACGACTGCGATAGCATCTCGAGTTACGTTAGCCAATTTATATAATTTCTCATTTTGTTTTAGCCTTAAGTAAACTGACTTTCATAAAGTAAAGGTGTTTGGTAATTTATTTTATTTTTTTTTTACAGTAAATAACAATTTGGGATGGGGAAAAAAGACAACCGTAACCTGTATTTATCAGTCTTTTTTGTGATGTTCGCTGCTGCCATCTGGTTTTGGACAATCCAAAGCACTTGGATGTCAAGATATTCCTTGTGAGAAATGTCCAACAGCTCGCCGAGTGACGGTCTGGATCAAAAAGGGGAAGGCTAACATTGAAAGCATGGCAGATGTATAGCTTTACAAAGCTTCATCACTCACTCACTCACTGCGATGGAATAGCTTTTTGGTCACCATTGATAGTTTTAATTAATTAATTTTCTGAAATGCCTTGCTGTGACTTCAGCTTTACAGATGCCAGGTCTGCATTGTGTGCTGGGGTAATGACCTTGACACAAACACAATTTCCGTAATAGTTAAGGCAATAATTTTAAGAAAAGGGAAATAGTGTTATGGCATATATGTGATGATGTTTTTGTGAGATGCTGACAAGTGATGCTCATGTGAGAAACACAGGCGTTCCATTTTCCAAAACTCTGAAATGGGAGGGTCACGATTAGCTGCGCCACCCAAGTCATTAGGCTCCTCAGCACCTGCGCAGTTTCCTTCCACGTAAAGAGCTGTATAAATTAATCACACACTGCCTTATGCACTTTGATGCAATTTATAATGCACATTAATGAAGGCTGACAGCTGTAACTAAAAGGCAGAATGATCACTTACAAGTTAAATAAAAATCTGAGTGCAAAAAACAAAAGTAATTTCCATGACTCCCCCAGTTCCCCTCCGTCATGCTCTATTTTCATCTTTTTACCGCTTTGATTTGTGCAGATTTGGAGGAGTACGGGTGTGTGTGAAAAGACTAAATGATCTGCAAATTGATGCAACACCAAGGCTGTGTCTCATTCCCGTATGAGCTCTAATTGTACATTGTGTGAAGGTGTAGTAAGAGATGAGAAAAAAGGGCTTTGCTCTGCACCTCATTTTAATCTCAATGTCTGATCAGTTGCCTTTGTTAAACATTTGCTTGCTTATTGCAATTTTTACATGCTTCTAGATTTATCATCGTTTGGACCCGCCTATTTCCAATGTCAATGTAGAGTAGAAATACTGTATATATATTTTCATCCACATCCGACATTGTGCATCCATGAAAACATCATAGGCAAAGCATTTGAGCTGACCTTCAGAGATCCCTAATTAAATTTTGCGCATGTGGTGATGCTATAACTGATTTCATTCTTCATTATGGCCTGTAATGACATTTCTCAGCTGTCAGAAGCATTGCGGGGGGCTTGCTTGTGAGGCTGAGGATGAATTACCCATTATACCAACCTTGCCAGCATGACCATAAAGGAGGGATGGAGAAGAGCTGAGTGAATCCCAAAGTCAAGCCGTGAATGCTTGCAAATAAAGTGTGAAATAAATAAATAAAAATAAAATGGAAAAGAGGCAAGTGGAAATTGAAACCGTATGCCTTTGTCGTTGAGCGACTCCTAACAACAGGGCTGCTCATCTGACCCCACTGACTTCAGAGTGAAGCCATATGTCTCTGGCGCATTGACATCTTTCAAAGGCTCCTAAAGATGTAATTAAGATGTCAGTACGCGGGGGTCAGCTTCAGTCAAGAAGATACACAGCAAAGCTGCAGAGAACAGCTTGGAACAGTAGAGATGTACACTGAGAGGGATGTCCCTAGCCCTGATTTACACACATGTAAAAGCTATGGCATTTTAAATACTAGTTAATTTCCACACAGTGAGCAGAACTCTAATTTGTGTTGGAATGAAGGAGCGGAGGGAAACCCTTGTCGCCACTTGTCACCTGGTGATTGGGGTTTGAATAGGCATAGTTTCTGAAAATTAAAAGGCAAAGTCACTTGACTCGCCATTGCACTTGATTTCCGCTATGCATCAGAATTAGAGGTCAGGCCAAGCAAAATGAGGAACAGGAGAACGTCTCTGAGATAGAGTGTAGTTTTTTTTGAGTCAGTACAGAAAAGTCATTGGATAACGGTGCCTTCCTGCATATATCGAGATTAAGGAGAGTTACATTGAGCACACCAGTCTTTAAATAAAAATTTGAAAATGACACTTGTTTCACAGAAATTACTTTATTTTGCATACAAGGACTCATCTAAATTATTTTCCAATTGTAATTAAAATGTATAGTTACATTTCATTATACAATGTATTCCAATCATCAAACAGAAAAAAAAGATACATAATCACTTGATCGACTGAATGGAAGAATATACTATACTGTAGTTTCATAGTATGGCCATTCTTTCAGTATTTTATTTATTTTTCTTATTAATTCTTTTGTATTAATTATTGTTTATTATTATTGACTACCATTATTTATCCAATTACTATTATTATTATTGTTACTATTATTCCTATTGTTATTGTTACCGGAATTATAATCAGAATCATCTTTATTACCAAGTATGTAGAACACACAAGGAATTTTTCTCCAGTAGAACACGATGCACTCGTATCATCATAAGAAAAAATGAGGCACTATACAGTTGCACCTGCCTGAGGGGAGTAGCTGGAAAAGGTGGTGGGCAGGGTGCGGAGGCTCCATTATTATTATTATTATTATTATTATTATTATTATTATTATTATTATTATTATTATTATTATTATTATTATTATTTAGATATTCTTTTACAATCAATAATCAATAAGTGTGACTCATCTGTAGAGTGAGTTGTGGGCAGTGGAATGAGCTGGATGTAAGATGACTGACACATTTTATTGGTTCACATTACTGAAGAATCTGGTCCTTTCTGTCCATCAGTGTTTTTTAATAAACGGCAAAGAGATGTGAAGAACATAGCTGTGTCAAACAAGTGGCTAGGGGTTTACAAACAGTCAATGACATGATGCGATTAAATGAAAGCTGTTTAGTTGATGAATGGGGAATGAAGGGACACAGACAAACACAAAAAACAAAAATGAAGCACTAAAAACACTGGCAGAAGTGGGTTTTTGTCCATCCTCTCAATCCGTCACTTATGGCTACATTTTCCTGCTGACAGAAACATGCATTGCAGATATCTTGTTTGTATATTTGTAGGACTTTCATCCACATGACGTTCTATGTGTGAGATGAATTACTACTTTGCCATGGCAGTGCCCACCCACAGCCATGGCAACATAGGCCAAATCAGAGGACATCACTTCACAAATGTACAATTTTGTGGGAGTGTGTGTGCTTGTGCATGTATGCACGTGTGTGTGTCTTTCAATGCACGGGATGTTTGCACTGGGGTTGCGAGATGAGACATTTCATCTGTGCTGTATGTTGCACATAGAGCATATTTGAAAATAAAGCTGACTTGGCTTTGTTTGAGTCTTATATATCATACATATCAGCTTTTATGGTTGTGGTCTCTGGGAACTCATTTATATTCAACACGGTCTTAAGTGTTTGTTATCGGGGCTGAATAAGCAGGTTTGCCTCCATCGACTATATCAGGAAATGATTTGCAGTAGATGGTGGAATCTACCAAAATGGTCTTATTCACCAATGAACCAACAAGAGAAGAAAGACACAAGAGGAAATAGAAGACGAAGAAGAGCATACATACAAGAAAAAGTTCAGAGGACAGTTCAGGGGCACTTTTGGGGATTTTGTGTCAATTTAGGAAGTTTAGATTACATTAGATTACACGAGCCTTTTCTCTGGAGAAATTTACATTTCACAGCAACAATAACAAAATGCAGGAGCTGCTGTAAAGGCAGCCACTCTCGCGGAAGATGTGGAGTTATAATCTAAAAATGTGTTCTCAATTCTGTTTTTAACCACAGTAGTCTTTGTCATGACTCCCACCTTACTGTGCTCAAGACTCGAGCAACGGTTTAATATTCGCTGAGATGTAAAGAGGATTTCTGGGTCAGAAGGACCTCATGTCCTTCTTCGTACGACTTCACATGAGACCATCCGAGTGAAATACCAGTGGCTTTGTGAAATATTCATCACCGGTCAATAATTGAATGCTCATTATTTGAACCTGAATAGTGCTGTTATTCCAAAATTAATGTTCTTCAAATGCATGGGGCGATTGACATGCGCAATAACTAGCCAGCATGATGAAAGGTAGATAAGTACAGCCGTAGTCATTCTTTTGAGGTTAAAAAAAATCCATGTTCTGAATGAAACATTTACAACCGTTGTCCATAGATTTTTTGAGGAACATCTGAGGCTTTGTCTTCTGTGAAAGCACAAACTTTGGAGAAAATGTGAAATGAATCTTGTTATCGTGGCCCCCTATTTTGAGATCGAATCCCACGCGGGAAATCATGATGCACCAGCCAATTTAGGTGATGGGACACAAGCATGGCATGAATATACAATATACAATAAATATGCAAGTAACACGATCCGATAGCCCAAGGCAGGGGCCTTCATGATAATACGAGCATTGTCCTGCAGCCATCTAACAAACTAAACTAGCAGCGCTATCAATTAAATCTTGGAGGAAGTCAGTGCATCAAAAGTCTTTTGCCTCTTTTCTGAGCGTCAAATTGCATCGTTTCTTTCTTTGATGTCAGGCATTTTTCATTGTTTGTTGTTATTATGATCTGCATACGAACAACTGAGAATTACCCCAGCTGTTTTCTCAACCGTCTCGCAGTTAGTGTGTATGGGCGTGCGCATGTGCTCTCACATGGCTCAAGGACTCGTCTATGATGTAAACACAGAGAGGGTAAACACACGGGCGCTTGGCGGTCTCCATTGTTATTACCCTCTTTGTATAATTAGCCATATAAATTGCTCACATCAAAGGCGCTGTCCCCTGAAATACCTCCGTGTCTCTGTTCCACTGGAAAAGTGCAATGGGGGAGTTGGCGTATCTGTTGTCCTTATCCCTGGGAAACATATTGAACTTCTCTGGGTCGTGGTGATATAGATCTAGCTATCGCAAGATAGATATTTTAGTGAATTTTTTTTGTCATACTGATTTCCGAAAAATCCAGGAATGATCTAACCTCGCGAAAAAATTCCGCATAACAGGAAAGCCAGTAATGAAAGTAGAAACTCAAGTGCTACTTAATCCATTTCATTCTGTACTTTACTTTGGAAAATAATAATTAATCTGTTTGCAGATTAGCTTTTATGAACCAAGTCCAGAATGTCATCGTACCTCATTCACATTTGTGGATTTTCTGGACTAGCCATTTGTAACTAACTACTACTACAACTACCTAAAGGACAACCGACGTCACTTTTTTGTTTCCTAACTGACATGAGAAAAATGTTTTATAGCATCTAAAATACCCAAAACACGCAGTATGATATTTTTAGTCAAATGCAAAACACCAATAAAAATGACTTAAAGTGTCCAAAATCTGCAAAAAAATGAACCCGGAAGTGGCCAGTTTCAGAAGGTCCCGGCCCCTTGTTCGTGGTGCCACCCCAAGATGTCTTGCCTTGCTGGAGAATCAAAACAATGGCTTCAGATTTGGAGAATATGCTTTCTTGTTACACCTCCAGTTAGGAATATGATTCAAATAGTTCTGAAGAGGAAAGCATACATGTGTGCAATCGATTAAATAATTTATTCCATGCCATTTTCAGGCAACATTGGGGAGAAACGGATCACCAGAAAAGAGGCACAAAATGGCGACCTCCTGTGGCCACCTCCGTTTCCACAGGCTGATAAATTCCTTATATGAGGCTTGGACACCCTCTTCTGGCGGCTTTTGCGTGCAACACAAGGTTTTCAGACCAAACAATACTGCAAAATACATTGACGTGATGGAATGACTGCTACAATGTGTCTTTTTTTTCGGTGTGGGGCGTTCCTTTAGTGACGTCACGTACGGACTCGTCACCAACTCAATAACAAGACTTCCTGAATATTCAGTGTGAGTCTTAAAACGTAAAATATAGCTATATGCGGTGGAATCTTTTTAAAATACGCTCAGTAGAAGTCATTTGAAGCAATTTTACAAATTATGGACACAACTTGTCTGGAGATGTCGGTTGTCCTTTAAACATTCACTGCAGTGTTAGAAACCTTAGACTCTCTTCTTTCATTGGAAAAAGAAGAGTCAATTCGTAAGTTATGGGGGTCTGGAGTTATCTGAGCTTGAAATGTGGGTGGCTGTACAAAAGTCAAATGCTGCTCCCTTCGTGGGAGGGAAAAACATTGGCAAAGATCTGAGCAAAGCTTGATAAGCACCCCCCGTAAGAAAAAACAAAATCCGAACAAATTCAGCAATGGAGACAAACAAATCAACAGCTTAAATGGATGATTTAAATGTAATTGTTTATCAGAATCATTGCTTTTGGAATGTGAGCGGAAACTGGAGAATCCGGAGAAAAGCCACGATGGACCAGAGAAAACATGCAAAGTCCACACAGGGAGTTTGAACCAATAACCTCTACACTGTGAGGTTGATTCGCTAACCACTGCTCTACTGGGCCACCCTTTAAACTATTCTGACAAGTTTAATTTAATTTCAAAAAGTGAACATACATAATGTGCCATTCCCTGCCCCTCATTATCTTAGTTTTGTAATTGCTCAGCTAAGAGTGTTCCACGACACAGGGTGACTTATTTTCTGCGATGTTTCACAAACCGGTTTTCCTCTTTGCTGCCTGGTTTGAAATGCACTTTTGAGGTAATATTTATATCCTGCAAAAAATGAGCTGAACTCAAAATTGTACCACTGTTGGGGTTTTCGACTCAGAGGGACACAAGCACAGATCATTTTTGGGCCTGGTAGTAAATAATAAATGGCTTCAGATCAATTCATTTCTTGGCGTAGAAACATCTGCTGCGGAATTTACCGACCTTTCTGACCTTTAGTTAAGTGTAAAGATGGGAAAAGTGAAAAGCGGGAGAGCGCGTACAGTATGTGCTGATTCGGCTTCACTCTGAGAAGCAGGCGTGAACAATGATGGCCTGGCAGCTGGAAGTGATGAGAGACGGAAAGTGTCGGAGTGAATTTGCGTGCCTTTGATTGACAGGACCAAAGCTGCTTCTGCCATCAATTTCATGCTCATTATTATTTAATGAATGTTACTTAAAAGCATATGCAAAATTAAGATTTAGTCACAAAAACACATTTTATATGGTATTTAAAGAATGATATGCATAATAGATTGCTTGTGCATATTTATGGCTAGGAATTTCAAGCATTTCTTGTCTTGGGATGGTCCTCAGCTCAAAGTGTTGACTCTCATGATCTCAATTAATAACTCAGAAAGTAAGAAAAGGAAGAAAACTGGAAGCTTTTTACACAGAGGAAAAAATGCTGTCAAGGGGAATTTACCTCACAGTCAAACTCACTAATGTGTAAGAAAAAAGTGATTAGCCTACTTATGAACAGAACTGCTTGAGGATGAAGTCTCAATTCTTTGTAAATGTGAATAAAATACATTTCAAATTGGTATTTGATCGTATTTTTGCATCTAATAATTTCCTATTGTGTAAAATGAGTTGTTGTAATTATACGACTCATAGGCTTTAATGCTGTAATTGTATAAATGTATCACAGTGATCATTGAGGATAATTTAAATTGTGTTTTAGCTGCAGATGTTGCTGTGTGTACAATTCTAGTTGTATAAAAGTGTCAGTCAAAAAAAAGAAGACAAATACCCTTCAAGATAATTGGGTACCGTTCATCATCAATGGAATAGTAATGCATATCATTGGGTATGGCACAGTCCTTAATAAACAAATTGTTATGGCCGTTCCAATGATTCCAAACACAGTGTCAATCATGCTATGGGAATCACGTAAAAACAAATATTTGACATCAAACTGCTAAATGCTTCTCAAAGTCTTTATTGTAAAGTTAGCAAAATAAAATGGCCTGAAGGCGTATTCATCACAAATACTGTATGTTGACGAGACAATACAAATATACTTTTTCTAGCGCTTGAAGCACTCTCCAGTGCTCCCTTTTATGGTCGATTACTGTACCGAGTGAACTGCGGAGGTGTTGATTGACATCTAGATAAGTATTTGATGGCCTGTCATCACTCACACTCGACACCCTGTGTTAATTTAATTCAATTATTAATGACTGCATGAATATTATATCAGCATGGGAGAGCTATCAGGGAATTCAGTGTTGTTTTTTAGCGGCAACAATTTCAACATTTTAGCCACCATGGTTGAGGCTGTTTCACTGGTTCAACACAATACGCTAGAAGAGGACGATTTTTTATTTTTTCTTGTGAATGAATCAATTCTCACTGCTCATGTACAGTCGTGGCATGCCTTACAAATTTAAATCATTTTATGAACAAGCTTTTTGCTAAAAACATTTTAGTTTCATGTCGTCTTCTTGAGATGAATACAGAGGTTTTTTTTTTATCTGTCTTAACACTGAAAAAAAAAAAACAAATAAAACAAACTAACACCACCAAAACTTTTAGTAGTCAGATAAATAGATTTGTACTACACAGTATTGTGGAGTTCTGCATGCGATAAAAATAGTATTAAATAGATAAGGATTAAACTACTTCCACATACATTGCTATTATGCTTCTGGTGTGTGGGCCATCATGGTGCAGTAAAATATACAGAAAATGCACACACCAAGAACTGTTTCCCAACTAAGTCACTCAGGAAAAGTGATGATAGTCATTTTTTCCCCAAAGGATATGACCTATTTTTATATTGTTACTCTATATGTGTTGCTGCATCATTTTTATTTAAACAAGCATTGCTCAAAATAGTTTTTTAAAGGAAGCATTAAAGCTATTCGTTTGGCCCATCTGTGGTATTTTTGCATTGCATGTTCGAACTAAGGTAGCAAACTGGTGCTATCCTTAATAATTGATTTTTTAAATGAAATATTTCCCCATTGTGGTAATTATAACGTGTTATTTTTCTTTACAAAAGTTAACAACGTGTAAATCTGTTGCAAATAAAAATGGCACAAACACACGCTATATATATGCGATTGGACTTAAATAGCATATATATATATATATATATATATATATATATACAGTAAAGTCTCGTTACATCGATATTCAAGGGAGTCCGAAAAAATATCGATATAACCGGGACTATCGATATATCCGACCCTGTTTGCATGTAATTTTCTCAGTGCGTGCATAGAAATAGTATCAATATAACCGGGACTATCGATATATCCGATATCGATATAACGAGACTTTACTGTATATATAGGGGACGCAATACACAATGCCGGGATGGAGAGACAAAAGACTTTAAGATAAACAATGAAAAGACGTTCCTTATTCTGTCATACGTTTTTAATAATGTAACTAAACGTGTGGTTTGTGTAAAATTCCTGTCAGCTATGTGCGTATTCTTGTGTGGTTTGGCGGAGGGTGGGGGGTCTCCGGGCTGTGCTGGTGATCCAGATGTGATTTCTCTAAATGTGCAGGATCTGCTTGGCATGCTCGACGTCTCGCTTCTTCCCGCTATAGGCTTTGCTGGCTATAGCTTGTGGAGTTCCCAATGGATTAAGCTCTTTCCACTAACAAAATGCAAAATACAAAATTAATAAAAACACCCTTTGAAACTGACAAATATGCCTCAGGCAAACTATCGGCCCGCCGGCTGCTTAAAATTTAATCAGTATTTTTTTTCTTTATTTATTTTCCACCACGCTCATCTTTTTAATAACGCGTCGGCGGGAGTGTCTGTACACAAAGTTTTCCTCTGTCAAGAATTACACAGGGCCTGTCAATTCATGATCTCACTCCCTCGAGTGTTTGCCTGAAAATACATTTGTGTGTTTTATTGAATCTGAAAACCTGCTGTATTCTTTTAAGACCATACAGCGGCTTCCACTGAAAGATATACAGCACTACCTCTACTTACCAATGACCAAACATGATTTTTTTCAACTAAACATCTGTTTCAACTAAAAATGGCACAAACACACTTTTAATGTATATATATATACAGTAAAGTCTCGTTATATCGATATTCAAGGGAGTCCGAAAAAATATTGATATAACCGGGACTATCGATATATCCGACCCTGTTTGCATGTAATTTTCTCCGTGCGTGCATAGAAATAGTATCGATATAACCGGGACTATCGATATATCCGATATCGATATATATATATATATATATATATATATATATATATATATATATATATATATATATATATATATATATATATATATATATATATATATATATAATAAGCGGTACGGAAAATGAGATGAGATATATATATGTCTTTGAACATATATATACATCTTTGGCTACTGTGTAAGACACAGACACATAATAGCATCAAGTCCCTTCTAATTCCACCAAAGATGTTGGAATTTGACAAATAAGAGGAGCGATGAGGACTTTGAACAGACTGGGTTATTTCAAACGGCATGGAATTTGCAGAACCGTAATTTTCACTTGACCCTATACCATTCTACCGACACCTGTCAAATACAAGTCTATGGGTTGAATAAAGAGAAAAAGAAAAATCAAACATCAAGAGAAGGTTTGATTCTTTCATCTCCAATTCCAAACACACAGTATCAAAGAGCATTGAACACAGGCCAGCACAGACTGCCCTTAGGCTTTCATTTGCCCAAGTTTCAGCTCCTAGCGAAAACTGAATGTTGTTCATTGAAAAGACAACGCTGAGGGAGAGCGTGCACGTTGGTGTGGGGCGGTTAGCGCGTCACTACACGCTGCACTTTCATCGGAAATTACCCACAGTTGAGCCAGGCAAGTTTTCCAAAGCTGCACTGACTTTAATCATCTTAAAAAGAAGTAAACGATGAGGCATTTGATGGCTATTAGTGATGCGCGCACCATCTTCAAAATCACCTTTCATTTGAAAATACTCATAAAGTATTTGTGTCAAATCAGTCAGACAGAGCGGCTTTAGGTGCGCTACTTTGTTGTGTAAAGGTGAAGGAGTTAATTAGGTGATGGCAACGTGACTGATGCGATGTATATACAGCACATACGACAGGCAGAGAAGCCAAGTGGGCTGCTAATCATGCCCTCCGCCCCCGTGCTCCAGCATTCATCGCCAAGTGAATGCTTTTGAAGTCAAGACTGTCAGCGGCTCTGTGACATGCACTCACTATTTATTGGATTTCATCATGAAATCATGCTTTGTTTACCAAGATTGATTTGGGATCAATCTCAGATAGAGTACGACATTACATTTAAGTGATGTGTTATCTTTCTTTTTTTATGGGCTTTTCTCCACTCTCCACAAATTGATGTATCTCAAAGAAACTGATATGCTGTGTGAATATGAGCCATTATTTAGGGAAATATATTGCATGAGATGTTGGGACTTAGACAGTTATTATTATTATTATTATTATTATTATTATTATTATTATTATTATTATTATTATTATTATTATTATTATTGTTGTTATTATTATTATTATTACTACAGTTCAACCCTGCTTTCACAGATTTTTTTCTCTTTTTGTCCAGTTATATTTCTTCTTTATTTTGGAGTATAATTCCACTTTTGAAATGTAGACATACAATTATTTCAATATCAACCTCCTATTTTTCATCACTATCCTGTCTCAACCTGTGTTTAATGACTACAAGCAATGACTGCAGGTTCATGTTGTGATGTACATTTTTGGGCATGTATATTGATGAGTGTGAGATGTTAACTTTGATAGTTTGGAAAACAATACTAAAAACTGTAGGGCACCCCAGTAGTGGACACACATTTTTTAAAGGTGAAAAAGAAATCTGCATTGTTTACGAGTCAAGTACAGGTTGGGAAAATTGGTAAAAGTCTGCTAGGATGTGGCGAGAAAGTCGATTTTCGCAAAAACTAAAAAGCACAAAGATAATCTATATTTTTTTCTCAGAAGTTGATATAAATGGGTCATTATTTGCTTTTACAAGGCTAAAAATTGGATTTTGATCCTTTCAAGTTAAACAAGATTTCTAAATGGCAACCCGGTAGTCGAGTGGTTACCACGCCGGCTTCACAGTGCAGAGGTCGTGAATTCTTTCACATCTCGTTGCCATCCTGGGCGCGCCCCGCCCCTCCTGTCACCTCCTCCGCCACTCCCGGGAGACGGCCCCTCCAATCATCACTCACCTGGGTTCCCACAGTTGATTGTCATTCACTGATTGTGCCTTTTGCCTATATCTGCCTGTCGCTCACTACCGTCTCCGTCGGAGTATTTTTGGACTTTGCCGTTTCCACTTCCGTGTTGCCAGGTCTGCTGTCATTTTGTTATCTTCCTCCACTCTTCCCTGTTTGTTATTTTTTGATGCATGTTCCAGTAAAGACTCTTGCTCCATCCTAGCCTGTCACGTCGTGTATTTCGGGTCCTTCCCTATCGCCAAAATCCCGTCGCTCCAGTCCTGCCTCTTTTCACTCGAGCGTCGTTACACAATACTCCGACCACCCATGGACCCCGCCGGCGATGACAGGTACTTTGCCGCCCTTGTGCAAGAGGCGGAGCGTTCGAGCCAGCTGGCCCAGGCGATCGAGGAAATGCGCTACGCCACTTCCTCGCTGGCTCAACGCCTCAAGGAGATGGAAACATGCATCGCCACCCTCACTGTCCCTTTCTCCCCGCCCGTGGGCAGGCACACTCCCCCGCTACCCCAACCCTCACGCTACGCAGGTGAAACCGAGCGCTGCGCTCAATTCCTCATGCAGTGTGCGCTCGTGTTTGAACAACAGCCTGACGCCTACGTTAGCGATGAGGCTAAGGTAGCCTTCATCACCAGCCTGCTCGCGGGTGAAGCCGAAACATGGGTGCTGGCGGTACGAGAGTCCCGACCGGAGCTGTGCGCCTCGTATCAGGACTTCGTGGCCGAGATACGCCGGGTGTTTCACCATCCGGTGACGGAGGTCGAGGCGGAAGGGAGAATCCTCGACTGCGTCCAAGGGGCCCGTTCGGCCGCAGAATACTCCGTTGCTTTCCGGATCCAGGCCGCTGGCAGCGGCTACGGCGACCGAGCGTTGAGGGGGGTGTTTCGTCGCGGCTTGAATTCCGACGCCGGCACCACCTTCGACGACCTCGTCGAGATTGTCATCGGCTTGGATCATCGTCTGCGAGAGCGGCGAAAGGAGCTGAGCGACCGACGGCCCGAGGAACCCCGAAGCCGACCTCGGTCGACCACACCCGGCAGCAACCGCGCGCAGCCCCAGGAGGGACTCCCCGAACCTATGGTGATAGGGGGGGGAGACGACCGCGCCAACCCGAGGGCTCGTCGCACCCGAGGCCCCCAGCCTAGGACCCACGGCCCATGTAAGTCCCCGCCGAAACGGCGCCCGTCGGGGGCTAAATCCACAACTCCTGTCACACGGTTGGAGCTGGAAAGTGAACTATTTGGCCCCTCCAGCTCCCAAACAGTGCGGGCGCTAGTTGACTCGGGGGCCGACCTGATCATCATCGACCCCCACTTGGTCGACCTTTTGGGCTGTCAACTCATCGATCTCCTTCCCCCTAAGGAGATCGTCGACCTGGATGGCCGATTGTTAGCCCGGGTCACCCACCTCACGGCCCCACTTAAGCTCCGAGTGGCAGGCAACCACGTGGAGCACCGCCAATTTTTTGTTATGCCCTCCCGGAACGCGCCATTGGTTTTGGGTCTCCCCTGGCTCAAGGCCCATGACCCGTCCATTTCTTGGGAGGGCCCCACCATTCAGGGCTGGAGCCCCTACTGCTACGCCAACTGCCTGCGGTCGGCAACGGCAGGGCAAAACCCCTCCCGCGGGGGCCCGCCCGAGGCTATCTGCCTCAAAGGCGTGCCACAGTGCTACCACGACCTGCGGGAGGTGTTCAGCAAAGACAACGCCCAATCCCTGCCGCCCCACCGACCGTATGACTGTGCTATTGACTTGCAGCCAGGGGCTCCATTACCGGACTCCAGACTTTACCACATTTCACAACCGGAACGGGAAGCCCTGAGCACTTACATAGACTCCTCTCTAGCGGCGGGACTCATTCGCCCGTCGCGTTCCCCGCTGGGCGCAGGGTTTTTCTTTATCGATAAGAAGGACGGATCCCTGCGCCCATGCGTTGACTACCGGGGCCTGAACGACATCACCATCCGTAACAAATACCCTCTCCCCCTCATGGATTCGGCCTTCGCGCCCCTTCAGTCCGCCACCATTTTTTCAAAATTAGATCTTCGTAGCGCTTACCATTTGGTCCGTATCCGTGAGGGGGATGAATGGAAAACAGCATTCAAGATACCTTTAGGGCACTTTGAATACCTGGTGATGTCGTTCGGGCTCACGAATGCGCTCGCCGTTTTCCAAAATTTGATAAATGATGTGCTCAGGGACTTCCTCAATGTTTTTGTTTTCGTTTACCTTGATGACATTCTTATTTTTTCTCGCTCTGCAGAAGAGCACCGGCAACACGTCCGACGGGTCCTGGTGCGGCTCCTGCAAAACCGGCTCTACGTGAATGCAGAGAAGTGCGACTTCCATGTCCGCTCTCTGTCGTTCCTGGGGTTCGTCGTGGAGCAGGAGCAGCTCAGGGCCGACCCCGCCAAAACCAAAGCGGTGGTGGAATGGCCGATCCCAAAGACGCGCAAGCAGCTTCAGCGGTTTTTGGGGTTTGCCAACTTCTACCGCCGCTTCATTCACGGGTATAGTCAGAAGGCACTCCCCCTCACTAACCTCACGTCCACCAAGCTCCCTTTCAAGTGGACTCCCGATGCTGAGGGGGCATTCAACCGCCTCCGTCGTGCCTTCACCAACCCCCCTGTTCTGCGTCATCCCGACCCGGAGCTCCCGTTCACGGTCGAGGTTGACGCATCTGAGTCCGGAGTAGGGGCCGTCCTTTCCCAGCGCTCTCCCACCGACCAGAAGCTACGCCCATGCGCCTTCTTCTCCCGCCGGCTCAGCCCCGCCGAGGCCAATTATGACGTCGGCAATCGGGAACTGCTGGCGGTCGTCTGGTCCTGCAGGAATGGAGACACTAGCTTGAGGGAGCTAAACACCCCTTCACCGTCTACACGGATCACAAAAACCTGGCGGCCATCCGGTCGGCCAAGAGACTTAACTCACGGCAGGCCCGATGGTCACTCTTCCTCACCCGTTTTGACTTTTCTCTCACCTACTGCCCAGGGTCACAGAACACCAAGCCCGACGCCCTGTCCCGTATCCATGAGCCGGCAGAAAGGGAGGAGACCACCGCCAACATCCTGCCGGCCCAGCGCATCCTGGGCGCCCTGAGGTGGGAGGTTGAGAGAAAAGTCCAGCAAGCCGAGGGAACCACCACCATCCCCAGGGGCTGTCCCAAGGATCACCTGTTCGCCCCCCCCCCCCTCTACGCACGGAGGTGCTCATCTGGGGGCACACATCTAAGATTGCCTGCCACCCGGGGGTCAACAGGATGATCCAACTCATCGCCCAATGGTTCTGGTGGCCGGGGTTCAGGAGGGACATCACCCTCTTCGTGAAGGCCTGCCCGACCTGCGCCCGTGGGAAAGCCTCCCACCAGCCCCCGGCAGGACTCCTCCAGCCACTACGGGTTCCGTCCAGACCCTGGTCACACATCTCCGTCGAATTTGTGACAGGTCTCCCCCCCTCCCGTGGCAAGACGGTCGTTCTCACCGTGGTGGACCGATTCTCCAAGTCGGCCCACTTCGTCCCGTTAACCAGGTTGCCGTCCGCCACCGAGACGGCTCACCTCCTGGTTAACATGTCGTCCGTCTCCACGGGATTCCGATGAACATCGTGTCGGACTGGGGACCGCAGTTCGTGTCCAAGGTATGGAAGGGTTTCTGTCGGTCCCTAGGGGCATCGGCGAGCCTGTCGTCTGGTTACCACCCCCAGACCAACGGACAGACGGAGAGGAAGAACCAGGACCTGGAGGTGTCCCTCCGGTGCGTGTGCCTCCACAACCCGGCGTCGTGGGCTCTGCACCTACCATGGGTGGAGTACGCCCACAACTCCCTGGTCTCCGCAGCCACAGGTCGGTCCCCATTCATGTCCGCCTGTGGCTATCAGCCGCCCTTGTTTCCCACACAGGAGGGCCAGGTGGAGGTCCCGTCCATCGATCATCACCTCAGACGGGCCCACAGAGTCTGGAAGGAGACCAGGGACGCCCTGTTGCGCACCGCATTCCGGAACCGGCGGGTGGCAGACCGTCATCGGCGACAAGCACCCAGCCACCAGGTCGGGCAGGAGGTCTGGCTATCCACGAAGGACCTGCGGCTAGCAGGGTCCTCTGCCAAGCTGGGCCCACGCTTCACGGGTCCCTTCCCCATCGAGGCCATCCTCAGCCCGGTCTCGGTGAGGCTCCGGCTACCACCCACCATGCGGACCCACCCGTCTTTCATGTTTCCCTCCTCAAGCCAGTGGAGACCAGCCCCTTAGCCCCCACGCCCGCCCCCCCACCTCCCCCCCGGATGTTGGACGACGGACCAGTCTACACCGTGCGGGAGATACTGGACTCCAGGCGCATGGGCAGAGGAGTGCAGTACCTGGTCGACTGGGAGGGCTATGGACCTGAGGAACGTCAATGGGTCCCACGTTCCTGGATCCTCGACCCATCTCTCACCCGGGCGTTCCATGCGGCTCACCCATCCAAACCTGGTGGGCCGCCAAGAGGCGTCCATTGAGGGGGGGGCACTGTCACATCTCGTTGCCATCCTGGGCGCGCCCCGCCCCTCCTGTCACCTCCTCCGCCACTCCCGGGAGACGGCCCCTCCAATCATCACTCACCTGGGTTCCCACAGCTGATTGTCATTCACTGATTGTGCCTTCTGCCTATATCTGCCTGTCGCTCACTACCGTCTCCGTCGGAGTATTTTTGGACTTTGCCGTTTCCACTTCCGTGTTGCCAGGTCTGCTGTCATTTAGTTATCTTCCTCCACTCTTCCCTGTTTGTTATTTTTTGATGCATGTTCCAGTAAAGACTCTTGCTCCATCCTAGCCTGTCACGTCGTGTATTTCGGATCCTTCCCTATCGCCAAAATCCCGTCGCTCGAGTCCTGCCTCTTTTCACTCAAGCGTCGTTACAAATTCAAGACCCGTCCGGCCTCCCTGTGTGGAGTTTGAATATTCCCCGCAGGCTCGCGTGGGTTTCCTCCCACATTCCAAAAAAAACAGGCATGGCAGGCTGATTACACATTCTAAATTGTCCCGAAGCGCGAATGTGGGAGCGAATGGTTGTTTGTCTCGATGTGTGCCCTGTGATTGGCTGGAAACCAATTCACGGTGTCATTGTCATTGCTTCTTTTGCTCTTTCTGAATTTATTGAATGTTTTGGAGTTTGAGTAAAAAACACTTAATTATTTAATGAATATAACACGAGTATAATTTGCACTTTCACTCAATGTATATTGTGTTGCTCCATTTGGTGTGTGTGCATTGACTACCTGGGACTAGCATTACTGAAATACACATATTTAGAGACGGATGGTTACAGTGACAAATACCACAATAATATTAGGCATGCTTAGCAGAGGAAAAAGATGCCTGTAAGTACTGTTGTATCATCTATATACAGTAAAGTCTCGTTATATCGATATTCAAGGGAGTCCGAAAAAATATCGATATAACCGGGACTATCGATATATCCGACCCTGTTTGCATGTAATTTTGTCCGTGCGTGCATAGAAATAGTATCGATATAACCGGGACTATCGATATATCTGATATCGATATAACGAGACTTTACTGTGCATGTGTTGCAGCACTGCTTGTATTCAAATCTCAATTGGTTAGTTAATTATACACGCATTCCTCATTATGAATCACCATTACAGCAGTGCATTTCAAGGAACGTGGTTGACTTAAGTAAACAATTTTTAATCTCTCCGTTTAATTAAACAGCACACCAAAACACATTGTGGCAATAAACAATTTAAATTTCTCTCTTTCAAATATTCTTCACCATTTGCTAAACTGCTTCTTTTTCTGAAGTGAGTCGTGGTGAGTTTATTGCCACCATTCCATGCTTAATGTCAATGTTTGTGCTTGCAAGTCAAAGCAAAAATCATCCCAGTGGTGTTTTCTATTGGGGAAAAAGTCATATATTGGGTCAGTTGTATCTCAAAGCACCACCAAATTTGCTCACGCATAAAAGCCTTGACAGAAAACAAATGCAGTAAAACTGTTTGGTATTTGAATAACACCTCATTGATGCTGACTTAATGCAATAAATATGTATGTGATGCTTCAGGTTCAACCTGAATCTGGTCAAATGTCCTCACAGGATCTTTTTTTCGAGTTGATGATGATCCCCACATGACATCACGTTTGGAACGCCCCTGACCGAGAAAGCGACACACAATGCATTTTGCGGTACTGTGTTTGGTCTGAAAACTTCGTGTTGATCCGTGTTGATGGCGAAATTAGAAGGAAAACACATAAATAACGCGATGGTAAATCGTTGTGTGTTGCACCAAGACAACTATTTGATATTCGCTGACACAAATTCCCAGCAGACAAATCAGCCCATTTCCAATGGAGCCTGTGCGCCATCTTTTGCATTTTCTGGGACACTACATTTCAGTCCAGGTGCCATTGACGGCACGAAATGATATGGGAGGACTCCTTTAATCGATTGCAAACATTTATGCTTTCCTCTTCAGAACTATTTGAATCATATTCATAACTGGATGAGTAACAAGAAAGCATCTTCTCTGAAGCTGAAGCCGTTGTTTTGATTCTCGAGCAAGGCAAGACGTCTTGGCATTTTTATTGGTGTTTTTCATTAGACTTAAAATAGCAGCCTGCGTGTTTTGGGTATTTTAGATGCTATAAAACGTTTTTCTGATGCCAGTTCGGAAAGAAAAAAATGTTGTCGGTTGTCCTTTAAATCTTGACCTTTCGTTCACCTTGACTCAAAGTCATCCTCTAAACCATTCAATGAAAACCACTGAGAGCATATAATTTGTATGGATGCTCCGGGAAGAGGAGTGTGGCCCTTCCAAATGGGGTTGAGGATGAGACATGGTGGAGTTTGTCTCAAAGGCAGTTTTCTAAACTCTGTCATCATCGTGCCTGCTCACCATAAATGCCCTGCACAATGACGTGTTATATTGACTTATGACCAAACCTCAGTTGAATATTCCAGCTGGCTCTGCAAAGTCTTTTGCAATTACAAATTTAATGTCACATCCCACTAAAATTCAGCAACTTTTTAAGAGGGGCTTGTGTCCGGCTCAAACACTGTTCAAAGGCACCAAATTTCTGCCCTAGTTGATCTAAAATGCAATATAAAAGCGTTATTGTCGGTTATATCATGTGTGCTGACATTACCTTTCAAGTTAGATCTATTATGTTCCTCTTCCTCATTCAATCTGTCCTGAAGGCATGCCACCCGTTGTGCTTTAACGGACAATTATTTCCACTAGCTACTTGTAAAAATTGATTAATTGATCACAGGGAGCTTTCCAAATCAAAAGCCAAGAGAGAAATTATGAATAGGCTTCAGATATGATTGTGAATTAATTAGTGTGGCATTAATGAATTGTTAATGTCAAAAGAATGGGATCGCTCTTTTGTGACTCCAATAGAGTCATATGCTCCTTAAGATTTAAGGACATGTCATTGTCATCATTGATGACATCACTTTGCGGTCCTCCCCTGCACTTTATGTATTTTTTTGCCATGAATAAGACAGTTTTTGGACAGAAGGCATTAAAGCAAATGTCTGCGTTTATCGCTCTGCAACACACTGACTTGAAAGAGACTATGCGATTTCATGTTGGGGGAAACAATAAATTTGAGTTACAACTTTTGGTAGTTGTTGTTTGAGTTTCATAATGGCACATTAAACATTTCCTGGTTTAGCTGTTCAGATCTGAATGTTACTCACCCAAATCACACATTTTGCGGCAAACTAAATTGCTATATAAATTATATTCCAGCCAAACAAAATCCTAGATGATTTAACATGTTTGTAGTATTTTAATTGGAATGAGCCCTAAAAACAGCCATTTATAGGCAGTAAAGGCATCACGTTTAGTCATACAATCCTTCTCAAATCCCACAGCATATTTCCCCTACATTGTGAAGAGTTGCACAACAGGCGTGGTGAAAAATAAAACACCGTGACTTCCATTTGGTAGTTGCTTTCGCTTTTAGTATCTCCTGTTCAAACATTGTCCTATTTGAGCGTGTTCCACAGAAGTTCAAAACCTTGTTTGTTCCTTGTGCTTGGTCCCTTTTGGTCAAACTCCCCTGCCTCCATCAAAACAATCCACTCATGAATGAGAGCATAACAACAAGAAGCCCAGTAGATAGCTTACTATAATGTTGTTAAAATGCATAAATGCATATATTCTCTTGCAAACTGTAGATGATTACAAAAAAAATCTATATAGCCACATTTTATAGGATGTTAAATAACATCTTTGTGTTGTATTAATTCACATGATTTTATTTCCTCCATATTGCTACTTGATCTACGGGACTCTCCGCCTCTGCGTTGTTGTTGGTTGTCTTTTACGGGTTCTGCTACAGTGCTCTTGGGTGGAACATGACACTTACATTCATGTCTTCATGTAATTTGATTTCCACATGTTGAAAACAAGCAAAATGGGGGAAAAAATTGAACATTCAGGACGTGGCAAGAGTACATACCATGCCTTCATTGTGAGGGTCCCCAAATGGACAAGTCTGCAGTGACGTGCAGTCACGGGAGGCAGTGCCTCACCTGTCATCATGGAAATATCAAATGAAAAAAATAATTAAACAGTTATATTTATTTATTGATTTGTACTGTAAAGTTCTTTTCCATTTAACTTCACTATTTTTGGATTTTTTTCAAAATCGCTGAATGTAGAGACGAGCGGTGAGGCAGCAGGCGGCTGAGCCTCACCTTGGATTGCGCAATGACTGTGCTAACTGTCCTGGCTTGCTCTGCAGTGAGACTGCATTGCTGTCCCTCTGCATATCGCTATTAAAGTGTTCAAAACTTTTAGTACATGAACTAAATTTCTATATTTTATCTGGTGTATATCATGTAGAGTCACTTTACATTATAAACACTGTACTACAGAGAAACCTCATTGAAATGTTATTATTTTGTTGTTATTTAATAAGGCTGCAAATGTCCTTACTCATACTAATCAGTAAAAAGCACGGACACTCAACTACAAATCTTAAAGGGCTACAGATAATTACTCCATCCATCCATCCATCCATCCATCCATCCATCCATCCATCCATCCATCCATCCATCCATCCATCCATCCATCCATCCATCCACCCATCCAATTTCCAGACAACGTTATCCTCATTAAGGCCGTGAGGTGTGCTGGAGCCCATCCTAGCCGTCTCCGGGCACTAGGGGGGGACACCCTGAATTGGTTGCCAGATTCCAATATGTCAAACTGACAATTGTCACATTACTGGTGGTACTGTTTTCTTCAAAAATTAGCTTCAATTACCTTTCATTCAAAATAAATCTGAATTTAAAGAAAATTTTATTTGCATTTAAACCAAGAATAAAATAAAGTCTCATAATTACCTTTCAAATTGGAAACTCCTCTCCTGGCATGTAAATCATGTCAGATTTGTGCTGGCTGGAGAGAGAGAATGCAAACTGCACCGGGTTTATACTTCATGTGTGAAAAGGCCTTTGCATTATGGCCAGAAATGGTTGCCCCGCGGGCTTGTTGAGTGTCTATATTTCAGTTGTGAGCCTTGCTTGAGCGTGATACACATTTGATAGTATAAGTGGTGTGAACCTCAAGAGAAATCTAGGACTGGGGTCGCATTTCACACTTATTTAGTTTTGATTTGAACAAATCAATTTGACCGGATGAGATTTGACATACGTAGGCTCCGAAAGTCAGTCTACACGAGGCCTAGTGTAAAAGACCAAAAGGTCTTTGAACCGAATCCCAACAAGGGTGGGTGTTCGTTTGATGAACAAGAAGTAGGACAAAGTAAGACAACACAGCATGGGCTACTTGGCTACAAATGCTGTCGCTGGTGGAGACCATGGGCTTTTCTGAAATGAGGTGCACTTGAAAGTACATCTAACAAAAAAAGTTGGCTTGCACTCAAGATGATCACCGCCATGTCCCAAAGACATGTTGAAAGATGACTCAGGCACTGTGCCTCTGTTGTGCTAACAACTGTTCAGGCCTTTCTGACTTACAGTCAAGGACCCTCACTCAGTTTGTGTGCCACTCACTTTCTGCACAATTAGGCAGAGAGAGAAACAAGAAAAGTTTGAGCTTCGTCCCCTGCTCAAATTTACCTAGGCATTGGAGTGCAGGATCTGCTTTAGTTTTACTTTTTAGGATACATCCATGTTAGCTATCTACCTGCTTTATATCAAAATTTTCAAGGACTTCATGGCATTTTTTTTTTCTTCTGAACTGTTGGAGCTTCTTACGACTTACACTGGGACGTGGGTATCAAACTTGTTTTCCTTCAGGGCCACATCATAGATGGTCTCTTGGAGTATTTCCATTAACTCATTTCCTACCATTCACAAATGTATTATTTATTATTTCGGGAATTGAAAATATGATGTAGAGCTCCATTCCCGAAATTCTTCGGGTATTGTTTTTTCATGCTTGTGTGCCAATAAAGCGCTGGCCATGGCTTCTGGCAATGTTTTTTTTCTTTTCCACGAGGGGGCAATAACCATCCATAAACCAATAACGATGTCTCACGCTGAAGCCGAGTCCGTACGTGACGTCATTGAAGGAACGCCCCTGACCGAAAAAAAAAAAGACACATTATAGCAGTCCTTCATTTCAATGCATTTTTGCTGTGCTTGTTTGGTCTGAAAACATCATGTAGCACCAAAAAGAGCCAGGGGGCGACCAAGCTCCATATGAGGAATTTATCAGCCTGTGGAAACGGGTTGATTAATTCCTCACAGGGAGCTTGGTCGCCATTTTCTGCCTCTTTTCTGGGACGCTACATTGCAGTCCAGATGCCTCAAAATGACACGGGAGGACTTCTTTAATCAATTGCAAACATGTATGCTTTCCTCTTCAGAACTATTTTAATCATATTCATAACTGGATGTGTAACAAGAAAGCATATTCTCCGAATCTGAAGCCATTGTTTTGATTCTCCAGCAATGCAAGGCGTCTTGCCGTGACGTCACGAACTGGGGGCGGGACTTTGTGAAAATGCCCATTTCGCAGCTCATTTTTTTGCAGATTTTGGGCACTTTAAGTCATTTTTATTGGTGTTTTGCATTTGAATAAAAATATCATACGGTGTGTTTTGAGTATTTTAGATGCTATAAAACGTTTTTCTTATGTCAGTTAAGAAACAAAAATGTGATGTTGGTTGTCCTTTAAGCTTGAGTAACCATTTTAGGAATACAGAATATCTTTTTAGCGGGCGCATTATTACCACAGCACATTCATTGTTTGAGTTGCCTGATTATGATTTTAGGATGAAGGAAGAGTTTGCTAACACTGGAGCTAGAGCATGTCAAATACAGGGAACTCTTTTAACTCAACAACACGGCTCCATCCTGAGGCATTTAATCACGTTAGCACAATGAAATCTTATTTCAAGAGTTGTAGTGAGGCACACTTTCATTGGGCGGCCTAGGGCCACACATACAAAGTGAATGCACGCTTGCACGTCATATTCATTGGCTTGGCAGAGTCTCCGGGTCGCCATGCAGTCAGTGGGCTAAATTTTCAAGAATGTTTTTATGCACTCAAAACACACTCTGTGCTCAAAGTATTATTTTAATGGCTTGTAATTGTGGCACAAATGTAATGCTATACTGTCGTCTCTGCCTACATTATGCAGAATTCTGTGTGTGTGTGTGTGTGTGTGTGTGTGTGTGTGTGTGTGTGTGTGTGTGTGTGTGTGTGTGTGTGTGTGTGTGTGTGTGTGTGTGTGTGTGTGTGTGTGTGTGTGTGTGTGTGCGTGTGTGTGTGTGCGCGCGCGTGTGTGTGCGTGTATGCACGTGTGCGTTTGCACGCGCAATTGCTAGTCCACCTCTTTTAAGCATATTGGATGACAGGAAGTGTATCGAACTTGACCACTCTTCAGTACGCTGACCAAACGTGCAACATACTCGGGGCTATTAATATTACAGTTTTGAGATGCAGCATAGTCGAGCACAAAGTGCCTAACTGTGAGCATGGGTGAAGTTTTCTTTCTTTTGGTATTACATATAATAGACAAGCACAGTTACAAAGGAGCATTTGTGCCATTGTCGGAGTGAACACAGCTCACTTGCTTCCAAACCAGCACAAGGCTGCATTGACTGGGCCACAACTTGACTGGGCTGCTCCGAGCTGGTTTAAAATCGAGTGTATTCAGTCCCCAAATTTTCAGGGCATGGAAGACAAAACTTCCTTCGACCACTGGACCGCTCAGCAGAGCACATAACAGCAGGGTATTCCAAATTCTTAAATACAATGAAGTCGACATGCCCAAAAATCAAGCTGAGCGCTGTCAACAGAAATAGTGTACTGGGTTTCAAGTATCTTGGCGCACGGCATATTTTACATTGTCTCATTTGTGTGTGTCACCACCTTTGACCAAAGCAGGAATTTATAAAACAGTCTATATGTTTGTTAATTTATAAATCTCATGTACTTCATTTGCAGTGCTGTCATGCAGTTTTGGTCTTTAGTTGTTTTAATTTCATCATATGTTGCATAATACTTGAAATGCTGAATTTTGTATGATTGACAAGAATAATAATTGATGCTGTAGTGCAACGGCAAAAGGGATTCTCACATCATTCTTTTCAGGTTGTGCTATTTATCATGATAACGAATGGCAGTAACATATCCACTGGCATAAATCTGGCAGGCCCCATTGTGACATCATGTTAAACCACAACGTGTGTCTAATTGAAACACCCCGGAACATAGTGGGATACCATCCTGGATGAAGCAGGCTTTTAAAAAAATAGAAACGAAAAACTTAATTAATGATGAGGCACCTCCTTCCCTCTTTATTCTCAGTCACTGGTGTTCCTGCCTCAGTGGGCTGATGACATTTTCAGCCTCCCTTTCATCCTTCAGAGAAATGAATGGCGTGGCAGGAGCGTTATCAAATGATCTGTAGAGCCAGCCAGTGAATATGTCATTGAGTGTGACTGCTCCCTGAGTGAATTGTGATTTATCTGTGTGGCTCCCTCATCAGGTTAACTGACTTGCCTTGTGGTACCCCTCAACTCCCACCTTGATGTTGACAGGCTCAGTTCATCATTTGAGGGGTTTTTCTCCCGTTGAACAATGACGTAAGTACTTGTGTTTGACCCTCACCACTCCAGGGCCCTTTACTCACAATTTGACATACACTGATTGTGTTGTGCAGGTCGCCCGAGTTTGTCGAATGTATTTTTCTTCCTAATAGAATGTCATTACCTTATTTAATAGAAAATCTTTTGTTAAAGCTCATTGCTTTAGCGTGCATAGAATATATGTTCTTCAAGATATGATCTGTTGTCCAGATATTGTTTTTCTTGTTTTGTTTTAGAGATACAAGTGCTTGTATGGTTGAGGTATGGTTTTCAAGCTACATATTGTCACTGCATTTAGTTTACTGTCAAACTAAAAAAACCAATGAGAGCTACATGGTCTGCATTTAACCAAACCACAAACACTAACTTTGCTTGATGTTGCAAAACACCAGAAACAAGCTAGCCCTTTGAAGTAATTTAAAAGCAAACATTCAAGAAAATCAAGTCAACAGAGACGATAACAATACACACATGAATATTTTTTCATCCTATGTGCCTCTATACACTTTATATTTGTATTACTGTGTTATAGTTATAGTGCTCCCAGTCGGCCAATGTGTAAGAGCAGTAACACAATGTAGCATAAAATGTGTGAGCCGGTGGTTCATCAAGACATCATGGTATTTTTTACAAAGTATAATACCATGGGGGCAGCACAGTACTCGACTTCATAGTTCAGAGTTGCACGGGTTGATTCTGTGTGGGTTTTCTCTGGGGACTCCGGTTTCCCCCTACATTCAAAAAACATGCATGGCAGGTTAATGGAACCCTGTACCAAGATGTCCCTCGATGTGTGTTGAGAACACGAACGTTCGATAGTCTGCGTGTGTCATACAAATGGCTGGCAACTAGTTCTGGGAAAGACCCCAGCATGCCTGTGACCTTGGTGAGGATAAACGAATTAAAAAAATAGTTGAATGTGTTCCTTTTTTTAAAACAAACAAACAAGTTTTGCCTTCTATTTTAGGCAGCTGGCATTGATCAACATTTTTAATTCAATTCACCTCGGACTGGGTGCCAATCAATCGCAGGGCATGACCACTACGAAATTACTACTATATACATTGAGGTTTAAGGATGGCATAAAATATCAATTTGCACTACACTGCATTCATATTTAATATCGGCAATGTTAGATGCTAATATAGTCCCTGGCAGCAAAGATTCAAGAGTATTTGAAGAAAACAAATGCTGACCAACTATCCTATAAAAAGGTACGTTAATTAATTTTTATATTTTGATTGTTTAAATCTGAGATAAAAATCTGACTTTAACACCAAACATAAATCTGCTGACTTGTTAACATAATGTTTACAATGGAAACATAACTTTTGTATATATTAGCAGTTTTTTTGACAACGATACTAGTGCAGCGTGTTCTACCGGAAACAAATTCCTTGTGTGTCCTACATACTTGGCAATAAAGATGATTCTGATTCTGATTCTGATTCTGATTTTTAAAGCCTTTCATCTTGACCATGATAGTGTGTTTTTTTGTTCCCAATAAATAATTTATTATTGGCACAATATCTGAATATCCTATCGTGACTTGCGATGTTATTCCAACACCTCGCATTCATGCCCCAAAGTGTTCTTGATTATGAAATGTGTGAGTTCATTCCACAGCTGACATGAGACCCATGAATGAGCAGCACCTCAAACATTTATTTGAAAGTAAACTCTTTGGAAACTTCTGTGACACTTGCGGCACGGACAGCTTGAAGTTGTTGACGATACTTTCTGAACCTCCTGCACAAAAAGAGCCTCTTGATAAGTAAGTTATGCATTCACCGACCTCAAGTGTACACTCAAGTGTCTATTTTTGTCACTCAGGGATTGAAGACAAGGGGATGTAAAGAGCCCCGTGAAATCTATCTTGCTGGAAAAAGGTGATGCACCTTCCCAAGTAATCTCACCAGTGCCCTGCCCTGTCTGAACATGATTAGCGCACAGCTGAACCTGAAGTACAGTGTTGAAGCGCTGCCAGCAGACTCTCAGCACCAAATCAAAAGACTCACTGTAGAATCAAAAGACTTCAGTCTTTCTCTGCATAAACATGAGCGTAATGGAGGTGGCGGTGGTGGGTTGTGCGGAATGTGCGCCATTTCTGACAGCCTTCTATGGTTTTTGAACACTACTGTCGTATACAGTATATAGCCTTCCACCTTTGCTGTCAAAATTAACTCATTCACTGCCAGACGTGCAAAAATGTGTCCACTCCAGCGCCAGGGTTCTTGTCATTGTCTCTCCAGAACCCACAGAATATTGAGTTTTGGGACTACATAAACATTCTTTGCAGTGTAAGAAACCTGAGACTGAAACTTCCTAAGTTATGACGGTCAGGAGTTATATGAGTTTGAAATGAGGGCAGCTGCCCAAAATACAATGCAATATAAACATATTGGTTTATATAGCGCTTTAAACAACAGCTGAAGCTGGAACAAAGTGGTGACATGGAAAAAAAGAAAATGTTGCCCCCCTGTGGAAGGGAAAAACATTGCCAGAGATCTGGCCAGCGCTTTACCGGCACCCCATCAGGAAAAACCAAACCCGAACAAATTCGGAAATGGCGCTCCACGTCATATTTTCGATTCCCGAATAAATTTGGGAATGGCAGTGAATGAGTTAAATATTGTATGAAGAATGCAATTAATGGTTCCTGCTATTGGGTCAATATTTTCAAAAAGTGCTTTTGGTCTACTTCTTGGTACACTACATCACCATGAAAATATAGCAAAATAATCGCACAAGACGCGATGTAGGTGGATAACCATTTCTACCCTTTTATAGAGAGGTAATTTTTTTACTTGCATTTGATTTTGTTTTGTCATTCTGGGGTAAAGCAAAATAATGTAGCCACAAGGGGGCACAAGCCAGTGTCTTATTGTGCCGGTCCCAAGCCCGGATAAATACAGAGGGTTGTGTCAGGAAGGCCATCCGACGTAAATTTTTTTGCCAAAACAAATATGCGAATCAAACCTATGAATCCCATACCGGATCGGTCGAGGCCCGGGTTAACAACGGCCGCCATTGGTACTGTTGACCTTCAGGGTGCCAGTGGAAAATGGACTACTGTTGGTCGAAGAAGGAGAGGAGGGAGGTGTGCCCGAAGGAAAATAGAGAAATGGAACGCCAAGAGTATAGAACTAAGAGTAGGAACTTTGAATATAGGAACAATGAGAGGTAAAGGTCGAGAGCTGGTTGACATGATGCAGAGAAGGAAGGTAGACATACTGTTTGTCCAGGAGACCAGGTGGAAAGGGAGCAAGACTAGAAGCTTAGGGTCAGGGTTTAAGTTGTTCTATCATGGTGAAGACAGAAAGAGAAATGGAGTTGGGGTTATCTTAAAAGAGGAGTTTGTTAGGAATGTCTTAGAAGTAAAAAGAGTATCAGATAGAATGATGAGTCTGAAGCTAGAAATTGAAAGTGTGATGTTCAATGTTGTTTGTGGGTATGCCCCACAAGTAGGATGCGAGCTAGCGGAGAAGGAGGAATTTTGGTTGGACTTTGATGAAGTCATACAGAACATCCCGAATAGTGAGAGGGTTGTAATTGGTGGAGACTTCAATGGACATGTTGGCGCAGGAAACAAAGATGATGAGGAGGTGATGGGCAGGTTTGGACTCCAGATGAGGAACGCTGAAGGACAGATGGTCGTTGACTTTGCTAAGAGAATGGAAATGGCTATTGTGAATACTTTCTTTCAGAAGAGACAGGAACATAGGGTGACCTATAAGAGTGGAGGCAGAAGTACACAGGTAGACTACATTTTGTGTCAACGGCACCATCTAAACGAAATCAGTGACTCCAAAGTAGTTATTGGTGAGAGTGTAGCCAGACAGCATACGTTGGTGGTGTGTAGGATGACGCTGGCAGTGAGGAAGATGAAGAAACCAAAGGCTGAAGTGAGGACAAAATGGTGGATGTTGAAAAAGGAAGAGTGTTGCATGATATTTAGGAAGGAGGTAAGACAAGCACTGGGTGGGCAAGAGGTCCTTCCAGATGACTGGCAAACTACAGCGAACATAATCAGAGACACGGGTCGGAAAGTACTTTGTGTATCGAGTGGAAGAAAGGTAGATAAGGAGACTTGGTGGTGGAATGGGGAGGTGCAGGAGTGTATACAGAGAAAGAGGTTAGCAAAAAAGAAGTGGGACACTGAGAGGACGGACGAGAGTAGACAGCAGTACAAGGAGATGCAGCGCACGGTTAAAGTAAAGGTGGCAAAGGCCAAACAAGAGGCCTACGATGACTTGTATGCTCGGCTGGACAGCAAGGAAAGTGAGACTGATCTTTACAGGCTGGCGAGACAGAGAGACAAAGATGGTAAGGACCTGCAGCAGGTTCGGGTAATTAAGAATAGAGATGGCAATGTATTAACAGGTGCCAGTAGTGTGATGGCAAGATGGAAAGAGTACTTTGACGTGACTGTTGTGGACCAAGACGTAGCAAGCATTAGCAAGGATGAAGTGAGGAGGGCGCTGAAGAGGATGAAGGCGGGAAAGGCACTCGGGCCTGATGATTTACCAATCGAGGTATGGAAGTGTCTTGGAGAGGTGGCGGTGTTGTTCTTGACTGCGTTTTTCAACAAGATCTTAGATGGTGAACAGATGCCTGAAGAATGGAGACGAAGTGTACTTGTGCCCATTTTTAAGAACAAAGGAGATGTGCAGAGTTGTACTAATTACAGCGGAATAAAGTTGATGAGCCATACAATGAAACTCTGGGAAAGAGTAGTTGAAGCGAGACTAAAGTCAAAGTCAAAGTCAAGTCAAAGTCAGCTTTATTGTCAAATATGCTAATATGCATGACATACAGCACAGATTAAATTAATGTCCTCTCGGAGCAGAAGTGAACATTTGTGAGCAGCAGTATGGCTTCATGCCAAAAAAGAGTACGACAGATGCAGTGTTTGCTTTAAGAATGCTGATAGAGAAGTACAGAGAAGGTCAGAAGGAATTGCATTGTGTCTTTGTAGATCTGGAGAAAGCGTATGACAGGGTGCCCAGAGAAGAGCTGTGGCATTGCATGAGGAAGTCTGGAGTGACGGAAAAGTATGTCAGAGCGGTGCAAGACATGTATCATGACTGTAAAACAGTTGTGAGGTGTGCTGTCGGTGTGACTGAGGAATTCAAGGTGGAGGTTGGACTCCACCAGGGGTCAGCTCTGAGCCCCTTCTTGTTTGGTATGGTGATGGACAGGCTGACAGACGATGTTAGACAAGAATCTCCTTGGACCATGATGTTTGCAGATGACATTGTGATCTGTAGCGAGAACAGGGAACAGGTGGCGGAGAAACTAGAGATGTGGAGATAATCCCTGGAAAGGGGAGGAATGAATATCAGTCGTAGCAAGACGGAATACATGTGTGTGAATGAGAGGGATCCAAGTGCAAACGTGATGCTACAGGGGGAAGAGATAAAGAAGGTGGATTTTAAGTACTTGGGGTCAACTGTCCAGAGCAATGGAGAGTGTGGAAAAGAGGTGAAGAAGCGTGTCCAGGCAGGCTGGAGCGGCTGGAGAAAAATGTCAGGTGTGATGTGTGATACAAGGGTTTCAGCCCAGGATGAAAGGAAAAGTGTATAAAACAGTGGTCAGACCAGCCATGATGTTTGGACTGGAGACAGTGCCACTGAAGAAAAGACAGGAAGCAGAGCTGGAGGTAGCAGAGCTGAAGATGTTGAGGTTTTCTTTGGGAGAGACCAGGTTGGATAGGATCAGGAATGAGTACATTAGAGGGACAACTCATATAAGAGGCGTTGGAGAGAAAGTCAGAGAGGCCAGACTGAGATGGTTTGGACATGTCCAGAGGAGACAGAGTGACTATATCGGGAGAAGGATGCTGAGCCTTGAACTGCCAGGCAGGAGACCGAGAGGAAGACCAAAGAGGAGGTTTATGGATGTGGTCAAAGAGGACATGAAGGTAGCAGGTGTGAGAGAAGAGGATGCACAAAACCGGGATAGATGGAGGACACTGATTCGCTGTGGCGACCCCTGAGGGGAAAGCCGAAAGGAAAAGAAGAAGAAGAAGAAGAGGGGTAAAGCAAAATACACACAGGAAGGTCCGAGCCAGTATCAAACCCAAGACCACTGCACTGAGGTTGATATGTTCACCACTGGTTGCCTGGGCTGTCCCTTTACAAGAAACCATTAAAAAAATAATTTACATGATCATTTTCATCATAGTAGTCAAATGTTGTTTACCTTGCATGGCTACAATTATCATGGTTTAACTGATTCTATATAAAAAACTAAATCATGCTTACGAGTGAAACATGTTTTCATAAAATGATAATGTTATAAAATGTCCACCCTGCCATTTACTTCCCTGCCCACAAGATCGGATATTTTGACAATAAAATAAAAAAGTTGTATTGGAGCAGAAAATGAATTTATTTCACAACGAATATGGAGAATCTCAAAAATTTGAGCAAGTGTCATTTATCCATTGAGTGAACGCTGTGTGGCTGCCGCTGCTCACCCGCAGAACTGTAAAGTGTCCTTTAGAGTTTTGAAAGGCACTTGTCAATGAAATTTATTATTATCAACTTTAAATAATCACGTGACAAAAACTGGATTCTTGTACTGTAAATATGGGTTGATGCAATACAGCTGTATATCAATATACCTTTCTTGATACTTGCACTATGTACAGTTTTTTTATGAAACGGTTTTGCACATTTACAGTATACATCTAAGTCTGCTGACATTTTTACTGTGCTTAGAATATCTTGTTTTTGTATCCTTTCACCCCTCCCCACCCCCTTCAAATTGCTGCTGTGCAAATTTCCCCATTGTGGGACGATTAAAGGTTTTCTGAGTCTGATTATTATTGTTATTATTTAATCTGTAATCTCTTTTGACAAACCTATATCGGTAAATCAGTGTACTTCAAGCTTTCATTGAATTGTAAACGATCACATATGGAAAACTATAACACTTGTCCAACAGTTCACCTGCCTACTTTTTGCTTGTCAAGCCTTCTTGACACACACTGGATGTAGATATATTAGTACAGAGCACATGAACACCTCCTTAGAATAATGGCCATCAAGAGAACGCATTCCCCAGTCTTCTGTTCACACTGATGTACAGATTCTCATATTTGCTCTGTCACTGTCATTAGTAAATGTCATGCAAAGAGGCAGGTCATTTACATTTGTGATGAAATTATCCTGCATTTTTTATGTGTCTCTGAAATTAAAGACTTCTTTAATCATTGTGGATGGAGGGGGATTTAGCCGACGTACTCATGTGTTTCTGATTGCATTAGAACTGATGTGGCGTGGCATGATGGATATTTAATAGTTGTGCTGTCCTTCTGTATCATGTAAAGATTCTGACACACACACGCACTGGAGCTCTCCATCCCGCAACATATAGATTTCATGATTAGGCCCATCATCTTGGCTTGAAGAAGGATGACAGATGAGACAAAAGCTGGCAAAACAATGTGTTTTCAGTTTTGAAAATACGTAAAAAGTGACCTGACACGTTTCCTCCGTTGTCTCTTTGCAGCGGCAAAGGCTCCGAAGCGCCCACGGCAGTCTTGTAGTGCCCCGGGCGCTAGGGCTGATCAGTCCTCTCCCTCCACCTTGTTTAACTGTCGTCCTCTGTGACTTCGACATGTGATTTGTGTTCTGTGGCATTCAACTGACTCAACTTGATTTAAACCATCAAATGTTGTCATGCCAATAGGAGCGACTCCAAAGACACGACAACCACAGTTGCGTCACCATTACCACGGAAACATTCATCAGTGCGCTGGCAAGTCTATTCTTGATAATCTCGAGCCATCATGAAGGAACATAAAACAGCCATAGAAATTTGTCTAAAATACTTTTTATTGGTATAAAGCGAATAGATGTGAGCAGAGGCCAAAGAATGATTATGTGGGACAGAACAGCCACTCTTACGCTGGCACCTCCAGCGTGCGGGCCATCTGCACAGAAGGCCTGGAAATTGATGACAATGCTAATCACTGCCATGGATGGTGTGGATGAATGGCCATCACAGTCTCTAAACACACTGAGTAGTGCTCATCACACAAGCTTTTTGTTTGGGCATGCAAGGTCCGCAAGGCTTCACTGGCCCCGCCCCTTTCCTGTACACACGCCATCACTCAGTGGCAACATTTGTCTGGCTTCCTCTCAATTCAGGAAGTCTTGGTTCATGTCCCAGCCACATTAATGGAATAGGCAGAGGATACTCAGCCATTTCCTCTTTCCCTATTGAAGCAATTGTTGTTGGTTATTCTTATTCATCGTTCCATCCCAGCCCCACATCTCATCATGATCAGTTTCTTGTTTCGCCTTTCTCTCCCAGTCCGCCGTCCAAGGATCTTTTATAGTATGTGACCTATCGGTCAATGATGTACAGTCATTGAGACTCAAGTAAAATGTGCCGGTGCTTGTAGCGTGGGCTTGAGTTAGAGCAATAACAAATAATAATACTAATAATATTCATAATAAAATCAAAGCGGGGCACATTCTCTTTAACGAAGGATCAATAGAGGCGTAAAAGATTTTTTGCTGCTGAAAAAAATAGAACTTGAGAATACACTGTAAATAAACCACATGAAGGTTCATCTCGTATTTGGTCCTGATCGTTTCCAGCTGCCTGGTTATATTCTAACCTTCTGGTGCATGCTCCTCCCCGCAATGAATCTGAAGGGGACCAGCTGCCTGGCAGTCAAGTTCTGTTTGGCCCTCCCATTGCATTGCATGTGCAAGCATGTGTTGTAAAATGAGGTGTAACTTGTTCGAATCTAGAGCTATAAAGTTTTCATGAGTGCTTTTGTATGTCAAAGTGTGAACATGTTTCATTGGTTGCCTCTCATACAGGGGTTTGTCGGGAAAACAGTCCACTCGAATGCATTGTGTCTTCAAAACCCAGCCCAATTTAAGTGAGGGAGAAAACTTCAGAAAACTGTATTGCTGGCAATCTTGTCAGCTTTGTAACATTTAAGCTCCATCTTGCCTGCCAGTCTGAGAGCTGGCAGAGCGCGGGACCTGATGCGACAAAAGCAAGAGAGCTGCAGCTGTGATTTGAGGAGCGGGGAATGGACTCTAAATGCATTTTTACACATTTACAAGACGTCCATTCTGTTCCCTATGAATCAATAATAGGCAACATGCGGCAGACCCCAGATACAATTATCCACTCTGAAGTTTCCTCCCTTGTTGCCAAAATGAACATTAAAGTTAGCGTGCTGTCAGGTGCAATGGCATTCATGCTTCCTTTTAGCTCCCATCTCTGGGGAACGACATATTTCTCATAAATATTCCCGGTCAAACTGGAAAAGGACATGTTCAGACTGCCTTCAAAGCAAGCTGCCCAAACAAAACAAAGCTTATCATTGTTTTATCCCTCCACCCCCACGGATTTATTTATTGCTAATTTTATTTCCGTTTTTTTTGTTTGTAAATCCATGCAGATGCTGTACAACAAAAGCGGCTTTTATTGGTTTTCACCATTGCCTCCATATTTGCGAGACTCCCCAGTCCCTCAGCGTTCCTTCAGATATTGAACCATTTCATGCAATTATGAAAACCTCATCACTCACATGAAAAAAACTTAAATTCAATTACAGATTGCGTCGCACCACATCAAGGCAGTGAGACTTATTTTTTTTATTTCAATTGAATGAGTTTTGAATGAATAAATGGTCAACAACGGCAGCACATCAGTAACCTACACAGAAGACGCTTCAATAAATGCGTAAATTGGCGGCAACTGTATAATTTGGTTACAATGATATTCCCGTAAACAACAAATCCTCTATTGAATTAAATAAAACAATCTGAACTGAAAATTACATGTAAAGATATTTTAATAATGTGATTTAATTGCATTTTTTTCCTTTGATGATCTTAAACTGCTTACCTTGACCTACCGTGGAGAGCTTCATTATCAGCACAAAGAAATGCCACTTCATTTAGTGACTCGCCCTTCCTTCATTACAGAAGTTGATATTTACACAAAACATAGGAATAAATACAAATTAAATGGGGCTGAAAAGGTGTTAAGCAATTTATTTATGTTGAAATACTAATGTGAATAAAGGTCCAGTGTGTGTGTGTGTGTGTGTGTGTGTGTGTGTGTGTGTGTGTGTGTGTATATATATATATATATATATATATATATATATATATATATATATATATATATATATAATATATATATATATATAGGGCGGCCCGGTAGTCGAGTGGTTAGCACACCGACAGTGCAGAGGTCGCCGGTTCGCGTCCCGGTCCGGCCTCCCTGTGTGGAGTTTGCATGCTCTCCCCGGACCCGCGTGGGTTTTCTCCGGGTCCTCCGGTTTCCTCCCACATTCCAAAAACATGCATGGCAGGCAGATTGACCACTCCAAATTGTCCATAGGTGTGAGTGTGAGAGTGGCTGTTGTATGTCTTTGTGTGCCCTGCGATTGGCTGGCAACCAATTCAGGGTGTCCCCCGCCTCGTGCCCGAAGACAGCTGAGATAGGCTCCAGCAACCCCCGCGACCCTAATGAGGAATAAGCGGTACGGAAAATGAGATGAGATGAGATATATATATAAAAAAAAAAAATCCTCGTCTCACCCACCATGGGTGGTGTCTGTCCCCATTTCAGCTCGGGTCCCCTACCAGAGGCCAGGAAGCTTGAGGGTTCTGCGCAGTATCCGTGCTGTTCCCAGCACTGCGCTTTTCTGGACCGAGATATCCGATGTTGTTCCCGGGATCTGTTGCAACCACTCGTCGAGTTTGGGGGTCACTGCCCCAAGTGCTCCGACCACCACAGGCACGACTGTCACCTTTACCTTCCAGGCTCTCTCCAGCTCCTCTCTGAGCCCTTGGTATTTCTCGATTTTCTCATGTTCCTTCTTTCTGATGTTCCCATCACTCGGGACCGCTACATCCACGACAACGGCTTTCCTTTCCCCTTTATCTATGACCACGATATCTGGTTGGTTGGCCATTACCATCTTGTCAGTCTGTATCTGTAAGTCCCACAGGATTTTTGCACGGTCATTCTCCACCACCTTGGGAGGTGTTTCCCATTTTGACCTTGGGGTTTCCAGTCCATACTCCGCACAGATGTTTCGGTAGACTATGCCAGCCACCTGGTTATGGCGCTCCATGTAGGCTTTCCCTGCCAGCATCTTACACCCTGCAGTTACGTGTTGGATTGTCTCAGGTGCCTCTTTGCACAACCTACACCTTGGGTCTTGTCTGGTGTGGTATATCCCTGCCTCTATGGCTCTGGTGTTCAGGGCCTGCTCTTGGGCAGCCAGGATGAGTGCCTCTGTGCTGTCCTTTAGGCCAGCCCTCTCTAGCCACTGATAGGACTTCTTGAGATCAGCCACTTCTGCTATGGTTCGGTGGTACATCCCGTGTAGGGGCTTTTCCTCCCATGATTGTCCCTCTTCCAGCACCTCATCCTCTGTTCCACATTGACTGAGACATTCTCTGAGTACATCATCCGTTGGAGCCTTCTCTTTGATGTATTCATGGAGCTTGGATGTTTCATCCTGGACAGTGGCTCTCACACTCACTAGTCGCCGGCCTCCTTCCTTACGGCTTGTGTACAGTCTCAGGGTGCTGGAATTGGGATGGAACCCTCCGTGCATGGTGAGGAGTTTTCGGGTCTTAACATCCGTGGTCTGAATCTCTTCCTTTGGCCACCTTATTATTCCTGCAGGGTATCTGATCACTGGCAGGGCATAGCTGTTTATTGCCCGGGTCGGGTCTTGTTCTTGCCATTGAGCTGGCTTCTGAGGACTTGCCTCACCCGCTGGAGGTATTTGGTCATAGCCGCTTTCCTTGTTGCTAATTCGAGGTTGCCATTGGCCTGTGGTATACCGAGGTACTTGTAGCTGTTTTCAATGTCTGCTATTGTTCCTTCAGTGAGTGAGACCCCTTCAGTGTGGACTACCTTGCCCCTCTTAGTCACCATCCGACTACATTTCTCCAGCCCGAATGACATTCCGATATCACTGCTGTAGATCCTGGTTGTGTGGATCAGGGAGTCTATGTCCCTTTCGCTCTTAGCATACAGCTTGATGTCATCCATGTAGAGAAGGTGACTGATGGTAGCTCCATTTCTGAGGCAGTATCCATAGCCTGTCTTGGCGATTATCTGGCTGAGGGGGTTCAGTCCTATGCAGAACAGCAGTGGGGAGAGTGCATCACCTTGGTATATGCCACATTTGATGGACACTTGCGTTAGTGGCTTGCCATTGGCTTCAAGTGTGGTTTTCCACATCCTCATCGAGTTTGCAACGAAGGCTCTCAGGGTCCTGTTGACCTTATACAACTCCAAGCATTCATTGATTCATGTGTGTGGCATCGAGTCATATGCTTTCTTGTAATCAATCCAGGTATGTCGGGACCTGCAGTCTTGAGTGACTGTTCTGTCAACCAGCAGCTGATATTTGGCACCTCTAGTATCTCTACTAATGCCTTTCTGTGCTTTGCTCATGTATTGATCCATGTGTCCACTTATCTTAGCCGCAATGATGCCTGACATGAGCTTCCATGTTGTGGAGAGACAGGTTATTGGCCGATAGTTGGAAGGAACTGCACCCTTTGAGGAATCCTTCACGATCAGGATTGTTCTCCCTTCGGTTAGCCATCCTGGGTGAGTCCCATCCATCAGCAGCTGGTTCATTTGTGCTGCTAGGCGCTCGTGGAGAGCTGTGAGTTTCTTTAGCCAGTAGGTGTGGACCATATCCGGGCCTGGTGCCGTCCAGTTTTTCATACCTGAGACTCTTCCTTGTATATCTGCCGCTGTGATGGTAACTGGGTTCTGTTCAGGGAGGTTGCTGTGCTCCTCTTTCAGAGTCACCAGCCATTGTGCACTGCTGTTATGTGCGACCTCCTTCTCCCATATGCCTTTCCAGTATCTTTCAGTTTCCAGCCTTGGAGGGTCTGCTCTGCTGTTAGAACCCTGCCAGTGAGCGTACACTTTCGCAGGTTGTGTTGCGAACAGCCTCATTCTCTTTCGTGTACCTCTTTAGGCGACTGGCCAAGGCCTGGAGCCTTTGTTTGGCAGTTTCGAGTGCTTCAGGTATGGTTATCTGCATGTACCTCTTGGGTATTGGCCTTTTATTCACACCTCTCTGGGTCTCCGTCAATTGACTCACATCTTTCCGAGCCGCCTTGATCTTGGCCTCCAACCGTCTTTTCCATGGTGGGTAATGAATCTCGTCGCTCTCGTGGTTGCTCTTGTAGCCAAGCATGTCTAGGATAACTGATGCTGAGGTGTATATCAGCTCATTGGTTTCCGTGATCGTTCCGGTCGGGATCGTTCTCAGTGCTGCATTCACAGTTTCCATGAGACTTTCAGGTGGTACTTCACATAGCCGTTGTAATCGGTGCCTTCGTTGCCCAGTTTTCATTCTTGCCATTATCTTATCTCTCAGGTCATTTGCTGCCTCGCTCAGCATTTCATTTATTGGGGCTGGCTTCCCAATCTCATTATTCATTGGGGCTTGCCTCCCAATCTCTGGTTGAACCTCTTCCTGTGATGTGGCAGCCTGGGGCCCTTCACCTCGGAATTTGTGTTGTACCTCATCAATCTCAAGTTGTGATAGCAATTGCCGTTTGTGGATATTGGAACACTGAGCTACTAGTTGTTTCGTGGTCAACCGTGACTGTGGGTTTCGAAGTAACCATTCAGCCCCCATTCTCTGCATGTAACCCCTCTGACTAGGGTTGCTTGAGTAGTAGCATTCCAACAGAGCCATGTTATCGCATCTCGTCCATATCCGCTTTGTTCCAGTAGCCCATTTTTCATCAGGGTGCTCTGGTTCCCCAGCACCTGATGAAAAATGGAGACCTTGTTTGGCCGGGCGACGTCTGAGCCGGCATGTCATTCCATTTATTGTCTCTCATCATTGTATGAGGTAGGCAGTAGCGTGAAGGGTCTTGCCCAAGGACCCACACTGGATGATGTCATTGTGCTCATTTCTGCTCATTTTCTCTGCCACAAGTGGGATTCGAACCCTCGTCTCCCATATGCCATACCGATGCCTTATCAACTGAGCTATTCAGCCGCTATATATACCGTAAAGTCTCGTTATATCGATATTCAAGGGAGTCCGAAAAATATCGATATAACCGGGACTATCGATATATCCGACCCTGTTTGCATGTAATTTTCTCCGTGCGTGCATAGAAATGGTATCGATATAACCAGGACTATCGATATATCCGATATCGATATAACGAGACTTTACTGTATATATATGTATATATATATATATATATATATATATATATATATATATATATATATATATATATATATATATATATATATATATATATATATATATAAACAAATACATTTATTTAAAAAATGATTGTAAGGAAGCAAGTTCGTTACAAGTGGTTTTGATTGAGGGTGGGTTTTTCTAAATTTTGATTCAATATCAATAAAAGATAATATAATTTGTTTTGGAGTTTGAAAATGACTAAATAACATTTATAAGTCTTTTATATTTGGCACTAACCACTTATAAATCTTAGAATACTATGTCTACATGTAATAAAATTGCCATTTTTTAAATTTCATTCTTTTTTTTTGACTGTGACAGTGTTAAAGTAACGCGGCATGGTTGCAACAGGAGGAAAATGTAATGGCCCAATATGCTTGAGAGATGACAAATTCTCCTTCCCATCCATTTGCCGCAAACCTTTACAACAAAGTGCCCCGGCAGGAATAAGGTGAGTATATCTGCTTTTACAGTGTCGCGCATCCATTTGAACACTGACACATAGTGCAGCCAGCAGAAATATCCATCTCAGCCTAAATTTTGTTGATGTATGATGAAATAACTACTGTCGAATATACTGTTGTATTTCGCTGTCAGTTCGACTGTCATCATCATGAGTGTCCTTTGTACATTCTCTCGGTCAACATATTTATCTATGTCAATGGCAGAAGACTGCTTCGCTAAATTTATGAATTTATTCTGACAGTATCTAGGGGGTAATACTCCATATGAAAAAGAAAATAGCCTCTGCGTGAAAAAGAAAAAAAAAGCAGCAACAGACAGCATTTGACAGACACCATTTCGTTAGAACAAATGTGAGACCTGAAAAATTGTGCGACGCTCGTCCATAAAAGCAAGTAGCCGCAACCCATCCTTTAGCATGTGGTAATGGCCTCTCGTTGTTAGATTCAATGGAAAAAGCTATTCATACTGTTGTGTGATTGAAAAGAAAATTGAACCCTTTTTATGTTATAAATGTGTCTATTACCGCATTTGCACACAAAATTTCTATGGAAATTACAGAGAAAGAAGTGATTCTCCGCAGGAAATGTTTGGGTATGACATATGCCTCTCTATTCCAGCCTGAATATCAATATAGGTTACACATACTAGAACAAGTCAAAAACATTGGTTTTTCACCATGTTGAAAGGCTACAATTACGAAACTATATGTATGAAAAAAGGTTACGCACTGGATGGATATTTCTCCATGGACTGCTGTCATCATGAGAAACTTCTTCACTTTGACATGTGAGTGTGTTGGTCTTGAGACAAATATAAGTTCATAAAAAGTTCACCGGTGGGAAGGTGAACTTTGTGTTATATTGTGTAATGCCTGAAAACCTGTTTGCAAATAGATTTTATCACCAAGTTTGTATTGATAGATATGTTTACTATGTGCAAAAACTTGATTGTATTGAGATATGAAACCAATTTGACAAAAATACAGCCAGTCAGCGACTCAATTACGTCCGGCCATTGCAATTCTAAGTCACACATCATTTTTCTATATACTGTAGCTCCTCTGCATATGCAGTAGATTTTGATTTATGTTCAATATATCATTTAATATTATTTCCACATTTTCTTTCTCGCAGAAACAGTAATATAAGAATGATGAAATGGAAGTTATTTTCTCTTCTGGTTGAGAATACAATAACCTTGTATGAAAGCCAGTTTTAATTCTTGTTTGGCAAATATAAATCCACCTTCTCGTGATTTTACAATTTAGGGGTGGAGCAAAAATAATTATTTTGTGGCAGATTTTCCCCAAGCAGCAGCTGGAAATTGGAAACATATTTGCATGTAATCACGTTTTTAAATCACTTAACATTGACTTAATAGCTTGAAGTTGTATGAATCCATTATTAATTTATTCAAAAGTAAATTAAAGGGGTCATTTGTGGGCATTTTTCAGGAGAGAAGTGAAATGTGGTATAAAAAAACATTGGCAAAACATAGAAAAGCAATAAAAAAGTATTCAAGGTAGTACATCTCCCAATTTAGTCCATCATTGAACGCAACCTGCTTTCTGATCACGACACCACAATATTATTCAATTGCCTTAATGAGTGCATTTAAGCACTATTCAGCTATGCTCACATTTGATGTCTCGGTCCTGTTGTAAAACATTTTGAAATCCCAGCACACGGTTGTAAAAGCTTCCTTTCAAAGTGCTGCTAACGACTTTGGCTGCATTCAAATGAAATTTAAACTCAAAGACCGTACTGTACGACACGCCAGGGCGACTACCTCGAGCGCATCAGTCATGCTCAGCACAATTCACACCGAGGTACATTTGATGTCAGATAAAGGAATAATAATTACTTTCATCTTAACTTTACAGTTTCAGTCAGATCTCTGTGGATGAGGCAAAAAGATGTTGGTATAATGCTCAGGACTGCCTGATTTTTCGACCTGATTTTCACAGAATGTTAGCTAAATTGAAAAGCAGATGTGAATGTTTTTTTTTAACCACTTGACACATGAAAAAGAAATTTGTACCTCAAGTGACTTAAAACCAACATGTGGTGATTAAAATGAGTGTTTCAGAGGCAGGGAATATCATTTGGAATAGTTCAAATCTAAGGGGAAACAATGCTCTAATTTTGGTCATTTGTTGAAGTGTTTGCTCAAAATGTGAGACACTTCCTAGGTCGGGTTGGGAGAAAAAGTTGTTCCATTCTGTGTTTTGGTCGGGAAAATCTTCCTACTTCATCTCAAGAAGTTGGATTTATTTCTAACGTGATGATGGATGTGACCCGAGGACAACAGCAGAGGCATTTGCATGTGATTAGCAAGGCTGTGATTGCGGAGATGCACAAGTGGCTTGCTGTGGCGTGCTGCTGCCGTGTCATGAGGTTGTCATCCGGTGCGCACCAGTGTATGTGCGCGCGTGCTGTTGTGGTTGAGTGTTAAACATGCTCATTGGCTGCAGGTGTGAAAGTAGCCCAGGCTGTGAACTCCACACTCTTCCCGTCTACCTAATTTATTTCTATTTTTCTCTGATTTAGTTTGACACTGCCACTCGCTGGTGATTTGCATGTGCTCCTGACACCCTTGTAACAGTCGCTGGCAACCACCTCAGTACACACTTTCTCTCCCCTCACATTATCCACATCGAAACTATGAAGAAAGTCACCCAATGTATGTATTTTTTTCCAGATTCATATGTTTTTGTTTTGTTTCATTTTTTTTTATTACAAGTGCAAGATGGCCATGCTGGATTTCAAAATCAGCAGCATTCTTGTCTAGTTGGGAGTTTATTTTTTGCCAAATGAAACATAAAACAAAGATACATGAATTGGACCCGGCAACCTAATATATGCTATGAAAAAAACAAATCAATAATTAACCCATTCACTGCCATTCCCAAATTTATTCAGGAATTGAAAATATGATGTTGAGCGCCATTCCCCAATTTTTTTAAACTTTTGTTGGGGGAGTAAAAATGACAAAAACCCTGGCACTGCAGTGGACACATTTTTGCACGTCTGGCAGTGAGTTAATAAAACATGCAGATTGAACACTATAAATTGTCCCTAGGAATGAGCGTGAGCGTGGATGATTGTTTGTGCCCTGTGATTGGCTGGCAACCAGTTCAGGGTGTCCCCCGCCTAGTGTCTGAAGACGGCTTGGGTAGGCTCCATTACCCCCTGTGACCCAGTGAGGATAAAGTGGATTGGAAAATGTAATAATAAATGACTTGAGATGAGACTGCGCTCATGAAATGAGTCAAAGTTGTAATCCAAGGCAGTACACCGAATGAAACAAATGAGATGCATTATCTCTGAATTTACATTATGGAGGCCTCACACTACTTCTCCCATGGTTCGCTTTATGATGCGAGCGAGGGGCTTATAGGCCGTCAACAACATATGTTTGTGCTCACATCAAGTGTATTTACGACAGGGATTTCAGGCATGGCTGCAGAGAGGAACTGATAATCAAATCTTTAATCCAATTAATTTACCCAAGCGGCAGAATGAGCCAAATGTATCAAGCTGATCTGGTCATGGAGCCGTGCTGTGATGGAACTTAAATCAAGGCTCCAACATTAAGACACAACATAATAATGACGCCGAGCATGGTTAAATTCTCTATGCGTCATTATTCCGTAAGCCTTCTTTAAATTGCTGTCGAATGTAAATTATCCATGTTCAACCGCAATAACACATACACAATACACAATAACACGTTTCACACATTTCACTCCTTATATATATATATATATATATATATATATATATATATAGAGAGAGAGAGAGAGAGAGAGAGAGAGAGAGAGAGAGAGAGAGAGAGAGAGAGAGAGAGAGAGAGAGATAGAGAGAGAGAGAAGAGGGAGGGAATTGTAGAGAGAGAAACAGAGAGAGAGACTGAAACAGAGACTATGACAGAGAGAAAGAGAGAGAGAGAGACAGAGAGAGAGTGAGAAAGAGAGAGAGGGAGAGAGAGAGAAGGGGTAGAGGGGGAGGGAGGGAATGGGAGAGAGAGAGAGCGTGAGAGAAACAGAGAGGGAGACTGTAACAGAGACTGTGACAGAAGAAAAAGAGAGAGAGAGAGAGAGAGAGAGAGAGAGAGAGAGAGAGAGAGAGAGAGAGAGAGAGAGAGAGAGAGAGAGAGAGAGAGAGAGAGAGAGAGAGAGAGAGAGAGAAAGGCACATTTACACTGAAGGATCCAAAACCACAACAACCAAAAACGTTTAGAGACCATATATCGAGAGATGATTTTAAATATAAGAGTGAGTTTAGCTATTTTTCAACTCATTCATTTGCTACCATATTTCAAAGGAAGCCTGTGGCTTCAGATTTAAATGTGATTATTCAGATACCAATAACTGCTCCAGTGAGATTTTAAGCTCTTGGTTCGACCGTATGCATGACCTGCAAATATCAGAAATGGTTCAAAGTGTGACACCAGGGGTTCCAAAATCTGATATGATGGGGTTCGTTACCTTAGCACGTTTAGAGCATGCACAGACTGGTAGACCGGCTAGATAGACTGTCGTGTACCCTCGAGAACCTTGCAGAGGCTTAAGATCTGCTTCTGGGGTCTGGACAATAACTGCATTTTGTGAATCAGAGCAAAATAACAAAATTGTTTGCAAAAATCAGGGTACTTGTGTATTTTTGTACATGACCCCGTCCAATTCATACAAGCCAGCTTTGATTTTCTAAAGAGGAGGTGTTAAATACATTTGGCCAGTGGAGAAGCAGGACCAGGTGGTCAATCATTGTCTCTTTCTCAAAGCCCTTGATGAGCATTGAGAGCGATCACAGATGGAATGGAGCATTGTTCTAATTACAGCATGTCACAGACAAGAGTGTATTTGCATTTTAAACAAGTGCTTGAGCTGATTGAGGAAGCATTGTTGTATATTTCATGACATGAACCACGCGGGGTGCAGCAAATGCCATCCAAAAATACATAATGGGGCTGTAGGAGATTCGCCCCGTACAGTATCCGGTCGCTCTCTAACATTTGCGAGATATTCTTTGATATATGTTTGTTTGTTTTCATTTCTTTTACACTTATGCATACTTCATGGATGTTTCCTCCAAGCAACCATTAATTTAATATAGCAGCCTTCTTCAATGTCTTTTTTTCCTATCCTCCACTCCCAGTTCAAGCAGAATTGATAGAGGGTCTGAAAAGAAGGGGAGCGGAAGAAGACGAAATGTGGGGGAGCAGGGGGGTGCGTAAAATCAAATACAATTTAAGGCTTTTTGACTGCTGTTGCACTATTTTCTTAGAGTGGAATGGAAGCGGGGCTGGGCTGCTTCCGGAATATTTTACAGCCGACTCAGTGGCTTTATCTACAATTTCACTTATTTACTGATCAATGAAGGAACATCTGCTCCAACACTTGCCCCAAATCTAAGAAGTGATGTTTTGCCATATACCATTGAATTTTTAATGCCCAAATTCGGTTCTCCTTCAACAAAGAAGAACTTTCATAGATCATCTTCGTTTGATGGCTTCTAATAGCCTGGAAATATAGTGGCATTCAAGGAGTAAACAAAACTGTGGCAAACAAACCACCACAGTAATGGTAAACACTGCAAGTTGACAATAACATGGCAACTAAGTTAGAGGCTATTTAACTTTGCCAGCAGTAAACAAGTCTGTATGCAGATCCTCGAGAAAGCTGTTAGGTCTTACTTTGTCAGTGTGCGTATCTTCACTGTTGGGTACAAAGCCTGTATGTACAAATCGGGTCCATTTTATTTTATACAATATGATACAGTATATGCTGATTTATTTAACGCTTTCACAACAGTTGCAGCTGTAACAGAGCACTTAGCAAAACCGTTACTTTAACGAATAGTTAAAGCAACTGAACATGGATGGACACGTGGAGTGATACACTAATTTGAACAAAGCACAACTATCACACTAATTACTGTATAGATTTTAGCAATTCACACTCAGTCTAGTACTTGAGAAAGAAGAATGAAGAAAGATCCAGAGTGAGGAGGCCAAACATTCTACAAATGATAATGTGTGATAATCTGCTTCATGCATTGTCTGTAGTTGGTGCTCATTGCTGCGGCTCAAAGTTGTGACACGCACGCCTCTGTTTATCTGAACCACAATTCAAGCTGGCCTCGTGCCAGTTCAGTGTTTCCGCCGAATACTGCGCAAATTTGATTTACAATAGACTATAATAGGCCATCAGCTTAATTATTGCAGCTCATTCATCACGCTCAGCCTTTCTGTGTAGACTTCCAGGAGCCACACAGAATGGTTTGTAATACAAACATTTGCATTTGGCTCAAAAACAATGTCATTTTTTTTGGCAAACAGCAGATCAACCCATTTACCCCCCTTTTATTTCACATACACAGGGCAGAGGGAAATGTTAAAATGTTAAATTAGCCTGCCGTGTATGGTTTGGGGAGGAAATTAGAGTACCCGGAGGAAACCCACGCAGGCCAGAGGAGAACATGCCAAGTCCACATCGGGAGTCCGAAGCCACGATTGAAGCATGTGTATTCGACACCACCATACAGCATCAGTTTCAGCAAATGAAACGAGTCTCCAAACGGAAAAGCCTCCAAATCAGAGCAAGTCATGCTTCATATCCCCCCCCAAGTTGTTTGTCACTTTGAGCTGGTTACCAGAAATGGACCTTGCTCCGTTAGTCTGTCACAGGAAAGAGCCTGGATGTTGAAACAATAAATAATTAGTTCAGTAACTCCACATCAAAATTAATTTTAGCAAGCACAAGCAAACAGACATGCATTTATTCTCTGCCAAAATACAGACCTCTGTTTCTGGACCTTTAAACAGTGTGTAATTTTACTTTATATTTGTGTTCTCTATAGTTTTAATAAAGACTGGTGAACACTTTATACTTGTATGACAGTTAAGAATGTTGACAGTTAAGAATGTTTCTTCCAACGTTGACTCAAGGTTTTTATGATGTGGTTATTGGAGCCTGAAACAAATGAATTCACTTCACATAATTTCCTTTGGGAATTTTATTTCTTGATTTATTTTTAAATCAGAACAATCTGGAAATGTGCCAGAATCACAGAAAGGATAATGCTGTTTATTTATGTTTTCATTTTGGATATTACGACAAATTGAAACTATTCGGACTAATTTTATTGTATGATGTGAGTTAGGAGTCATGAGCTAACTGAATTGAAATGTAAATAACATTCTTATGTTGACTGTTTATATTGGATCCAGGGGAGGGAACAAATTTATGGCAACACTAGGTAGATGCAATGCACAGCCTGTTTCTTTTACTGTGAGCACAATATTAAAAAGTTGCTCATTAGGCAGTTTTTATTTGTTGTCCAGGATATGTGTAGTGAATGTTTAGACTCCAGAGTTGCAGTTGCTGCTCCGCTGAAAAAAAATAAAGAAAACAACCAAAAAAGAAACAAAAAATGGACATCAGTCCAAAATGTTTCGATCAGTGATAAATAAGAGCAAAATAACATTTACGTTAAATTACCTAAAATACTCAGTGTGGTAAAAATAAAGAAGCAACACTGAATTGTCTAGATAATAAAATAATTTCGTATAAATGATAAGTACACGTATCTTTAATTGTTGCTGTTGGTAGAAAATATGTTTTACTTCAAAGAAGAATTTTGACAAAAAGCAAATTCTACTTTTATCTTTCCTACATGTTTATTTTTGTACATGCACCGTTGCACTTTTATGTTTCATCTTAAATGTTAACCCCAGAGTCCCTCATACCACAGAAGTGATCATTGCCCTTCACCACACACTGCAGAAAGTCTCTTAAGTGACATCAGCAACAACTGTTTCTGAGATGTTATAAACATACTTGAAAAGAGAGACAACATACTTTCTATCCCATTGGGATATTTTAGAACTGTTTTGAAGAAAGGAAAATGAAAGGATGTCCAGTGCTTTAGTTTCGTGCTTTACACAAAAATGGAAACGGGTACAATTGACAAATTGACCCCTAAATATAATATGAGGGTTAAAAGATGTTTTTTGACAATTATAAGAACAATGTATGTTGATTTGAAAAAAAAATGCATTCTTGCAGAGTGACAAAGAAAATTACATCAGACGAGGTATTTGTTTCCGGTAGAACACGCTGCACTAGTATCATCATCAAAAACTTGCAAAGAGGCACTAGACAGTTCTATTTGGGTTACTGTTTAAAGAGTTAATGGCTTGGGGGAAGAAGCTGTTTAAATGTCTAATGGATTTGATGCGCATGAATCGGTAGCGCCTGCCTGGAAAAGTTGGTGGGCAGGGTGCGGAGGGTCCAGTAGGATTTTCCGCGCCCTTGTTTGGATTCTTACATGCCAGTCCATATAGATATTAATACAAATTTTAATATCAAATATTAATCAAATATCAAATATTTTTATGCAAAACACTATAGGCCATAAATATATATATAAAAAAAAGAAAATCAAATGAAAATAGCACTTTTTTTTGATGTCACAGAAAACCAGCACGAGATTGTATAAAGAGACAATAAAACATCCGAAAGGAAAGAAAAACACTGCTTGCACACACAGAAACACACACACACACACACACACACACGCACGCACACGCACGCACTAACACACACACACACACACACACACACACACACACACACACACACACACACACACACACACACACACACACACACACACACACACACACACACACACACACACACACATACAACAATATACTAAATGTGTGTCTTTCAAGAGGTGTGGCTCATTGAGTGACAGCATGGATTGTTATTTATTGTGTATGTATGTACTTGGCTGTATATCGGGGCGACTTGCGAGCGTTTTAATTTTGAAAGTATCGTAATACGTGTTGATGTGGCGGAGTCATTGACAATCTCTACCTCTGACTCCAGCTCTGATAGTTTTTTTTTACCACGCCGGTAGTTCCGTGTCAGCGTTTGCCCCAAGTTCTTTTCATATATCTTTTCCTTCAATTAACAGCCAAAAGTAGACCAGTTCCTGTCGCGTTCCTTTCACCCTCCCGTCTCACTCGAGGGGCGACATCTTGCCTCGCAACATATATATTATTCTCATCGTGTTTACGCAGAACACCACCAAGCACACGCTTGTACTGTGTACTTGAATAGAGTCACAGGTTGCCAAGAATGCTGTCATTGTCGACGGCCTGGAGTGGCCTTGACATCTTGTAATCACACCTCTCGTGTCGCAATTCAACATGCCAACAACGCCGCTATTTTTCTGACTGTCAGTCACTGTCACTAGGTGATATTTTGCGTAGGGCTACGGGTGACCATCTGGACACCGGGTCACCATTTTCACGTGTCAGTCACATCATTCTTTTTCGATTGATGATATTTAAATGTGACTGACCCAGTATTTCCTTATGTCAATCCTGCCCACAAAGGCTGCTGACTCTCTTGGGAATTCAAAAAACATGATTCACAATGTGAATACACCTTTTTCTCCTTCTGCTTCTTCTTGCTCCCATGAAAGCAAGAATATGAAAACTTTTGTCTTACACACTCTGTATTTGGCAAAAGAAAAAAAAACTTCAAGTGGAAGCGACATCAAACAGAGAACCACAACGCTTTGATCTAACTTTGAATGCAATGAAGTTATGTCGCATTAAATTTAAGAACTGGACTTGGAGATAGAATACGAGAGAGCAACGTGGATTGGAATCATAACTTCACACCAAAGGTATAATTGTACTGTACTTCTATAGACGCTCCAATTAAACGTGTTTTCTGTGGAATGTGAGATGAAGATCTAATGAACCCAAAACCTTTGGGAGTCCGGGCTAAAATCCTTCGAATCAGAACTTAACAGAGGTCGACTTTTAAATGGGTAGAACACTGAGAGGCAAATATTGTCAAAAGGCAAAGGAAATTATACACAAACATTCACAGAATCTCTCAAAGCAACAATGGTCTCTGCCGTTGTCAGCAGGCCTCAACATATACGCTGACAGATGACCACGGCCGGCTGGGTAGTATAATTTAGCACTGATTAAACAGCAGGCCTCTTAAACAGAGAGCCAAGGTTCATACGATTAACTCAACTCATTTGCAAGCATATATCATTACAAGAGTGGCATGCTCCTTCCAGCTGCAAACACAAGCAAATACTGCATCATGATCTGTCAAAGGAGCACAGCTTTTCATCGCAATGGTCATTGTAAAGCTCAATAAGGAAAGGTGACCAGTGTAAATATCTACAACACTAGCATCTTTAGTTCGTCTTTTATTTTTTTTCTGTTAGATGCAATATGCCGTTTTGCCCGAAAATGATTACCTTATTTCTGGTGTATAAGGCGCACCGGAGTATTGGATTGGATTGGATTTGCCTTTATTTCGCAGTGAAGAAATTTACATTTCACAGCAGCAAAGTTATGAAAGGAATGAAAGTAGAAAAACAAAATACATGAGCTGCTGGAAAGGCAGCCACTCTCGCGGCGCCGTCTTGAAGTCAAAAGAACCAAAAAAAACCTAAATAACAAATAACATGTCAACACAAAGACACAGATAGTCATTCATTCTGAAGCACCTTCTGTACCCTCTTTGTTACACAAAGCAGTTCCACATGAAAGAGTAGAGGATCAAAGCGTCTCTTCACCAGTGTAAGATCAGGGACATCATGGTGGAATGTGCACGTCGACTACAAGCTAAATGTTGAAAGCAAACACGCAGCTGTAGCATCCATTGACGAAGAGATTGTCTCACATCTCCTGTCCCACATAAATCCGCTTCAATTGCAAGCCGCGACAGTTCCACATACGTATCGAATACAAGTATAAGACGTACCATGAATGAATGATCGATGAGAAGGTTTCTTCAGCCGTCATCTGTACAAAAGTGAAGGTTTCGGACGTTTCGCCTCCTATCCAAGAGGCTTCGTCAGCGAACTAAAGTCTGACTGGTCGTATCAGCCCCATATTGTAACCCTAATGTCCAGACAAAGTAATGTAGTTTATTCCATACATTGTAAGAATGAAAATTGTAAAGAGCAGTACATTGGGGAGACTCAACAAATTCTCAAAAAAAGACTTTATCAACATCGCAGGGATAATACTAGTGGGCCTCAATCGGCAGTACATTTGCACCTAAAAGCTAGCAACCACTCATTTGACGACAATGAGGTTAAAATCTTAGCGAAAGAACATAGATGGTTTGAAAGGGGGGTAAAAGAGGCGATTCTTATAAAACAACAAAATCCTTCATTAAACCGGTCTGGTGGTGTGAGGTTCAATTTGGATCGTTCATACAATAGCCTGCTCAGGCAAAACAGGTTAGGCAACTTTCGCAATGCTGATGAGGGTCGTTATGCTGATGAGGTGATACCGGGGGGAGTGGGGGTAATAGGCCAATCGTTAGTCAGGAATGTAGGAACAATCAGTGGGGCCACAGGGGGGGGTCCCGCGCCCCCCCCCCCCCAACCTGAGAGTAGGGACCTATCATAGCTGTGTCCGGCGCCACCAGGTCTGGACATTAGGGTTATAATATGGGGCTGATACGACCAGTCAGACTTTAGTTCGCTGACGAAGCCTCTTGGATAGGAGGCGAAACGTCCGAAACCTTCACTTTTGTACAGATGACGGCTGAAGAAACCTTCTCATCGATGGACCACTCCTGTACGACTGAGAGCTTACACAGATGAATGAATGATGTATTTTCAAACTTTTTTTCCATATATAAGGTGCAGCGCACTATAAGGTGCACCTTCAATGAATGAAACAAAGGTTTCCAAATATAATACATAAATATATAAAAGTTCCAAATATAAGGAACACCACAATATAAGGCGCTACAGTAGAGGCTGGGGTTACGTACGACTACTTCTACGGGCGGGGGGTGGGGGGGGGGGGGGGCAGATGTTTGGTAGCCGGTGGATGCTGACAGTAGTTGTGAGACCTGTTGTGGCTCAATATTGCTTCACATATGAGGCGCACCGGCGTTGGAGGCGCCGGTTATCTTTTGAAGAAAATCAAGGCTTTTGGGTGTGTCTTATACACCGGAAAATACGGTATTTACTGTACACCAACATGTGTGTTTGTTTTAAAATTTACTAAAATAAAATTGAGTTTTCAACTAAAATATTACTTTATAAATAATTCTTAGCCCTTATTGATTTTTTATTGTAGTTTGCCAATAGTTTACTGTCAACTACAAAATACATGAATGCACTTTGTGCATTCAAAAACAACAACTTCATTTAGCACTTAATGCATACATATGTCAAAGCGAAGGCTGATGTGACAACTGCAAAGCAGCAAAGCAGGACATTCCCATTTACTGGTGACAGGAGGAACATCGTTTTAAAAAGTAGTAGACCAATGTCCAAAGTATGTGGGGTCAGAGGGTCGGGTGGGGGGGCATTTTATTTAATGACGTTGTGCAGATGCAGTGATGTGATGAGTAGCTGGAGAAAAGTCACGTGTCTCCACAACAAGAGTTTGTACAGCACAATCAGCAAGCCATACAATTACTCTAATTCTTCATAATAAATATAATCGTGCTTGACAGTTTATTTTTATTCGTTTAAAAATAATGTAGATTTGATAACTCATTGATCAAAATCACATTTTGTCATGGTCAATTTTCAAAGCTTCTTGGTGAACTAACCATGATAGAAAATGAAAAGTCATGTAGGTTGTGACAATACTGGTAATTTTAGGGCCGTGTGTGTCAAACGGTTGCGCTATCATATATAAAATAGTCCTATCATTTACAAATAAGGTAACTGCATTATTAGTCGCGTTTGAGTTGAAAGGTATAGAACATGCAGAACAACTGAAGCTTACAGCTGTTAACATATTTGAGAATAATTAAGTTGGGTCGTCTATATTTGGGGAGGGGATCTTTTCCATTAGGGGCTGATTAAATAATGATGAGGTAGTGAATATTTACTGTGATATTGCAGTGGATGTAGCATGTGACCCACTTTTGCTTTCATATCTGAAAGAGATAAACCCTTTGATATTGTTTTTTTTAATCGCACATTCTAGTTGACAATCACTTTTTGGATATTAAATCTTTCTTCTGCCCTCATCTTCCTTGTCTCAGCTCATCCTTTGGAGATGCATTTTTATAGGTCCACTAGATGTGCAATCTGAGGGAAATGTGAGTGAGTGATGTGTCATATAATCTCGTGGACATTTTTTGCGGGGTCGTTATTCCAGGAGAGGATATGGGCTGCTGCCTTGTAAAACATTTATCTGGGAAGAGGAGCGCGGCGACGGTGTGTGATGGAGTGACAGGATGCAGTGAGAAAACAAGTAGTGTCATGTGTTTGTCTTATCGTCTTGGTAAAGATCTTGTCCCCGCGCTTCATTTTACAAACAGGTAGAACAAACATGATCTAACAGATGCTGAATGTTCTTTAACCGGAGGCTTTTTGCATTGAGTTGCACGCCCTACGTTAAGTCCAGTTTTTTCTTTTCGAACTTGGAAACAGAGCACAGCCTTTCTTCATAAACATTGCATGCATGCAACGCTGATGCTCTTGAAGTTACCAATAAACCGACCTCATCTTACAGTTAGTTAACCTAATGATTTTCCCAATTGATATCGCAATCAAAATCCATGTGCTTGCCATTGTTTTTCATTGTGACAGTGCTCATTAATCAACACGAGAATAAACGGTGTAGGTGTCGGTGTTAGCACACACAAAAAATCCCAATCCCAAAAAGATCCACACCATATTTTTGGGAAATCTCTTAATTGAGAACTTCATCTACACTTCAAGTTACATCGCAATTATGGTTGTGTGGCAAGGTGAGGGGAGGCACAGTCGTGTTATTTATTTAACATGTTTCGTACACTGGGCAATTCAATGTGATTCGAGCAAGCAACTATAGAGCACTGTTTCACCATTAATCAACCTAAACTACCAAAATAATGTACGAGTAGATTGACAACATTTAAAGGCATTTACAGAACACCTATTTCTATAAGTCTTGTGTAAATGCGAAACCTTTGCAAACGTGTTTTTTTCCCAGTCTAGGCATTCGACCTTCTTCACCAAGCTTCTTAGGAGCAACAGAGAGTCTTGAATTAAGCAAAGTGTGAGTGTGAATGTACAGTATGTGGCCTGTCCAACATTTACTTGGACTCAGCTTGTCCCAATACAGTATACAGTAATGATGCTTTATGCATTTTATTTCTTTACATTCTGTTCTGATGTTTAATCATATTTAGTTAAGGAAGTGATATTTTTCCATTAAAATATTAAAATACATCATTGTTCAATTTCATTTATTAATTCATGTGAGCAAAATATGTGCATTCTCTTAAAAACTTTGACAACTTTTCTTGGAGCTGACGTGTGCACATTTTCAGCATGATGTCACCAATCCACTGTTGAAAGGACACTTTGCCCCTCTCTTCTTTCATCTATAACTGCTTCAAAAACAAGAAGTATGCAGTGGAAAAGATTGATAGACTGTGTCATTTGCCTTGTTTTCTGTTTTTTATAGGAATTGTGTTGTTATGACTTCAAAATGGCGCTGCAAAAGTGCATGCCTTTACGGCAGCTCCTCTACTTTTTGTTCTTCCACGTTCTACCTTTCATAACTTTGTTACTGTAAATTGGGAATTTCTGAAATATGTTGTTTGATTACAATCAACATTAATGCAAACTACTGCTGACAACTGAATATGTCTTTGGTACTTGAAACAATGTTGAATGATTGAATCTGATAAAGATTTCATACAGCCCCCCCAAAAATATCTAGACATGTTAATGCATTATTTATGCCTGTACAAAGCTGGGACTGAAGTTATGTGATTGCCTGCGGACCGGCGCGTCCAGGGATAAATGACCGCGGCTAACGGACCATGAGAAAGTTTGTTCATCTTACGAGCAAGGCGCCATCCTCTCTGCTCTGAGCGACTGTTAGCCGTGCTTGGCTAGCCTGCTGTGGCGCTTCTGCAGCGCAGCTTCAGACGCTGATAGATACTAGAGAGGAGTGGGAGCCTACGAGAGTGGCCTTTCTCAGAAGGGAGGGCGTCTGCTCCCGGACACACAAGGTCACGCTGGGCTCTCGTCACTGTTCTCTCAACAGACAGAAGAATAACATTCTCATCTAGGGACGATTAGTGCCAGGCAGAGACCAATTACCGCCAGCCAAAGGGCAAACAGTAAGCGCATATGAATGAAGCCACACAGGTGAAAGTGGTCATGTGAAGCAAAAGGTCAATGTTGTGCCAATTTCAGTCAAGCTTAGGATGTAAATATTGTTGCTCGGCACATATTTATGTGGACAGGACAGAAACGGTTAGATTAAGTGCATCTTTTCCTCGAGTCCAGTAAATGCGATCTATTTGGGATCATTACCGAAGGGCATTATTGTCATTATCTGAATTGTCTAGCTCTTATCTTGGAAGCGAACATCATTTACATGAGTCATTTGTCCGATGCTAATGAGCTGTAGATCAATAACAGCCTATATTGTTCACATGCTCTTGATAATGTCCTTGAAATCAGAATTAAGCCTTTTGGTCATTACAAGAGAAAATCTTATGCGACCCCTGATATCGGCCAGATTTTCGTGGCTTAGTTTTTGTGCTATTCATTTTTTTTGTGTATAATTTGTAATTTGTAATTTTGCATAGAGACCGATCTTTTGTACATTACCGTATTTTATGGTGCATAAGGCACACTTGATTTTCTTCAAAAGACGACCCGACGCTCCGTACGCCGATGCGCCTTATATGTGTGGTAATATTGAGCCACAACAGCCCATGCGAATCCATTTCCCCCTGTACAAGAACGAGTGTGTAACCCCTGCCTCTCCTGTAGCGCTTTATAATGTGGTGTGCTTTACAGCATATTTGTAAAACCTTTAGATATTTATATATTATATTTGGAAAACCTTTTTCATTCATTGAAGGTGCGCTTTATAGTCCAGTGCGCCTTATACACCAGAAAAATACAGTACACCAAACTAACCTGCTTCCATGTGGGCAAATTTTGGATATTTGTTATGACTGTAGGTGATTGACACAACGGAATCTTTTCTCTCTCATCTTTGTTATATGATATATTATCATACAGTTCGATTTGAGCTGCATGTCTTCATGTCCTCGAATATTTTTATCACTTTGTAAATATAATAAAGTACACGAGGAACCTTGTCTTGAGTATTTGTTGTATTTGTCTACTTGAGTATTTGTTTCAGGTATTCTGTATCCGAACATTTTATTTTTTCCACAACAGTGCAAACATGGCAAAATCGTCCGTCCATTTTTTCCCGATTCCTATATTTAGAACCTCCTTTTAACTATTACGAAGGGAAATAAAATTTTCAAACACTTCCACATTCACAGAGAACAGTGCTGCTAAGTTTTTTTTCTTCACAACTCGGAAACTGTGAACCTCTGCAGTGTGGTGTCATTGACAGGTTACCGGGACTGTGGAATATTTCTCAGGTCTTTGTTACAGCTAGTCATAGTAAGATGTGTTAGTGAAGTGTTTCACATGCGTTAAAGGTCATGTCCACCTGCTGCGATTGAACATGATTTATTGTCTATGTGTCATTACTTGGACAAAACACAAATTGCCAAATTAAAGGCTTTATGATTCTACATACCAATCTTAACAAAAATGGCAAATACAAGCGCACATATTTTTTCTTTTTTTTTTTGGCTACCGTTGAAATGAATTGAAATCACAGTGTGCTGTGACCATTCATTTTGGGGTATGTTTTCAGAAAAAAACATCTTATTGTAAATGACAAAAAAACGTTTAAAATGAAATTAATCTGAAATCAAGCACACTGCAATAAATGGCTTAAGGTGTATCGGTGAATGTGACTTCACTTTTTGTTTCATACCATGTTGTGTATTTTAAAAAAATATACACTTGACTTAATGGAAAAACCCCATTTGTATGCTAACTGCATCCATAGTCAGTTTTCGAGGCAATGCATGTTGAACATAAACAGAGGAGCAAAACAACGCACGGAATGACAATTAGGCAATTTTACGAAGTGAATTATTGCAGTCGATGAAAGGAGTTTTCTTCTTTATTTTTGTTGGCATGGCTGTAGCACATTGCCTCTCAGGGGCCAAGATGGCAACACCAGTGAAAAACAGGACAATGGGTGAATTGTTTCTTTCATTCTGTAACCATTACATTATGTTTACTATGAAAGATCTTCAGAAATTCATGTTATTGGAGGCGAGAATGGATTAATGGCACTTCCATTCATTTCAATGAGGAAAGATGATTCAAGTTGAAGGCACCACTACAATTGATTTAAACTTTGGAAGCACATCAATAATCAAGTGTACCTGTGACGAGGTGAGAAAATTCTGTGTGACTTTTTCACCACACTGTCTTAAAAGATCACAATCAGAAGGAAATGGAGGCTCATCCTAATTATTTACATAACTGACGAAGGGATATTGCTTTTCAGGCAATTGATTCCTCCACCCTGAGAGAGAGAGAGAGAGAGAGAGAGAGAGAGAGAGAGAGAGAGAGAGAGAGAGAGAGAGAGAGAGATGCACTATGCCCTGCACAATCAATTAAGGTAATCAATTAAAGGCCTAGTGCAGGGGTCGGAAACCTTTTTGACTAAGAGAGCCATAAAAGTAAAATATTTAGAAATGTTTTTCAATGAGAGCCACACACACGCGTGCACACACACGCGTGCACACACACACACACACACACACACACACACACACACACACACACACACACACACACACACACACACACACACACACACACACACACACACACACACACACACACACACACACACACACACACACTCATATGCAAACGCGTGTGTCAACAAAATGTCAGAATGTATTATTTAAAATATACATATATATTGTTTCATTGCAAATTAGAATCAGAACCTTTTCTCTCCTCAAAGGCGAATCCTCCGGTGCATTCAAGCTGAAGTGTACTCGTCGGGCTCATTTAAAGGGGCGTTTACCTGTTTCAACATGACGGCCAGTATCATCCAATCAAAATTGTTTTTTCCGCCAACCTAGTTCGGTGTCATCCAAACAAAATTGCGCTTTCCGCCAACTGCAGCCCCAACAGGAAATGAACGGCGAAAAAGTGAGAATATGTATTTAGTTTTATTGGCAAGCCATATGCAATCATCAAAAGAGCCTATGGCTCGCGAGCCAGAGGTTCCCGACCCCTGGCCTAGTGGCTGAGCCTTAAGTCATTGAGGGTTGAATAACCTGCGGACACTGATGATCAAGCAGAATTCAAACCAAAGGATGTTCCTTGTTTTGGTTTGTTTTTTGTCAACAACAAGGTTTGGGTTATCTGTATCATTTCAAACCCAGCCCAGTGTGTTGTTTATGCTTCCTTGCCAAAGAGCCGGCCCTAGGATGTTAAATATTGAATAAAATCATCAGCCAGGACTCTCCAATTGGCTGTGGCGACTATTTGAAAAAAGTGCCAGTCAAATTCAAACATGGCACTGTGTTCCAGCGTGTCCTCTAGTGGAAACAAGTCCTCATAGGGGTATGAAAGACACTTTTTGGCCAACCTTGGCCTCTAGACGGGTTGGCTTTAGGTCCAAGAGGTGAGGAGGCTGCCTGTACTTCGGGGATCATGAAAAGCCACACAAGGCTGTCTCTTTGATCCCCACTCATTTCTTTGCCATTCCTCCATGAAAAACACTTGAGTTATTTGGCGCTTCTCGTACATTAGAGATAAACTTCTCTTGGCTTCAAAGAGTCATATAAAAAGCTGAACTGTTTCTGCTGTTTACTAGACTTGAGTTTATACAGTGCTTTACTTACAGGGGGTCTTTTTTCAAATGTTAAGCCATTATGAGCCTGCCATCTATGATTTTCCACTGCTGTCTGACTTGACGCGGTAGGGCCTTAGAGAAAAGACATCAGAAGAATCTGATAATTTAAGATTTTTGTTGCCCCGTCGTTTTGCGTCGACCACTTACACTTGTGTGTACCCCTGCAATGCACATATGATAACAGGAGATGTGAAATGCGAGATCTTTTAACTCATTGATTCACAGTCAATGCTGGACGATTTATTTATGAGGAGTTATTGGAGCAGCTCACAGTGGTGCAATATGTTTTGCGGTTTATGAAATTCATACCAAACAGCGATCAAAGATGACATTTTAAAATGGTGATTAGAAGAATTGTTTGTGAAGGTGGATACACAACAGTGTGCCACCTCAAAGAGAAGGCGTTCAGTTTTATGTCATTTTTTATTTTATTTTTTTCATTATTTTTTTTGGTCCAATGGATGCTTGACTACATTAGATTCTGTACGTATCACACATATTGTACATTTTTTAATCAGAAACCTAGGTGGCTACTGGAAGAATTTTGATGAAGTGTTTCATTTGCCTTGGAGGACACTGTGTTTTATGTGGATTTTTTTCAGTTTTTTTTCCTTGCCAACAGTAATTTTAAGATATTTTGGGGTTTCATTAAGGAAAAAAACAACTTTTCTATGAATTATGAACACAGTTTGTATTTCAAAAAGGTTGTGAAAAGGGTCCATCGTAACTCCAACTTTTAATATATTTCAAAATGAATGCTCTAAAAAAGGGCCTTATAAACACACAAATGAATATCATAAACAATAACGCTTGAGGGTCTGAAAACACTTTTGTAATACATGTCCATGATTTACATGTTTTTAATATTCGGTGGTTTGGGGATGGAGGCCAGGTGGATCACTGATTAATGTGTAGACCTGACAGTGTGGGTGCAATCCTGGCTCCAGCCTCCCTCTGTGGAGTTTGCATGTTCTCCCCGTGCCAGTGTAGGTTTCCTCTGGGTCCTCTGGTTTCCTCCCACAGTTCAAACACATGCACAGTGGGCTGATTGAACACCCCAACGTGTGAGTGTGAGCGCAAATGGTTGTTTGTTTCGGTGTGCCCTGCAATTGGTTGGCAAACGGTTTCGGCTGTCCCTTACTTAATGTCTTATGACAGCTGGGATAGGCTCTGTTAGGGAGAAATGATGTATGATTGTCTGCTGGGTGATTTAGGGATGAACTGTCAAGGTTTTGATTCTTGAATTTAAATTTTTAACAAAAGCCACCTTTCTGGTTGGTCTCACTGCTAAACACCGGAAGCACACATTGAGATAAAAACATCGTACTGCACACAATATTTGGCACAATCAATGGAATATGGATTTATTTGTCTGTCCTCAATCAATAATTCTCAAAAACAACCCTCCCCCCAAAAAAATACAAATCAATCATTTAATGTTCAAAATGCATAATGTTACAGTTACTAAACTTTTTTTTTTAATCCGAACAACACATCAGGTACAATGTACTTTGAAGTACAATGTGTTCATATTTATTATTTTAAAAGGATAAGAAGTATGGGTTATCAGTTTGATTAATATCATAATGGAAATTAATTTTCAATTCACAATAGAAATGTTCAATGCCATCTTTTTTGTACAATCCATAGTGCCGTTTTTGTTTGTCGGAGAGTCCATCAAGCCGTGAGAATGAGCAACAGAAGCGATAAAACAGGCGTGCTCACTGTAATCGCCGCACGTGCATATGCGTGCTGCAGTTCATTATCTAACAGCCACATAACATAATTTAACATTTCCTTTGTGTTCAGGGACATTGCGGCAATTAGCTAACAAGTGGGTCATCCATTAGCCAGGCCCATGGCTCTGGGAGAGATATGAGCCTCCAGGGCAACACTCAACAATTTTCTGTAATAGAATGGCTAAGAGAGAGAGTCCATTAGTAAACATTTAGGAAACCACCCAGAAGGCAGGTCTATGCGGGTAATTATATTACTGATTATTTACAACAACAGCACTCTGCACTTCATTGTGCTTTGTGCTTTATCCCTATTAATCTAATTCGTGAGGCTGCTGTCACTTGTGTTTTCTTGACATTTTCCAATAGAGCCTTCACAGTTCTCCGAAGTGCCAGAATTAAAAAATTCTTACATAGGCAATTCATATTAAGGTGGCAAGTTACAATTATTTCAGTAATCTACCAATGTTAATTATTTTTACCCAAATCAAAATCGGGTTAAAACATGTTCTGATTTCCAATCCCATTATTAAAAAAAAACTAACAAACTACTCAAAAAGGCGAAAGTGCAGAAAAAAACCCTGCATTGAATACGGGTCAAGTACAATTTGGGAAAATTGGCAAAAGTCTAATAGAACGTGGTGAAAAAGTCGATTTTCGCAAAAATTAAAAGCGCAAAGATAATCCATATTTTTTCATCGAGGTTTAAATAAATGGGACACTATTTTCTTTTAAAAGCCTAAAAACAGAGGATTTGGATACTTTGAAGTTAAACAAGATCTCCAGTAGTCGAGTGGATAGCACACCAACATCCCAGTGCGGAGGTCAGGAGTTCAAGACCCGGTTCGGCCTCCCTGTGTGGCGTTTGCATGTTTTCCCCGGACCCGTGTGACTTTTCTCTGGGTCTTCTGGTTTCCTCTCACATTCCAAAAACATCCATGGCAAGCTGATTGAACACTCTCAATTGTCTCAAGGTGTGAATGTGAGAGTTACTGTTCTGTTGTTTGACTCTGTGTGCCTTGTGGAAAATGGATGGATGGAAGATCTCTAAATGAAATCTCAATTTTACTCTTACAATCCTCCTTGTTTGATGTTTACTTTCATAGTCAACTTCAACTGGGAGTGGTTTTAAAGAGATGGAAGCTTTTTCTTCTGAAAAAACTGTTCACTACTTGCCAAACTGCTGCTTATTCTTATTAAACTCTTACTTCCATGCATCAATCAGTTATTATGCATGCTTCCATGCATGCAAAGAAGAGGGCCCATTGTGGGATGCAGAGCTCAACATGGTTGACTTAGTATGGACACCCCTTTGAAATTGTTGACTTCAAAATAAATACTTAATGCATCATGCGTGGCTCTGATCAAATGATGCAGTGAACACACTAACATTTGTAATAGCAAACCAGCCCCCTCACAACGGTGTTAGAGTGCGACTCAAGGTTGATCAATAGAGGCCTTGGGGGTTTTCTTTTCTGTTCCTTGATCAAGGCTGTCAGATTAGTATATATAGGTACTGTGTAAATAGGACTGCTCCTTGAGTAGACAGCGGCTCTGCAGCAAAGGTTGGAGTGTGGCTGCCTTATTAATATAATTAGGAAAGAAGCCTTTGGGCAGTGAGGATGCAGAGCAGTTCTCGCAGATGCTCCCTGGACAGCTACAAATCCACAGCAGCACAATGGCATTTGTTAGGCCCCAAAAAGGCACAATATGGTCAATTGCACTGCGATTGGCGAGAAATTCTAAATTTCTCATTTGCTTCTCATGAAAAATATTTGCAGTTTGTGCTTCTTCCACATGAACACAACAAACAATCTGTTACTGTAAGCAGCAGCTCAACTTTGTTCTGTGGGTGGCTTGGTATTCGAATAACAAGTCAATTTCACAGTGCATGGGTTCAGAATCAGAATCAGAAAACTTTTAGTTCTGGATACAATATGCTGCTGCATTCTTCCTGTGTGGCGATTGCACGTTTTTCATGTGTTCGTGTGGATTTTCTCCGGGTCCTCTAGTTTCTTCCCACTTTCCAAAAACATGCATGGCAGGTTGATTGAACACTCTAAATTGTCTCGATGTGTGAGTGCAAGAGCAGATGGTTGCTCGTTTCTGTGTGACTTGCGATTGGCTGGCAATCGGTTCGGGTATCCCCTGCCTACTGCAGGGATAGTTTCCAGCACCTACCGCCCTCGTGAGGATAAATCATTTTGCAAAATAAATGAATGAATACATGTGTTTTGTTAATGTAGAACACAGATAAGGCGATTTTTTGAAAATAAGCAGGACAAAAACAGAAAATACAGGAAACAAATACAAAAAACATATTGCAAGGCCTCCAAATGATTCAGTCGTGCCTGTGGTGGTCGGAGCCCTCGGGACAGTGACCCCCAAACTCGACGAGTGGTCGCAACAGATCCCGAACAACATCGTATATCTCGGTCCAGAACAGCTCAGTGCTGGGAACAGCACGGATACTGCGCAGAACCGTCAAGCTTCCTGGCCTCTGGTAGAGGACCCGAGCTAAAATGGGGGACAGACACCACCCACGAGGGGTGAGACGAGGATTTATTTTTTATTTTTATGGGTATGTTAAAACTTTGGGAAAGGAGTAGTTTAAAATTTTTGACCTACCTCACTCAATTTGTTTTATATATATATATATATATATATATATACAGTAAAGTCTCGTTATATCGATATCGGATATATCGATAGTCCCGGTTATATCAGAATCAGAATCAGAATCAGAATACCTTTATTCGTCCCGCAATGGGGAAATTTGCAGTCCACAGCAGCAATTGAAGAGGGATGGGGTTGGGGTGGGAGTGAAAGGATAGAAAACAAGATATTCTAAGCATAACAAAATAAAATAATATATCGATACTATTTCTATGCACGCACGGAGAAAATTACATGCAAACAGGGTCGGATATATCGATAGTCCCGGTTATATCGATATTTTTTCGGACTCCCTTGAATATCGATATAACGAGACTTTACTGTATATATATATATATATATATATATATATATATATATATATATATATATGGACTCTTAATGTTTAAGTGAAACAAACAAACCAAAAACTCGTCAGGAATTCCCACTATTATCTCTCTGGTCCCTTCCTTGCATGTGAAGGGAGGAGACCTCTGAGTCGTGTATTCCAATACCACAGCCAGCCAGAAGGTGGTACTCTGCTATGGCACCCAGCACCCTACAGTATGTGTGCACTCTGGGTGAATCAAAAGAAGGCAGATTTTGAATCCTAAAAAGCCATTGGAACATTTAAAGTCTCATTATTCATTTATGTATTTATTGCTTTTAAGCAGCAACCCTTGCAATTTTTTTGTATTTGACGAGAAACTGTATTAAGGTTGAAATATTGGAAATCAATGAAAGAACTTTCCATTTCAGATCAGTCATTATTTAGGCTTGTCAAGTCAGCAAAAAAAAAGTTGGGAATTCTTTGGGTCACTGATGGAAAAGTATGATTATGTCACGTCACACAACAGGCACCAATGCGTCCGGGTGTTTTGTTTGGCGTCCCTTAAAGGCCATTTTTTCTTTGATAAGATGCTGGAAACAGTAAGTAACATACAAGGTGGTGTGGGGTGCATCTATGGAAACGAATACACTTTCTGTCAATTGTGCTTACCTTATCCCCTGGTGGCGTTTCGGCGTGGGAATAGGCAGCATTCTGGTCACTGCTGCACTGAGATAGCATTCAGACCACACGAGAAGAGTGGACGGCATTCAGCACAGGCAGGAGGCAGGGGGGGCGCTCATGTGGCAGAATTGGACACAGGAATGGACAATGTACACTATCTTTGCAGGATACACAAAGAATCCCAGAAAGAAAGAATGTTCGCTTTGGACAGGTTCTCGCTTGCAGGCGCACTCTTGTTCATCCTGTTTCTGTATTTACCATTTGTTGCTTTTGGACAAAATAGGTCTAATCATTTTGATAGATCTTCTCAACTTTTGCTGAAAAATAAAATCACTAAGGCATGCAGTGTTGCAATTACTGCTATGATGCTCTGAAATACAGTGTAAGATTTGAAGACAGAAAACATCTTTTTCATTGTTGTGTGGTCACAGCTCATTTGATGATGTGCAGGCTAAATGTTTTTTTTTTAAACTGGAGGTCACATCCGCTGCTGCCACCCACAGAGACAGTACATCACTTTGGGAAATTAGCATTATGATTTTAAGGGATAAATAGCCGTTACTCCTAATTAATCCAGCAGATCACAGGGGGGATGTGACACCATGAGCCCAAGAGATCAAGGACCACACATCAAAGGCAGCACCGCTCTCAGAAACCTACACAGGGAAGGAGGACTTTTATTTTTTGTTTATTTCTAAGCACAGATGGCCTCTGAACGAAAGAATACGGAGATATGAGCTAATTTGCTCATTGCATATTGACGGAATCATCTTGCAACAGCGCATCACAAATAAGCCAGGCTGCAGATGTTAGTCCAAATTCCAGAAATCTGGTTGAAGGAAAATGAAGCTTATTTTAAAGAGTGGTTACGAAAATGTTTTTATTATACAACACATTAAAGGTACAGCTTCATTTATATTAAGTATTAAATAAAAAAAGGTAGTTGTACTCGAGGTACCACCCCTAATGGCCATCCTTAAATATAGTTATCTCATAACCCCCCCCCCCCCCCCCCCCCCCCCCCCCCGAAAAAATGAGGTGGAGATGTTTCTCATAATAAGTATATTTAAGCTACTGTAACAATATATGCATTTGTTAAATGCATTTAAACAGAGGGAAATGTCAAGCTCTAGTTATATAATTATTATAATCCTCATTATAGTTGGACAAAAAAATACCGAAATGATTGTTTGAAAACATCTTAGTAGCAGCAGTAGCAGAGTAGTAAACTCCTGCCTCTCTTTATTTATCACGCGGGCCGGGCTCCAATAAATGCCAGTGTTCTGACAAGGCTACCACATATTCAGTGTTTGCTGATGGCTGGTACACATGTGGTTTTTGGATATGCTCTCCTCTCCCACCGAAATCATTTGCGGTCCCTAGGCTTTCTTTTGACATCAGCATCGTTGGTACTGTCACTGCAGTTTAAAATTTTCAACCAAAGAAAAGGCATTTGTATGAAATAATAATGACCATTTCATTTTTCCCCCGTCTCTTCACTGTCATCATTCTTTCTCACAATGTCCATAAAATATCCCCGCAAGCTTTGCGGATCCTCATCGGGCTGTTGTCTCCAAAATGTTTTGTAGTTGTCAGAGTTGTCGGTGTATTTTCAGGTTTCGGATTTCAGAGTGATATCTATTTGAATACAATATCGAATATTTTTAGAATATGTTATGTTTTTTATACATAATTCTCAATAACAAAAAAACTGAAGCCTTAAACAGAGCTGGGCTCTGGACCGCCTCTCGTGCGAGTCACCCCCCTGATGTCACAAATCCAATGAGATTGGGCTTGGATGGATTTCGGGAGCTCAGTTTTGCATTTAATAATTCATAGAGCAGTATCAAGTGCTTCATTAATAGACCATTGCAGGCCGTGTTTTTAAAAACATGTGGGCTACTATTTTACTATGCAAAAACAATATTTTTACTACTATTTTACGATGCAAACACAATATTGCTCCCTGATATTTGATGGTATTTTAATACCACTAATTCAAACGGTTTCCCTGAAGTTGCACATCGCGTCATATGCTCTATTTTAATAATGTCACATTAATAAATGAATTGACCCTTCCGCTGCCACATACCTTTGTCAGACTATATATAGAAGAGGACACATGTATTCGAGATACAACCTTTGCTTTGAAATGCAAGTGAAGAAATGTGATACGAGCACTGGACGGTAGCAATGAAACTAAGTTAACACACTTGAAAGTAAGCAACAAATAGCGATCAGTGAATTGAAAAATAAGCTTGTTGCTCTTGAATCCCTGTCTCTGCCCCTAAAATGGCTGCCGCAATACAGGCAGGACTACCAAATACAGTATTTAAATGGGATTAATAACCATCAATCTGTGGGCACACCACTTCTGCAGCACACTACAGTTTTCATGTGATATAGTCTGATGAAAACTATTTTTATTCTGTTGAGTTACATCAGTACAATATTATGGAATGCTGTATTTCCTTATTAAATTAAAAATAATGACAATTGTATTTATTTAGGAGCAAGGATATAACGGAATAATCACATTTCCATTCATTTCCATGGCTAAATGTGTTTTCGTCGTAACTGTGGTTGAGGCATGATTGAAACTTGGATCTCAAGGCAATACTGGATTTGGTTTGCCGGTGCTCCTATGTGTAGCGACGCCTACAGTCTTGGGCAGAGTGCAGTTGTCACAAAGCATTAGGAAGTATGAGATTCCCAATGTTCCATTTAATCTCCTTGACTTCCCCCTGTTAGCAGAGGAGCCAAGCAGCAGCGCAGGGAGCCCCAGAATCCTGTAGAACAAAGCTGGCTGACATGTTTGCCTGAGGGGCCTGCACTCACTCTCACGCCGCATACTGCGGGAGCATGTAAAACAATAAGGGAGCAGTCAGCTGACACATTCTCTTAGCTGCAGTCACTTTGAATGACAACACTGCATGAAAGAAGTCAGTGGCAGCACCGGTCTGGCACTCACTACAAACAGTTTTGCTATGAGACAAAAACAGGGAATATTAGATGCATCAATCGGCGTTTGCTGGTACGTCATTCCATCTTTGTCAAAATCAGGTCTGTGGTCACAGCACGTTGAGGTGGAAAAAAACGGCAGGTGAATGATCATTGTCATCCCCCTTCCTATAACCCCTTTAAGGGCATTAAGGTGGATGGTCATTGCAATTTTAATTTTATTTCTTTCATTTTGTTTGTTTAAGTTAGGGTAAAAAAATGTCCTAAAGAATATGCCAAGAAATTCAAGTCAAGAGATTTACACATAATATCCCTTACAAAGCGATCTGGGGAGCAGTACTTGTCGTTGTTGTTTCATATGTCCCAAATATCGAGATAACTTCTTGGCACCACCTTTAATTCTAATTAATGGAATGTCGTACGAAAGTTGAGGAACAAATTTAACAAGCTGATTTATCAATCGATGAGAAGGTTTCTTCAGCCGTCATCTGTACAAATGTGAAGGTTTCGGACGTTTCGCCTCCTATCCAAGAGGCTTCGTCAGCGAACTAAAGTCTGACTGGTCGTATCGGCCCTATTTATATATCCCTAATGTCCAGCCATGGCGGCGCCGGACACAGCTATGATAGGTCCCTACTCTCACGTTGGGGGGAGCAGAGGACCCCTCCCTGTGGCCCCATTGGTTGTTCCTACATTCCTGACTAACGACTGGCCCATTTCACCCACTCTCACCGGTATCACCTTATCAGCATTACGAATGTTGCCTAACCTGTTTTGCCTAACCTGTTTTGCCTAAGCAGGCTATTGTATGAACGAATGAAACCAATAATTCTCAAGATGCAAAAAGGAGAGGAGTAGCAGTACCTTACATTGCAGGAGTTTCTGAAAAATTACAAAGAGTCCTTTGGCAACACAAAATTCCTACTTATTTCAAACCGATAAACACGTTACGGCAAAAATGAGTGCATCCAAAAGATAGGCTACCAAATGAAAAACAAAGTAATGTAGTTTATTCCATACATTGTAAGAATGAAAATTCTAAAGAGCAGTACATTGGGAAGACTCAACAAATTCTCAAAAAAAGACTTTATCAACATTGCAGGGATAATACAAGTGGGCCTCAATCGGCAGTACATTTGCACCTAAAAGCTAGCAACCACTCATTTGACGACAATGAGGTTAAAATCTTAGCGAAAGAACATAGATGGTTTGAAAGGGGGGTAAAAGAAGCAATTCTTATAAAACAACAAAATCCTTCATTAAACCGGTCTGGTGGGGTGAGGTTCAAATTGGATCGTTCATACAATAGCCTGCTTAGGCAAAACAGGTTAGGCAACATTCGTAATGCTGATGAGGTGATACCGGTGGGAGTGGGTGAAATGGGCCAGTCGTTAGTCAGGAATGTCGGAACAATCAGTGGGGCCACAGGGAGGGGTCCTCTGCTCCCCCCAACCTGAGAGTAGAGACCTATCATAGCTGTGTCCGGCGCCGCCATGGCTGGACATTAGGGATATATAAATAGGGTCGATACGACCAGTCAGACTTTAGTTCGCTGACGAAGCCTCTTGGATAGGAGGCGAAACGTCCGAAAGCTTCAAATTTGTACAGATGACGGCTGAAGAAACCTTCTCATTGATGGACCACTCCTGTACGACTGAGAGCTTACACAGACGGACTGATTTATCAATGATAATAGTGTTTGAAATAACATCTGCCCGGAGGCCCGGGGCGTACAACTTTTACGTCGGGCGTACAACTTTCAAAACATCTTGGCCCGGATGGCCAGCAACTTCTTCAAGGAAAAAAATAAATATTTTTTTCAAATGAAATGTTTGTTTTATTCAATAAAGCAAAAGCTACAAGCAAACCGCTACTAGCCACGTGGACCCCTCTTTCTAAGCGGCTTTCAAAACTCTCAAGTGCACTTTTCAGTCACGGTGTAGTCCGAAGCATGAATCAGGCTTCTGATTGGCTGCTGGTGTCGAGTATGCAAATTGCCAAACGAACGTACGTTCGCAAATTGCAATGACAACAAACGACAACTGGAGCAAAATCTTCAGCAAGGCATATTTACCATAAGTTAAAACAATCCTTTATAGTTCGCAACAATGTTTTTTGTTTTTTTGCGATTAGTCGTCTTGTGTTTCAAGTTGTGAAAAATTGGGCAGGCAACTTTATGGCCTAGCACGCAACTTTTCAGAGTTGTCTGCCCGGGTATCCCCTAACTTTTTGCCATGAGTTTCAGACACTGATAATAGCAAAGAACTATCCATTTGTACATGTTCAAATTTCTTGAAATTTTACCACAGTTGAAAAGCCTTGCTCCAAACGTGACTTTTTTAACTTCTCATCTTCGGAAAAGATAGAACCACTAACAGCTAATTTCAATCAGAAATTAATGACATACAAGAAAAATCGAATATTGTTTGCGCTCTCTGTACAAAAGTCATCAAGGACATTGCTTTGAATGTGAATTAATTAGTAAATGATTACCCTTTGAATCACTCATAGATGCAAATTAACGAAATGATGCTGACTATCGTTAGTCAGTTGGCCAAATGAATTGATCTGTCACTGGCATAGTGCTGACATGTGATTTAGCTTTGCCCTGTTGTGCCCTGATATGTCTTCAGGCTAAATGAAAGCAGATGCCTCTTTAAACATAAGGCTGGCTCTTTTCAACTCCATCTCCAGTAATTTCTCCAATCTCCCGAATTGTGTAATATTAATCCTCGGCGAGACGACACTTTTGACCCCCGTGAACCTCAATGGCATTGGCCTTCTAATCAAAAACGTTGACCATTTTGACCTGATTTGCCACCCACGTACTTGGCCCTTTCCTGTTTATCTTCTGCATCAGAATCATATTACAGAGAAGGGGGGACTGGCATTGAACAATGTGAATGGTATTTTTTATGTGTACTGATTCAATGACATGAAAGTAATGTAAATGTATTTTGCGCCAATTCACAAAACAAAGGATCTTGATGCACTTTAAACATCGAGCAAATCAAGAAACAAACTGTGTTATGTATATGGTCTCTACACTACTTTTCTTTTTTATTTGTTTCAGGTATCATTGAACTAAACATGGGACGTCATTTGACAATTTAAGACTTTTGCAGTTTTGTAAGCCCACAGTTGACCAATTTACAATGGAGCAGAGCTGAGCAGTTTTTTTTATCATCCCCAACTGCAGTTCATCACCGCTTTGTGATATTTTACGTCTGTCACGCTGCATGTAACAGGGTCCATTTTTCGCTATACTAGACAAGTTTCTCCAAACAGGATTTGTTCCTGATAAACCGCGTTAGCGGATGCACAACACTGATGAAAACACAACACCCTTAAGGATCATTTATCTTGAGTTAAGTCCTGTATCTCAGTATCAACAAAAGCTCAGTCTAGTAAAGGCCTCCCACAGTGATAACGCTTTGACTTTACCAACAGCAGATTGGTCAACGGGTCCTAACGAAAGATTATCATGCTCACAGTATGAAGCACATTGTTGTTGGGATATTGTGATCACTGCAGAGCTTCTCAAACTGGCTTTGAAATGCAATTGGGAACCGAAAAACTTATTTCCAATTAAAAGATTTGGTGAGTCATAGTCAAAGGAACAGTGTGCTTCCAAGATAACAGCCAAATGGTGGCCTGAAAAGGCTTTTGAAAATTGTAATGTATGTGGACCGCTCCGATAATCTAAACATAGAGTGATCCAAACGTTAGCATCGATCTGAAAAAGAAAACTGAAGCAGAAATCTCATGATCACCTGTGATTCTGAAAAGGATAGGAGTGGGAAGCACTGCTCAATTGCGATGTTAACAGGAGACGACGTGCTCTAAAAAATACTTTTAGGCATCTGGAGAATACACTTAAAAATGCCATATCGGGTTTATTGGATTGGATTGGATGTGCCTTTATTAGTCTCACAGTGGAGAAATTTACATTTCACAGAAGCAAAGTTATGAAAGGAATGAAAGTAGAAAAACAAAATACATGAGCTGCCGGAAAGGCAGCCACTCTCGCGGAGCCGTCTTGAAGTCAAAAGAACAAAAAAAAAAATTGACTATCACTTTTGATTGGCTGCAGCCTCCATTTACATCACAGGCCGCAGAGTCAAATGGCTCGAGACACATCGGCTTTCCCCACGCAGATGGACATTTTTGGTCGTAAATATTTAACATATTCGCAGTTGTTGGCCCAGACTCATTTAAACCCCATTATCGAGGCAAATTATCTTATCAAACAATATTTTACTTTAAAACATAAGATAGTCCGGCGGTTGGCGCCCTGAATAGGAAAGAGGCAAAATTGGCTGAAATGAAGTCCAAATATCTATTTGTGTCTACCCTGCCTGAGGAAAATACCCTTAATCAGATCCCAATCTGTGTTAGAATGACTCTCTGCCCATGTGGGTTGGCTTGAGATGGCGAGTCAGAGTAGAAAAACAGAGCATAGATGGAGAAAGAAAACAGATAGACAGGTTAAGCAACTGGAGATGGAACGAGAGAACAATGGGCACAACAACAGCTGTATCAACAACTGTAGTAGTCCCATGATGACAGCAAATGACCACAATACCGGTCCGGTCCCAGCATTACAACTAAAGGAGAGCAGCACCAGCCACAGGAGAGAGAAAGACAAGGAAATAAAGCATCACACCTAACAATAGCTACATCCATACTGTAATAATAGCCACGATGGTGTCACAAACAAAGTTGACTTGAGGACGTGAAAAGGATAGAGACAAGAAAAGAGTCAGGGAAGTTGTATAGATCAGAAAAAAAAAAACATAGTCGTGGCCACAAGTGTCACGTCGTGCAGTGCGTGTTGTGGACTCAAGTGAGCCACTCCACCGGTATGGCTCGTGGGGACCCTTCCAAGCTTCCGGTATCTCTCTCATCAGCACATGGCAGGCTGCTGCTTGCTGTGGCAAGATCCCCTCGCACGTCAGCAGCCATATCTTGGAGACACTTGAACATGACAACATGAGAATGAAGGCCAGGGTCTGGCATATGTTGCTGATTAGTTGTCACTTTTTTTTTCAAGGGGTGTCTTCATCCATAACAAAATCAGAACATGATCGCTGTTGTTGGATTGTCATCGCAATCATTTATGAACCCCGTTTCAGAAAAATTATTTTGGGGCCATTTCACTATTAGAAACTGTAGTTTGTTTAAAAATGCTAATCTCTTTTTTTTTCCATTTCTTTCTCAGTTTAGGTGATCCAAATATGTTTGGATGATTTTCTTGTAAACAGGTCTTTTGGAATTAATGAAAATGGAAAGCAAGTTCTCTGGCTTTCCTCCCTCAGGGTGTTGTCAAATTTTGATGGATTTCTGTGTGCACTGACAAGTAAAAACTAATATGTTGAAAAATAAGAAATCACAAAACTATTCTACATATTAACATATGAATGCCAGCAGTCTGCTCACGTCGGATACACCTCCTTCCCTGCCGGGCTGGAGCACAGCTCGCCTGAAACAAAACTTTCCGAGTCGCAGTCGAAACTGAAACATCTGGCTCGTCGTGTAGACACTTATTAGGATGAAATTAAGTAGAAATGAATGGGATGATACATGACAGGGTGCAGATGTTCAAAGCCGGGGTGTGAAAATCCGAGGGCAGAGAACGGCTTAATGAATTCTGTGTCTTACAGCAGGGGCGAGGCTTTGGGTTCACAGGTTCGAAAAAAAGACAGCTAATTAAATTCTGAAGCAGACACACAAGAAAATAAATGTTGCTTGTCGCCTCTCTAATTGAACCGGTGCGTGCTTGGGGACAATGTTATGATTTGTAACTAATCAAGCCCCGCTGGGATATGTGTGCTGTTTTATCATTTGAAATATGTGTAGCCAAACTGTATCAGCTTGAACACTCACAAATGCGTTGGCAAGATTTGGACGAGTGGTGAAATGTCTTCTCACATGTATCCATTCCCACCCTGACAGCATTGAATAAATATTAACTGCACTGCAAATATTCATTAGTAATGATACCGATTCCAATCTTACCCCATGTCCTAATAATAATAATAATAATAATAATAATAATAATAATAATAATAATAATAATAATAATAATAATAATAATACATTTCATGTATAAGCGCCTTTCAAAACTCTCAAGGACACTTTACTTATACCACTGTATCACCGTTGCACTGTATAAAAACATAAACATAAATCTGTTAAGTTAAAAAAAATATGCCGTCGTAATTGGTTGCTTGTTAAATTTGGTCCTCATGTGCCAGATTCGTTTAAATCCTGTAACATTTCCTGGGGGCTGTCAAAATCTTTGAGTGTCATTTCCTACAGGAAGCTGATTGTGTCTCTTGACATGACATACGAAATGCTTTCGAGAGCCGTTGTGAAGCATTTCTAACACCGATTTATAGCGGTGGTGTGCAGGACAAAGAGTAACATCACATATTTTTCATTTCCACAATGCTCATTTCAAAGCAATAAAATAATAGCAGTTGTAAAAATATGAGATTAAGATTCTTTCCTAAAGCTCTTCTTGGTTTGAGTCCCAGGATTCTCCATAAAGAGGTTTAGGTACACTGAGTATTCCTCTGTGCCAAGTTGGGTGGCGTTTTAATACTATGAACTTGGATTCATCAGACAAGTCCGCAAATGTTTCTTTCTAATGTGGTTCCTTACATATTGTAAAGTCAAAGATGGCAAATCTTGTAGGCTGTTGTTAGTGACTTAGTGAGACCTAAGCGACATACCATAGTTACTTTTAATTTTTTGATTGCCATCACCACGACTTTACATTTTGACTTATTTAGCTCAAATGTTATGCGGATAGTTCCATAAGTGAATACAGTTCACATGCACTGTGGCTTCCGTGGAGTTTTTTTGCTCTTGGTCCTGATTTGGAGGATTTGAGACTTGTCATGGCTTCATTGCGGTTTCAAATACACAGCGGGAAGAAGATTTTAAAAAGGGAGGCTTTGCGGCAAGGGGAGGGGAAAAAAGTCACAGCACATTAAAAAGCAAATCTACTGGGTGGGATCCACCAACGGCTTAAGAGATCCAAGATGATTAAAGGGTCAGCGGCCAGCGTCTGCATGTTGCATAGATCTGATGATAGTCACCTTGGTCCATAAAAGACATTGCCAACAACAAATTTGCAAAATACACCATATACACCTTACAATAGATAAATCCAAGGTTACAGTGGATATTATAAAATAGTGCGGTACACAATATGATTTAAATTTCATAATTTTTTTTTTACAACTTGAAGCAAATGTAGTAAATACCAATCGGTTACATTTCCATTTGCTGATTATAATTTAACTCGGGAGGCCCGGTAGTCGAGTGGTTAGCACACCGGCTTCACAGTGCAGAGGTCGCCGGTTCACGTCCCGGTCCGGCCTCCCTGTGTGGAGTTTGCATGTTCTCCCCGGGCCCGCGTGGGTTTTCTCCGGGTCCTCCGGTTTCCTCCCACACTCCAAAAACATGCATAGCAGGCAATTGAGCCTTAGCTTACGTGTGCTAAAATTCAGTCTAATAATCGGGTGAGTTAATAAAATCTGTTTATTGCCAACGTTGATGCATCAAACAACTAAAAAATAATGCTGCCACTTTGGTGCAGAAAGTAAGAACAACCGTTAGTAACAAGGCAAACAAGTGGCACAGGCGGTGTCAAATACAGTGGGGCCTCGGTTTACGAACACCTTACCTTACGAACTTGGTTGGTTTACAATCGTAAAATTTTTGACAATTAAACCTTCGAATACGCACTACTTTTCACGATACACACACCCCACCACGGCTGGCAGAGTCATCTTCAGCGGAAGAACACAAAACCACACTACCGAACAGCACCCCAGCCGGCCGGCCCACTTTTCCACACCCCCTTTCTCTCCTTTCTCTGAACGCAAACGTCGATGCATCCCAGCAGTTTTTTTACAGATAATTTTGCTGTTATGGGACCGAAAAAGACAACCACAGGCTCGTGTTCAGCCGAAGAAGACACAAAATAGGATTACAGTCAAGGAGAAGGAGATAATTGTAACGAGGTGAGCGTTTGTGTCATTTAGCGGCCCAGGACGGATATGCTAGGTCAACCATTGCTACCATCCTCTGCAACAGAGAAGCCATCAAACGTGCGTCTGTGGCAAAGGGTGTTTCCCTGCTGTCAAAGCAAAGAAGTTGAAAAACGTCTGTTAATTTGGAATAACGAAAAGCAGCTATCCGGCGACGGAGTGTGTAAAGCAATTATATGCGAGAAAGCACGGCTAAATCACTCCTATATCGCCATGCGGCAACCTGGAAGTTCGGCGCTTATTGAGGATTTTAAAGCCACTAACGGATGGTTCGAGAATATCTCTGCTTTACAACCTTTAAATTCAGGAGAATATAATCTTGGAATATGAACTATTTTTCGGCGGACGAACCAAACCACACAGCGCCACGGTGGCTGGCGGACTAGTCTTCGGTGGATAAACACCAAACCACATGGTCAAACAGCGCCACAGTGGCTGGCGAACTAGTTTTCCACACCCCCTTTGAGTGCAGACGTTGCTATCGAGTGGTGTACTTTTGCTATTATCGGGCCGAAAAAGACCCCACCACAGGCTAGTGTTAAGCCGAAGAGGACACAAAAGAAAATAACGGTCGAGCAGAAAAAGCAGATCATAGAAAAAAATCAAACAGGGTGTGCGTTTGCGTGACTTAGCGTCCCAGTACCTGTATGCTAAGTCGACCTTTGCTACGTGTGGCTAAGGGTGTTTCTGTGTTGTCTAAGTAACGGTCTCAGGCAATAGAAGAGGTTGAAAAATTTCAAGAGGCAACTACATCAAGAACAATCACAAAGGTAAATACAACACATTTTTACATAGTACAGCTTATTTCTTTAATTACAATACAATAGTGCATTTACTATACATAAAAGCAAGTATATATTGTTTAATTTTAAAGGACAATCGACGTCTCCGGACAAGTTGTGTCCATAATTTGTAAAATAGCTTCAAATGACTTCTACTGAGCGTATTTTACAAAGATTCCACCGCATATAGCTATATTTTACATTTTAAGACTTGCGTTGAATATTCTGGAAGTCTTGTCTTTGAGTTGGTGACGAGTCCTCACCCTATGTCACAGAAGGAACGCCCCTCAGCGAGAAAGGACATACATTGCATGACCTCAATGCATTTTGCAATACTTTGTTTAGTCTGAAAACTTCGTGTTGATCCGTGTTGATGGCAAAATTAGAAGTAAAATACATAAATAACGCGATGGTGAATCCTTGTGTGTGGCACCGAGCATCTATTTGATATTCACTGACAAAAATTGTAAGGAATTAATCAGAATTAATAATCCCCCCCAGATAACACAGATTCGGGGCTACATTTCCCCCCTCAAAATGACACGGAATAAATTCTTTAATCAATTGCAAACATGTATGATTTCCTCTTCAGAACTATTTGAATCGTTATCATAACTGGATGAGTAACAAGAAAGCATAGACTGGGAATCTGAAGCCATTGTTTTGATTCTCGAGCAAGGCAAGACGTCTTGCCGTGACACCACGAACATGGGGGCAGAATCTTCTGAAACTGGCCACTTCCGGTTTCAAATTGAAGTACTTTTTACACACTTTAAGTCATTTTTTATTGGTGTTTTGCATTTGACTAAAATATCATACTGCATGTTTTGTGTATTTTAGATGCTATAAAACGTTTTTTTTTTTAATGTCAGTTAGGAAACAAAAAATTGACGTTGGTTGTCCTTTAAGGCTTATTTAGTAGAAAATTATGTTTTATGGGGACCTGGGAACGGATTATTCGATTTTTAATGGTTTCTTATAAATATTTGGCAGACAAACCTTTTGCCTTACACACACTTTCTGGGAACCAATTAAGTTCATAAGGTGAGGTATCACTGCACTTTCCAAATAAAAGCATATTTTTTTTTAATGGTCTGAAATTTGGGGAATTAAAAAGTTCCACTGGAACAGCAAACTACTTTGAGTCCAATTGTCCAATTCAACACCAATAGTATTTACATGACAAATATGACTACAACTTACTGAGTCTCTGAAAGTAGTTGTGAAACATTTTGCTTATGTCTACTGAATGCTTTGAACTGTCCAGCACACTTGAAGAAGCAAAAAGGCAGGGGTGTCAAAGTAATTTTTTGCCGCGGGCCATATTGTAGTTATGGATTCCTCTCGAGGGCCGTTTTGAATTTGGGGAAGCCATTAGAATGTTTAATCCCCTCCACATATTACATATAGAGCACACACAAAATTAATGAATAACTAGTTTTCAAATCTGAAGTCAAGAATAATGACTGTTATTGTGATTTACATCCAAAAATATGCAATTTTGGTTCGGATTTTAGCAAGCATCATGGAATTTCACAAGTTTGATTTGCTTTCGTGGGCCGAAAAAAATGATGTGGCGGGCCAGATTTGGCCCGCGGGCCTTGACTTTGACACCTGTGCCATAAGGAATTAATCACGATGCCCAACCTATTCAATTATTTACTTTAATAAATACAATACTGCAGAGTTCTGCTTTAAAAAACAACCACATGACAATTGTTGTTGGGTGTTAGGAAGACTGGAATTTATTCATATTTTTTCCATTAATATCAATGGGAAAAAATGATATCTCAAGGCGCTGCAACATTTAAAATTACCGGTATTACATATGCATTATAATGTAAGGAGGATTAATTATGTTAAGAAACAATCATATTGTATGAGACATTAAAAAAAATTGACAATAACAATTTCTCTGTTGTCATCTGTACTTTTTATTTGATATGCAGTTTTTTTCTGATAAAAAAATACTCAGAATTGGAATATTTTTGCGGGACGGACGATTATACATCCATGTAATTATTTTTTGTGACTTCCGTATACAGTGGCCGATCAGCTGAGAATGGACTTGTGGGACTCAACATTTTGTGTAATCAATAAAGGGCTCTCTCTTAGCTCTGTCTGGTGTCATGAGTGGAGTCTTAAAGTGGCTTTTCAGGCAAAAACCTGCTTTATCAAGCAGCCAATAGAACAAGACAACTCCTTTCATGCTTGTTGGTTCCCCTACTGGTAATGGATTCCCTCAATGACTGTTTCTCCTCCAGGTTTCACACGTTTTATTCGGTCCTGCGGCAGCCCTCTCCGCATCACATCTTTTTACCGCCCACTTTCATTTCTTAAAGTAAGTGAGCCAAAATTCTGACCTCAACACACGTTGGCTGAAAACCCAGCCGCACAATATTGGCTCACTTCCACAGACATTGCACGCTCTAATGCAAAGTGAAGGAGCACACCGTAATAGCTTGTCACTCTGTTATCACACAACCCCCCCCCACACCCACACACATACACAAACAAACCAGCTATGTCAAACTCACCTCTTTGAGTTTCAAGTTCTCCTACTGGGAATATTGTCCACTTCATCTGGGGAATATTGTAATTGGTGTAATTTGGGTCATACGAACGAAGACAGACTTGTTTGTAGCTTCAGACTCAAGGAGGGTGAATAAACACATTGAACTGATATCTACACCTTTCCTCCTCTCGAACACAACAGTGACTGTCTTGAGCTCCACGGTGCTGCCGTCTTAATAATACCAGACGCGTGGGTGTGTCTTTTTATTTCTTTTATTGCTGCAACACAGTATGGCAAAAGCGATGGGTGAAGTTGCATAGGGTTTCGTCAGAATCAGAAAACACACACCACTAACTAAATATCAGAATCTTTATTGCCAAGTATGTAGAACACACAAGGAATTTGTTTCCGGTAGAACACGCTGCACTAGCATCGTTGTAAAAAAAAACTGCTAAGTGGCACTATACAGTTCCATTTTGGCTACTGTTGAAAGAGTTCAAAGAGTTAATGGCTTGGGGGAAGAAGCTGTTTAAATGTCTGCTGGATTTGGTGCGCATGGATCGGTAGCGCCTGCCCGAGGGGAGTAGCTGGAAAAGGTGGTGGGCAGGGTGCGGAGGGTCCGGTAGGATTTTCCGCGCCCTAGTTTGGATTCTTGCAGTGTGCAAGTCCTCGAGAGTGGGTAGGGCGGTGCCAATGATTTTTTCCGCCGTCCTAACTGTCCGTTGAAGTCGGATTTTGTCCATTTTTGTGGCGGCCCCGAACCAAACGGTGATGGAAGAACACAGGATGGATTCGATGACAGCCATGTAGAAATGTTGCAGCACCTCCTGTGGCAGGCCATGCTTCTTTAGCAGCCTCAGGAAGTACATTCTCTGTTGGGCCTTTTTCAGGATAGAGTTGGTGTTGACCTCCCACTTCATGTCCTGGGAGACTGTGATTCCCAGGAACTTGAAGGTGAATAACATAAACTTGTAGTTCTGAGAACTATGGGTGGGACTTTGTGCCATAATGTACGCCGTTGCGTCACTTTTGTCATAATTTAATAATCTTAGTGCTCAACTCCGTTACACATATAGCATACAAGTTAAGTCTCACAATTTGGTCGGAAGACTCCCGATTTTGAGCACAATACACACGTCTCACGATTAGAGAGCCAAATCTCCCGTTTTCCCAACAATGTGATTTTTTTTTTTTTTTTTGCCGCTCTCATTTTTCACTGTTTCGTAACAATACCATTTGCCACGATTTGGAAAGTGACCGAACTATGAATACGTAGCCTCAATCGGCGTAATTTTCTGCCGGCGCTCAAAACATGAGAATCGAGAATAGCTGGTTTCGCAGTTCACACATTCTCATACATTCGAGAACAGCAGATGAATAAACATGCCGGATAGTAGCAGCGAGAGTCCAAAGCGTCCTTCACATAAATGAAGATATGAATGTAAATTTCAGTCATGTTTGGCAAACTGAATATTATTGGATAAAAGCAAGCGATTGTGGAGTATCATTTGCATTTTATGTTTCTATTGCACAGTGAGTACAGAGTTGTGCAAGAAAACAAGGATAGCAACTTGGGATTACACAAAATACCACAAGTAATTTTATAAAGCAACTATTGACACAATACAGACAGTTCATTTGTAAGGTGAAACAAAAGAAAATGTAAAACACAAAATACATTTTTATACAAGTCGAATGTATTAAAAACACGGTTTTCTATTGGCATCGTGAAGTGCAAATAATCAGAATTTCTACAGGGAGACCAGCTTGTGGAGACATACAAGGTTTTTGGGGAATTTTCCGATAAACGCTGAAGGCAGAAATATCGAAGGTCAAAGAAGTCTTTGTCGTGAGGCAATAAAAGAAGCTCATAGTCTGGGCTGGTGGATGTGTACTGTGGCAACAATGAGTTGCAAAGGGAAATGTTGCAAGTGTGCCCGCCTAGTGGAAAAGAGCAGCTTTTAGTGAGCAAGACCAGCGGATTAACACTCTTCATTCAAATGCAGATTTCCCTGTTTGTTAAATATGCCATTTAGACTTGTCAGGTAGAATGGGTTTTATTTTGGGAATACTGTACCTACATTGTATCTTTGTCCTTTTGGTGCATGTTGGCTCATACCCAAATTGGCAGCAGTCATACACAAAGTTGGCTGTGATCAAACACCCGCTGATCGCCCTCCTGATTTCCTTTTTTAAAAAATTGTCTCCTCTCTTCTTTCACTTTCGTTTACTAATGTTTTAATTTGCTGCTATATAACCTGCTATATATAAAATTTTTGATGACCTATACTTTCACTCATGTAATTTTGAATGTTTTTTGGTCACATTTATGCTACTTAAAAATGATGGGATGACGAGGCTAAAATCTAAATGTTCTCAAAACAGTCATAAATGGACACATCAAAACTAGATAGGAAATTACTTAATTTATTCTCTCCGTTCTTTGTACCAAATCAAACATACATATGATGCACATACACAATCTCTCTTGTCATTTATGAGTCTCCTGTAGCGTATTATTTTTTCAATAGTAAAATTACTGTAGCGGGGGGGTTCTTCTTTGTTTATAGCGATTGTCGAAGTATTTTGTCAAAGTAAAAGCTACACAGATTGAATTCTTGCCATTAACCATATCAACCTTTAGTCAACATATTCTAAGCCATTTTTTTGCAAAATGTACTCTATTTGGGTTGAATAATCGAATTGTGCAAATTTGTTATGAATTTAAAATTAGAAAAGTTTTATTGTGAACATTCCAATGAGAAGATATTGAACAATGGTCCACTGCTGGCAAGATCAGATCATCATAAATAAATAAATAAATAAATAAATATGTATGTCACTGATACATACATACATACATACATACATACATACATACATACATACATACATACATACATACATACATACATACATACATACATACAGTAAAGTCTCGTTATATCGATATTCAAGGGAGTCCGAAAAAATATCGATATAACCGGGACTATCGATATATCCGACCCTGCTTGCATGTAATTTTCTCCGTGCGTACATAGAAATAGTATCGATATAACCGGGACTATCGATATATCCGATATCGATATAACGAGACTTTACTGTACATACATACATACCTACCTACCTACCTACCTACCTACCTACCTACCTACCTCCCTACCTACCTACCTACCTACCTACCTACCTACCTACCTACCTACCTACACACACACACACACACACACACACACACACACACACACACACACACACACACGCACGCACGCACGCACGCACGCACGCACACACACACACACACACACACACACACACACACACACATACATACATACATACATACATACATACACACACACACACACACATGCACACGCACACGCACGTGCACGCACGCACGCACGCACGCACACACACACACACACACACACACACACACACACACACACACACATACATACATACATACATACATACATAATAATAATAATAATAATAATAATAATAATAATAATAATAATAATAATAATAATAATACAGTAAAGTCTCGTTATATCGATATTCAAGGGAGTCCGAAAAAATATCGATATAACCGGGACTATCGATATATCCGACCCTGTTTGCATGTAATTTTCTCCGTGCGTGCATAGAAATAGTATCGATATAACCGGGACTATCGATATATCCGATACCGATATAACGAGACTTTACTGTAATAATAATAATAATAATAATAATAATAAATAAATAAATAAAACAGGCAACCAGTAATATTCTAAAATGAGTTATGGTAAGAAAGTATTGAAAGTAACGAGGTAGCTGTTTCTGTGCTGATTGGTTTGAAATATGATGGCAAGTAAGGTGGAGGGGCAGGCTGCTCTGGACATTCTTGTGATCTCTTCCAGTGCTTACGATTTGAGGGCAGTACATATATAGGCAGTGGTACTTTAATGAGATCTATCAGAATTGCAGTAGATATTTATAAAGGAGGGCAAATCAAAAGACTTGGCCACCTCTGGGTGAAAGATAATTGAGCTGCTTGTCTTCTAGCTCAGTGGGAATGGCAGACAAAGCCTCACTAATCACGTCGTCGTATTAATTGAGGCTGCAGTAGCCATGCTATTGGCAGAGGTGAAACCTTTACAACAGTATCTTGTAAGTTATAAAATTAGCAGCTGAATCCATGCTTGAATATGCCGGCTAATTAAATGAGAATAATAAAGATCATGAGTCTGAGACTTAGAACTATAATAATCTGTTTGGAGACCCAATTGATGGCTTCGGTTGACTTTATTGTGCAGTACCGTATTTTCACAACCATAGGGGTATTAAAATTTGTTTTTGCAGTTAAGGGCGATATTTCAGTATTTAGCACATACACAGGATTCATTGTATTATCGGACACAAGCATGGTAAAACGTACACTAGGTTAAACAATATTGTAGCTTGCATGCACACTAGCGTATATTTTTAAAAAGACAGTGGGAGACAAATGTTGAGTTGTACTTTATTGAAGTATTCAAAAATAAGCCACTGTCATTCTTGGATCAATCATTATGATTCTCTTCTTTTCCTTTCGGCTTTTCCCTTCAAGGGGTCAATCATTTTGCTTAAACCCATCAAAGTTGGAATCTTCTGTCTTTGAAATGAACAGCTTTGGGAGTTCACCATAAAATAGACCTGGTGCCTTCACGTTGCTGTCAGAGACAGTCTCATTACTATACGGCTCCTCAGAAATTATGCCGGCTTTTGAGAAAGCTCAAACAACAGTTCAAGCAGACACACGAGGCCAAGTATCCTAAATCCTCTCACAAATTGTCGCTTCCATCACCACTTTCTTTCTCTCATAAAAAGCTGCCCTTTGAGCAGCAGTGTGTCAACTTTTTACATCCATTGTAGCAGCTCCTTCCCACTTGACGATCAGTTTACCAATCAAAACCATGTGGTTCTGAAGTGAACAGTAGCACTTGGTGGGGGGAAAAATGAGCATGTCAAGTTGAATGTGCTGTGTGAACATGTGCCAATGCTACAGTCATCAGGATGAACATCTCCTTTTGATGCCTCATCACGCAGAAAACTCTTGCAAAATGTTTGAAGTGTCTGCCCATATAATGAAGCCTAATTCTCTTGAACTAATGCAACATTTGCTGGGAATATATCTTTTTCAATAAAAATAAATTGTGCCCGCAGGGTCAAGCCGAGATTCAAAAGAAGATCACCCAAGAGCAGCAAATGATTTAATAAGCCACCAGCACGGATGGGGCAGGGAGAGGAGCAGAATAGGGAATTTCAAAGTATGTCCAATTACCATCACTTCATCGTGGCGTCAATCTTTTTTTTTTTTTTTGTAATAGATGAGTGAAGGTTGAGAAGGTTGAAATCAAGGAGATTTCTTCATAGCCAAAACAGGACCCCTGCATGGGTTCTGTTTCTTTCTTTCTTTTTTTAAAATAATCATTAAAATTAGAAAACATGATTTTCTTCTCACCATCTTTCCTCAAGGATTGTGTTAATGAATAGCCCCTACAGTACATCTATATGTTTGCACTGTGATTATTGCCGGGCAGAAGTTTGACAGGCTTGATGTACTGTAATATGAGTTGTACAATGCAAAATATGCAGGGCAGACAATTTGGAGTCCCAAGCAAACACTGTTGTTGTGTTGGTTTTTCATCCCCATCACCTTGTCTGCGAAGATATCCCAGTTGAGTGCAGAAATCTGTGCAGCAGGATTACAAGTGAAGGAAACACTTTCATTCAGTTCTCAGAATCATGCACATCATAACTGTTAATGTTTTAACAGGTTTAGATTGGAGTTACTCCAGGTTCATGACAAACTAAAATTGTCCTAATTTGTATTAATTTTTGCAATCATGAAATTTGGAGAGAAAAGCCAAATTATATCTAAATTCTTATCATCATACACACAATGATTCTTATCTTTTTCTTTTTCTTTCGGCTTTTCCCTTCAGGGATTGCCACTGCGAATCAGTGTCCTCCATTTTCAAAGGTTGGATTCGCGTGAATCATTCAATCAATCATTCTTGTCCGTATTATTTAAATGACTGTTTACTTAATATGAAAACCCCCGGGTCCTAGACCCAAACGGAATTATCAAACCTGAGAATTTGAGAGCAACTTTGCATTTAGAAATGAATAGAAACCAAAATGGGAGCAACATATGCTCGATGCAGCATTGCCATTTGTGAGTTTCTAAATGATCTATGTGCTGTCTTGAGCCAGTCACAAGAAGGAGTCATGACATAGAGTATCACCTGTGATACTCTAAAGGGGAAATAGAATTTCATCAAATAGAGGCCAGCCATTAGAATAAGTGTGTTCAGCCTCATGGGGAGAAAAAGAAGTAGAAAAACAAAATACAGGAGCTGTTGGTAAAGCAGCCACTCTTGCCGCACCATCTTGAAGACAAAATAACAATAAAACTAAACAACAAATAATATGAAAACACACAGACACAGACACCCATTCAATTTCAATCACTTTGTGCATCCTCTTTGTTGTATGAAGCAGTTCTAGATGAAAGAGGAGACGATCAAAGCATCTTTTTCACCAGTGGATCAGGGACTTCATGGTGAAATGTGCACGTCTGCTACAAGCTAAATGTTGAAAGCAAACACAAAGCTGTAGCAACAAAGCTGTAGCATGCATTGATGAAAAGAGGTTGTCTCACATCTCCTATCCCACGTAAATAAATACACTTCAATTCCAAGCCACGACAGTTCCACATACGCATCGAGACTCCTTTCTTCTCAGCGTAGGCTCCTCAAGCCATACATCCATCCAGCCGCAAACTGCCCAACATTTTAATACAGTCAATTATCAATACATTGTTGAAGAAAAGCCTCATTAGTTAGATAGCTGCACCCACTAAAATTTTGATGATGAAAACTCTACAACATTAGCAGTTGTAGAAATGTGTCCCCTTTCAAGAGAGTTCGATATAAAAAAATAATGGACACTCAAAATGAAAGTTTTTTACTGACCACACAAAAAAAGTTAAACGTAAGACAAAGTAGTGAAAATATATAGGCAAAAGTGTTCAGTGAGTACAACACCAATGTGTATTGCTACCTACATGTATAAGTCGAAACTGTCTGCATTAATTCCTTCATATTTTTGTTTGCTTCTGTTATATGGCACTAAGGCACTAATTTGCCTTAAAGTCTCACAAACACACACACATGGACACACGCATACACACACACACACACACACACACACACACGCGCGCGCGCGCACACACACACACACACACACACACACACACACACGCACGCACGCACGCACACACACACACACACACACACACACACACACACACACACACACACACACACACACACACACACACACACACACACACACACACACACACACACACACACACGCATACTAACACACACCACTAACTAAATATAAGAAACTTTCAAATACAAATATTGCATTTGAATATGAAAATCTACATGTTAAAGGGTGCCTTAAGATCAGCAGTCTTGCTTATTCAGTGTGGAAATTCATAGATCTGGTTATTAGACAGCTGCGGCAATATCGACATAAAAGCCGCACAAATCATATTCACTCAACTATACAAAATGATCAAAAATCTTTCAAAACATGGTGATGAATATTTTTGTTCAAATGATAATTCATCAGACTATACTGTTTAAGTATTGGGCGTGTGAAAAATGCATGAATTACGATTTAATGAGGCATTCTGAACATTTACATATTCATAAAGGTGTGTAATTCACACATGCATGAGGGAACTGAGTGATAGTTTGGGGAGAGTAACACATCCTAAGAAGCAATTCTTTCTTTCTTTCTTTCTTTCTTTCTTTCTTTCTTTCTTTCTTTCTTTCTTTCTTTCTTTCTTTCTTTCTTTCTTTCTTTCTTTCTTTCTTTCTTTCTTTCTTTCTTTCTTTCTTTCTTTCATTTCTTTCTTCATTTCGCCAATGCTTCTAAAATACCCAAAAAGGACAAGAGACACACGTTGAACATTTATGCTTCCACACAGAAATGTCATCAAATGCATTGGGGGACAAGTGCTCTGACGAGGTGCAATGATGTGAGACAGTTTGCAAAATTACATTTTCTGAAATATTGTCCCGGGTGGATTTTCAAAAGTTCATTAGCAAGCCAGTGTTCCTAACAACTATGTAAGGAAGATCACTTTGATAGATTTCCTCAATTATCACCATTGCACGTTTGAATTGCGTCAAATGCCCAAGATACTCATTTAGTTTTGTGCAGATTTCAGGATGCACGATGGCCCTTTGATTTTAAGCCCATTGCTGTGGTTTCCTGCATTTACTGAGTGGCGTGTCGGAATGATAATAAGAACAATGATTATTTGTAATCATTATTTGACACTCTTCTTCGACTTGTTAAAAGCATGAGCCATGATGTCAGCATGCCGCAACCCTCCTAGTCAAAAGGAAGCCAGAGACCGTTTGGCCGATTTGGAGGTCCTTCCCTCCTTCGCATTGTTTTACCACTTTGTGAGAGCTGTCCCAAATATGGGTCAAAAAGGCACAAATAACATGCACATGGTCGCTAGGCTATGGTCACAGTGAAGCCCCAAAGAATGACAAGTTAAACAAAAGCAAGTGGAAAATGTCCCCGCTGGGCCTTTGTCTTTCACATCAAGTCCAAGTCGGGCCTTTTCAGCCTCGCCAGGATTTTGTCAGGTCTTTTCGGACATAGTCCAGTTCGAGCAGCAGGCTCGGCCTATTCAAAATAGCACGCAGAGTCTGATTCACTCCTTTATTCCTTTGACTTGAAATGTATTGTGTCCAGTGTCTATTGGCGAAGAACATAAAACAACATGTTATTGTGGCTCAGGAGCCAAGTGAAAGTCTTAGTGCTGCAGTGCATTGTCTAGAAGCAGTACAGGAAGCGGTCAAGTAATATTTCCCAGGCCCACACATTTTGGGGAGAAAAAAAAAACAAACAAACCATAAACTACAATAACACCCAGTAAAACCAAACAGATCTATTTGGATCAAGACCAAACTGCTCTCGATAAACTCTATAAACTGCTTCTTACATATGTCAGAATGTGGCTGCAACATGACCGTAGTTTAATAAATAGCAGCACTTTCATTCAGAGTAAATTGAGAATGAAGATAAATTACACACTTAAATGTGAAGTTTTTCAAAAGTTACATATTTTAACGTCTTTTTCCTTACCCATTTCATCGAAATCAAGCATTTCCACCTCCAGTGTTAACCCACCCTTAATAGTCAAGGCAGTCACAATCAGATCGTCCAAAAGATTCCAATTCTGTCCAGAGCAAGTCTTCAATCAGCGTGGTGTTTGAGGACGCTTAAGTTTGAGTTCAACCTTGTAGGACTTTTGGAAGGCTGTTGTGAACATCAGGCGCAGGCTTTTGGCAGCTGCACAGGGAACCTGGTGGGTCAGCTCTTCTCAGGGAGCTGCTGCTGCTCCTGCTCCACACTAATCTATTTGAAACCATCTGTGAAATGAGCAAGATTCCTTAAGTCCTTCACCTCCAAGGATTAAAACATTACCAAGGGGCTGTGCTGATCTTCCACCCTCATTTTCTGTACATGTGGAGGACACTTCGGATGCACTTGTGTCCTTTTACATGCACATAAATACATGGAGGCAGACATGGAAAAGTAAAAGGATTAAAAAAGCAAAAATGTCTTATTCTTGTGCCTCGGAAGAAGTTTACCACTCCTTAGATAGGTGGAAGGCATCCCCAAATATCCCGTCAGCTGTTTACGCAGGCGCTGTAAGGCCACTGCCAAAGTATGTACAATAAGGTAATGAGTCAAACCTAATGAGAAAATCTGATAAATGGTAGCTGTTCTTGGGGAAATGGGCCTGCCTGACAAATTTGCAGGGTGCAAGTGCATTCAGCATGTAAAATATGCTTCCTCTCATTCTGCGCCTTGGTGTTTGCTTCTCAACTTGTGAAATTGTAATCCTGCGGGTTTACAACAACATAGCTGTATTAATAACTAGACAGCCGTGACTGGGTCATCCACGTGGTCCTCAACCAATGTTGGGTTCACAGGTCTACAGCGGTATAGATTTTTTTGTTTATTTGCATCATTCTTTGTTTGTTATTGTGATCTATGAAATATCTCTTTTTTAAATTTAGATGATATTTTCAGATTGTCATTAAAAGTGATGTACACCGGGTGACGAATACAGTTAGTCCACTCTCTTTTGGTGGTTCAGTTTAATTTATAAAAAAAATATGATTGTATTTGTTTATGCAGCCTCACAGACAGAAATATAGTAGATACAGATAGATAAATAAAATAAAATAAAATATATAGATAAATAAACATTGCACAGCTGAACAAGTTGGATATCACAGGTGCACAAGCTTGAGAGTCTTTTACAACTATCACATCTGGAGTTGGGGAGCACGGCGATGATGAGTCCTTCCAATCATACATAAGCTTAGAAGGTGACAATGTTAAGCTTATGTATCAAGTGTAGTTAGTGTTGCATGGCTTTTGTGTTTGAGACAAACGTACAAGCAGGATGAACCAGGGTGCCTCGGCTACAGGACTGGGCGAGTTGACAACAGGCCGTCCGGCCCTGACTGAAGAGCGAACCACCCTCACTCTTCTTGATGACTAAATGTTTGCCTCAGTCATTAGCCTCCTTACCAGTAAACACAGTTACCAAGTAAATGCTTAGTTGACGCCTGGTGTACTCTGTCGTGGAGTGAATGAATGCTCAATGCCACATTAAGAGATTGGGAAATATGTTTATTTTTTAATTAAAATAAAGCATCACTACTAGAAAGTGCTTTCAATAACAAATAAATGGTGGGGAAATAAATGAACTAGAAGCATTGATCTAAAAGTAATATTTGATCAGCCTAATAGCATAGTTTTGCAAGTCATTTTTGCAAATGTTCAAAAAACAAAACCTGTCCAATTGGATTTATTTATACTGTACACATACAGTATATAAAAAATACCAACATTGAATGTTTATAGAAAACAATTAAAGAAACATTCGACAACGTCAACAAAGAAGATTCCAGTTGCCTTGATTCAACAGTTGCACGTTGCCATGTCCTGGATGACTGAGAAACAAGTGAAAATAACATAAATGAAGAAGACAGTGACATAGTCCAGTGTTAAAACAAAATGTTTTTTTAATGTGTAAGTGTCAACAGCAGTACAAAAGATGGAGTGATGTGAGAAGCTCTCTGCAACACAATTTTGTTCTCGTTTACACAAAGGGAGGAACTTCTTGAGGTAAATGAGCAGAGGAAACAGGCGCGCGAGTCAGCTTCCTGTCATATTATTATAATGGACTGACACATACAGAAATGCTTTTACACCATAAAATGCCGCAACCGAATCTTGCTGGGGATCATTTGGTTATTTTTTTAGACAGTTTTCACATTTCCATGACTCCTAAATGTACCCAATAATATAATTTACTTATTGATATCTTGGTTTAGTTTAACTTGATATGGCCGTACTATGAAAGCAAGGGAGATTGCACTACGCACACATACACACACACTCTCACATTAATTGTCAAATGATTCACCTTAAGTTTAGCACGTCGATACTGCACATGGAAACCAAAGAGCTGCTGGTGGACACTGGGAAGCCAAACAAACAAACAAACAAACAAACAAAACCAACATTTTTGTTCTTTTGAGCAATATCACTTAGCAAATAATCTTTTGTCATGTATAAAGAATGTGAACACAATGATGGCAACGTTAAGTTGAATTAAAAACTTTACATTGGACTGTACAAGATATGATAAAATATTTACATATTCTGACATAAAGTTCTTTTTTTTAAGCAGCAACAGACACTATGTAATTTTTTTTCTCTCTAATAACACCCAAACAATACTTTCCATATGCCTACTGTAGGTACCGGTACCGGCCAGAAAAAAAAGTATATTTATATATTTACGCAGACTGTCAGCCATTTAGAAAATTAAGGCTCGGATGATGCTAGAGCCTGACATAGTGTTGCTTGAGAAACAACTGGAAAGCAAAATGTACCTCAAGAGAGCGACAACAAAACATGATGTTGCCCTTCTGAACAGCAGCTAGTAGTCAGTCCAGCATGTCAGTGAATTGTGCTGATTAAATTAACACACACAACATTTCCACTATATTCCTCCATCCGGCAGATAAGGAAATGAAAAAATAAAAGAAGTTACAGTAAAATGATTGAACCAGCATATGCACGCTTTGTCCTTTGTTGTTCATTCAAACTTTCTGCATGGAGGATTAAGAGAAAACATGACATGGATAAGAAACAAATCATTGAAAGCACGAGAAAAAAAAAAGATTGGCAAGAAGAGAACAGCATTTTGCCACAATTAAATATATGCACATTCCCACTTTTCAAATGATGAAAAGTACATTGATGACACTTGTTCATGATGTTAATGCACGACTATTGTTGTCTTCTGTCACCATTTAGTGCTGTTAGGTTGCCCCATGATGATGATCAAATTCATCAAGTGCTTTTTGTTGAAGTGAATGCCCAACATTTAGTTTACGAGAAGAGCAATACGAAAAGCGATACAGTGGTGCCTTTAGGTCCAAGTTTTCCTTGTTTTTTTTTTTATTCTGTATTTTATTTATTTATTTTTGCTTTGACTTGTGAGCAATGATTCCAGCTGAGAGTGCACCCTGAGCAACACTTTACTGGATATAATGAGCCATTTTCCTTGCGTTGATTTCAAACTAAAAATGAAACACGGGGCAATAAAACTAGTTTTTTTTAAACACCACAGCTTTGCCTTCCATAAGATAACACATAAAAATACAAAATGGCATTGACCGTCTTAAAAATAGCAGAGGTAGTCGATGTGTTTTAACACTTTCGGCGATGACAATAATGGTATGTTATTCCTATATATTTGATATATTACTGTAATACTATTTTCCATATTAAAAAACTCAATGTGTTTTAGAATGGATTAATGAAATTTGCATTCCTTTTATTGGTAAAACATGATTTTGGATCTGACAGTTGTTAATTCTGGAAGGAATTAAAATCGTATTTCAAGGCACCACTGTAACATATTTTGATTGATTTGAATTAGTCCAGGGAGGATTATCAGGACTAAGCCAGGAAAACCTCTAATAGACATCTTTTCAAAGTACAGTGATATTTTTCAGAGATTAAATCACATAAAGAGATAAAAGAAATCAAATTGATTAGCCACATACATAACTTATTGACCAAATAATCAAATAAAAATAGATGTTTTATATATGTACAATAAAACCTAAATAAGATGGTACATTTTTTACCCCTCATACATCAAGCATTTGTTTTCCCCATCCTGGCTCTCTAATTCTCCTTTTGTTGTTTTACTGACATTTCTGGTCGCTAGTAATAAATACAACAATAGATTCATACACAACAGCCTGGTGTTTCCTGGCTAACGGAAAACAGCGGTCGTAATTTGAAGTTTTCTCCAAGGCAGCCTTAGCAAAGCGTTCACCCATCACATCTTTGCATAAATATACTAAATAGACAAAAAAAAAAAATCTGGCAACTGTGAGAGCAAACCCATTTGATTCCATCTGGGGACATTAGTTAATTCATGTTTTTTAATCCTCAAACAGATTCACATTAATCAGAATTGATCAAAAATACAATTTATATCCAGTGCTTCAAACACTTCTGATACAGCGTCTCCTATATGAGTTCGTCTTAATGTTTTGTTTTATTTTATTTTTTATGTGAGGGGTTTTTTCCTTTGCCCTTTCGCCACATGAGCACAGTCAAGTTTCCGTCTTTTGAAGATAGCCCCCACTGAATGTGTGCGGCATGGTCATATTGATATTTACAATCAGATACAAACCAGATACCAGCCACCAGCAAACAGGAGGAACAGAAATTGTCTGGATATCCACTCTGTAAAGTGTGTATTGTAGCTTCAATTCAGAACATAGAAAATAAATAAAATGATTCATGAGTCACAAAATGGATGCGCCCAAAAAATCGGATGAAGTGATACAAACGTGTAGCATTTGGGAGGCAATGCAGTCGAGATCCAGTGATCGGCCAGCAAGATCTAAATGGACGGATTCAAGGGCAAGCGGGGGAATAACCCAGGTCATGCATTAATAATGCTACATTTCGCATGATATCCAGTCGTCACTCATTTTAATAATACCCCACAGCTTGATGTACTTATTCCATCTGCTCGCCAGCGACTGGCGAACGGGCTTCGGCATGAGCCCTGCCGAGGCCTCGCTTCCAGTACTTTGATAGAGGGACGCACATCTTCACATCTATTGTTGGCCTTATGTGTTCTCTCAGAGCCAGATGGCGCACCCTGTGGACTCAGGGTACAGTGGGCAGGGGTCAAGGCAGGGCTTCAGTGGTGGGGAGTGGGGGAGCCACTTAAACCATGTGCCCTGTAAAGAGGATCTCTGCCTCAAAACGGAGGCTTTGATTGCTCAAGAAGCTTTAATGAGCCAAGGAGGTCAATTGTCATCTTTTAGGCTTGAGGTGTCCAAACTATGGCACGTGGGCCATTTTAAAGGGAAAATCTATAAACTGGCTTCAAAATCGTGAAATGTGACCTGTGAGTTTGTGTGCTGCATGTGAGTGTGCCAAAACCTCACCTCCATTCAAAATATGAACTGTCGATCAAATACCTTAACTACGACCTGGAAAAATGAATGCAACTTTACCAGGCATCTTTTGTCGCCGTACTCATAACATACAGCATGTGTGAGGCCTGAAAATGGGTTATACACCAACAGGTTTTTGAGTGGATTTTCCATAGCATGACAACGAGATGCTCTAAACATGGCATGCCAGCCCAAAGCTCTCATCTACACACTGGCAATAAAGTTGGACTTTTTTTAAAACCCAGAGGCCCTATATCGCTCTGGCTTTTTCTCACAGCAGAAATTAAGTACTCTAAAGCGGCTCTGAGAGCAACCTATCAACCAATTAGAAGGGTAAGTTAATTATTTTGTTTTTTTGGGGGGGTATAGGCAAAGGCAACAAATGAATTATCGACAATTGTACTGGATATCTGCCACTGATAACGGAGATGCTGAAGTTCTTGTATATAGGCGGAGGGGTAACTCCTGCCAATGTACATCACATTGCACTGTTTAACCATGCCCTGCCACACCCTCACCCAAAAATAAAAACTGAAACGGTGGAAGATTAAGCGTTGAATGCTATATCTCCAAAATGGAGTCTTAAATAGCTCTCCGTGTTTACACATCATCAGCAGTTATCTTCAAAAGTGTGCAATCCACTGAGAAGCACATTTCTGAATTTGATTTTGAGGCTGTTTCAAGGTGAACAACAAAAAAACTGAGCCTGGCATACTTCAAGAATTCTTCTGTCTGCAGCCCTTGAAAGTAACATTTTGGACACCCCCAGCCTAGACAAAGGGACTTGTTGAGACGTGGTTTAACAGGGGACACGATGAAAATAAGTGCACTTGATCAATGTTTTAACTTGTCTATTATACAAATGCCCTCATGTCTTAAGACTGCGGAAGCAATCAAGTCATCGCATCAACGCAATGACTGTGCTCCGCTTTAAGACTTCTTAGTGTCTGTTTTAAGATTTACAATGTGGAAAAAAAGAATTAAAAAAACTTTAGGAGCTAAGACTTAAAATTTGCCCTCCAAATGGGGCTAAAGCGTTTAATTGAATGTTGTGTCGCTTCACAATTTGAGATTGTAATGCCTCTAAAGCTGCCTTTTCGTCGCTCTTCCAATCCGGCGGATTGGTGGCCTGTTGGCCCTGGAAGCATTCTGGCCTGATTACAATCACTCAGATTAACACATTTGTGACTGGGAATGGCTAGTAACATTGGGAAGGAGATGCGGTACTGCTTTGTTCTGATTGGGATCACATTTATATCATGATTATATGAAAGTGCTCCCTACTTCCTGATTTATATTTGTAGATAAAGAAATGAGATTAATTGCCGCTTCCCTAAATTTATATACAATTTGTATTGTCACGGATGCACTACCTCAGGAATTTGATAGCATACAAAGTACACTGTACCGATACTGACGCATGATGGAATCACGTAACCTTTTATACTGGTAATGTTGCCATGATGATCAGACACATTCGCAAGCTGTTGGCTGATACACAATACCTGAGTGAGACATGAATGTCATGTCCCGAAATGGTTTAGAAACAAGATCAATCACCGTAATAATGAGCAAATTTTTGATTTCAAGTTCTGTACGCTTCCCATCACAGCCATTTTGTTTTAGTTGTCCATTATCGTAACGACATAAGAAAAAAAAAAGATAGCTATACACACGCACGCACACACACACACATACACACACATGCACACACACACACACACACACACACACACACACACACACACACACACACACACACACACACACACACACACACACACACACACACACACACACACACACACAGACACACACATAAAGAAACAATTAAACAATTAAGACCAAATAGCTTTTTTTATACCGAAGCCACATGTGCATGCTGGCTTGCATCATGTTTTCGTCCTCCTTTTGAATGCTTTTGAACCTCGGCGGAGATGTCTTGATAATTTCCGCTGCGCGTCCATTAGTTGGCACTGACCAGCTCATGTGTGTCATTTTCACTACTGTAGTCTGATTTGGGCTCGTCCTCGAAGTCTTCGTACATGTCCATGTCGTCCTCGCCATTGACTCGCTCACTGTTGTTGGCTATGTTGTTGGCCTCCAGCTTCATGTTGAAGGTGCTCTGAATGACGGGGATGGTCGGTTCAGGACTTACCGAAGCGCTTGAGCACTCTGATGTCATTTGGGGTGAGGGCGTTGTCGTTGCCATTGCAATGGCGCCAGGATAGACCATACTGGCGCTGGTGGTAATAGGAATCTGTGGTGGTTGCCTATATGTTGAGAGGGCACATAAAATTGTAATTTAATTAGAATATTTCGAGCTCTGTGTAAACTCGGGCAACTGAATTCTTCCCAGCTTCAATTTCCGTGACTTAAATGATGAGAAACCCAGCAACAAGCTCTGTGTTGTCCTCATGAAAATCAAGTAGAAAATGTAGAAGAATGACACTCTGAGGTCATTTTATATATGTACAAATATTTGAGCATGTCTCCTTGTATGCACTATTGACATTTTAAAAAAGCCTGATCACTTTGCATTTCTAACAGCACATCATCTGACGAAATACAATAAGTACGAAGCTCATTAGAAAATAAGAAAAATATATGTTTTGGTGAAATAGAGAATTCTCAAGGGCACACTCTATTGCCGCATCTCCTATTCCACCGGATGACTGGCAGCCAGGGTTCTCAAGAGCATGACTGACATGGGAACACATACAGAAAAGTGCGAGGGTGCAAGCCAGACACAGACCATTCAAGTGCTGCCTGCCTGCAGGCTTCTCTAAGTCCATACTTACGGCTTCAATCCTGTAATAAGCTCTGCACTTCATGTCCCATTTGCAGGCTGCTATTGTCGAAAACGATTAAACCACTGATATTGATTTAAACACACGGGTGCAGTAAGGTTAAGTTGACACGTGCTTGTGGGGAATGGTGTAACATGGAAAAAAGGCACGTATTGTCATATCAGCCATTTGCTGTCCCTGACATGAAAGAATGCATGTTGTTAATCAGACTGTTTTTAACAATTCCTTTCTGCTCTGAAGTTGCATCTCTCACCATACACGGAACCCAGTTGTTAAAACGTTTTCAGCCATTGAGAAAGAAGGAATGAAATTGAGTTGATAGAAATGATATGATGCTAATTTAAGTGCCTTAAAGAGAAATGAGGTTTGGGAGCTGCGGCTTGGAAATGAAGTGGATTTACATGGGACAGCAGAAGTAAGCTAATTTCTTTTTTGTCAATGGACGCTACAGCTTGTTCTATTTCATTTACAACTGCTTCAAATAACAGAGTATCTAGAAAAGTGGTTAAGCTTGAATTTGTGCCCTATGTGCTGTTTTGTATTATTTTGTTATGTTATTTTGAGTTTTTTTTACAGCACACTTTGTGTTCGTCTATGTTCTTTGTCTATGTTCGTCCTTTCATAACGTTGCTGCTGTGAATTATATGTGTCAGATTAATATTTATTAATAAGTCATTGCTTCTAGTTTTCATAGTTGTCAACATTTTTTTACAGCCATAATGGAGTGTGTCGCTCAAACCAACACTATCTGCTACTTGTATGGTCAGAAAAAGTCTATACTGTATTGTACATTTTAACTAGAACAATGTTCTTGACCAATTAGCATGGCAGCTAAAACAGCTAGCATGTACTCTTAAGCAATACACGTACAATATTGTCTGTTCAAGGTGAGAATGTGCACCTTACCCCACAGTGAAAAACTGCCTCATCTCTTGTCGCCGTGAGCGCATCATCTGCTTGTATTCTCCAATGCGTAGTTTCTTTCCGTCGATGATGCAAGTCCTCTTAGGCCGGGGTTTGTACTTGTAGTTGGGATACTTTTCTAAGTGAAGCTTACTCAGACGGGCCTGTTCTTCATAGTACGGCTGTTTGTCTTGGTTGGACATGGACTTCCACCGTGAGCCTGCGTAGGAACAAAATGATGTTACATTATACAATGGAGGATAACATTTTCTATTCTACAGACATTTTTGCTCTGATTTAGCTCATAGGAACATGTTTCCAAATTTGAGGTTGACCATTGGAATGTATTGTTTCACCACAGACATTATGGGGTCCTGTATTCCAATTGACTTTATTTGCGGTTTGAAAGCGCAAAAAGTGTTTTCCATTCCACACTGTCTGAGTGGCTCTCACACTCGCGTGTGACAAGAGACATTCTCCGGTGTCAGACAGTTGGAAACAACAATCCAGTGTACAGAGGGTACTCGATCTGTGTGAGGGCCTCCGTCATAGCACCTTTCACCACGAGGGTGGATGGACTGCACCGTTGAAGGGAAAACTCAAATCAAACCTTTGCCTTATTTTTAAACTCTGAAAAGCTCTTATGCTAACTCTCTTTTAATGCTGATACCAGTATGAATACTGAATACTTGAGTAGTCACTAAAACTGATATCAAACACAGATACCACTCGTTATTTTCATTGGATCCCACCACCATCCAAAATAACAGAATATCTTCAAGAAAGATCCGCATTGCCCGATATAACTTTTCATTCTTGAAATCACATAGAAATAAAGGCTATTTGGTTACTTTTTTTTCTTTCTTAAAACATATATGAACAGCAATTGAATCTGATTTTGTAAAGTAGGCATCTGTCAAACAAGTCTTTAGTTACCGATCGTAAAATAGCCACAAGACAGACCCACTTTCACAGATGCAATTTAAATGCAAGGGAAGGTGTTTGGACTTATGAACTTCTGTAGTTGTTGTGAAACAACAGCATGGATTCTTTGGTATCTTGTGGTTTTAGGTGCAGTAATCTGTCGGAACTTACCCAAAATCTTGCTTATATTGGAGTTGTGCATGTCCGGGAAGGCCTGGAGGATCTTACGCCGTTCATCTTTGGCCCACACCATAAACGCATTCATCGGCCTCTTAATGTGTGGCTCGTTGCTGTTCCTCCCTCTCGACTCCCTGAAGACTCTGGCTTCGGTTGACCCAGCGCCTCCTGTTGGCCAAAGACAATGCTTTATTGCCAATGCCATTCACTTGATGAAAACGTAGAGTGGTCGGAACAGTGGGAAGAAGTGTGTGCGAGGAGAGATAATTAATTAGTTTAATAACAAGACTTCTTACAACCGGGGTTTAAGTTTCTGTGATGAACTTGCACACCGTAAACATTGACTGTGTGTATTCAGCAACTCAACTCAAGTCCCACACATTTTTATAAACAACTCCTAATGGAGAGGCTTTCTTTTGCCTTCCAGAGAACTTTCTGTATTTTCAGACTGTGATATCGGGCAGACTTCCAGACTGTTACAGTAAAAAGAAATGCTGAAAGAAGCCTATATCAGCGAAACGGCATGAAACGACCCTGGAATTGTTAAGATGAGACTTACTGAGACATGCTGATGAGAGTACATTTTTGTTACTTACTTTGGCTGAATAATTTTTGACTCACAGATCTGAAATGTGCTTTATTTGCGATGATGTACTGCACATTTAGACCACCTGCCATACAGTATGATATTTATTTCATTTTATGTTCATCATTTACTGTATATTCTATTTTTAAACCTTTATGAAACCTAGTTGATCTGATTTAGGTTTTCTGCCTGATGAAAATACAAAGAAGGTGCGGGGGCAGCTGCAATTGCCTTATGTACTATATGAAGGATTGCCAGTAAATGAGCCTGCAAGTCGCAAAAGTAGGCCCCCCAACCCGAGAGTACAACTCATAATGATGAGTCAGAGCTTTACAACTTTTAATGTGTGGTGAACCGTGTCAATTTGACATACTGTAGAAACTGTGGAGAGGCATGCATGTATATAAGACCAACACAGGTAAAAAGTAGCATTGACAGTATGTTTTTTAAACAATTAAAGATAAACACATCTAATGTCCAAAATAAAATCCCGAAGTTATCCTGAGTTTCATTACAATGCCGAAGTATTTGTACCACTGTCCCACCTCCTCTCCACCAAGAGGCATGAAAATAGGAATATCTTGTCGGTTTCAACATCTCGGTTTGGTATTATCTGCATTTAAAACAAATTTGCAGATCATTTACCGCTTGTGTAAGAGATTTAGAACACAATGTTGTCATCCTCGTAAAGTTGGAGTTCTGCATTTGCCACTTTTTGATCACAATTGTTTACAAACAAGGGGGCTTTGCTGGCAGCCATGTCGGATTATGAAACTTTTTTTTGCTCAGAGGTATAGAAAGTTTATGTAAATATGGCAAAATGGCGATATTCACATGTTTAGCACACAGGCTCCATCAGATCTCCAATCAGTTGGTTACATTTTAGCTTGGCATCCATGAAAGTGCATAAGTGGCAAAACAAACGCAAAGATGAAACAGAGGGTTTGGGGTGGCTTTGGAAAAGGAGAGCAAAGCAGAGAAGTTTAGAGTTTTGGAAAATAAAGTGTTCTTCAGATATTGGTGATGAGATGATTGCCTTCTCAATCAGGGCATTGACTCTCAGCAGAGCAGAGTTGATCTCTGTATTAAACTTAAACTGTACATCAAACTGATAATGATTTCTGTTTGCATGCACATTTACTTCCTTTTATAAGTAAGATGTGAAAGAATTAAATAAAAGCACGATGAATATTTCAACAAACAAAAACATGTTGATAAACAAGGCTGGAAAAAAATAAGACAAAAAAGCCTCCATATGCTTCGATACATCGTTAATGATCTCAAGTCTGCAAAAGAAAGCTTGGGATGACTCATGCATATTTCATCATCCACATGTGAAGCCTTCTCATTAGACCATTGCACACCAGCAGCCTGGCACACATTACCTGGCCTGTGATTTGTATTATGATTTCAAATGATAAATAAAATCACTTTCTTAATGAGTAATGGAGGCTGCAGGGAGACATAAGCTCACTCTCGCTCTTTCACTCAAGATGCTGCGCTGTTCTACTTCAACCCCGAAACGCGAGAAGAGTTTTGTGAGAATGTTTCTGCGATCGGATTCTGTTTCCACCATGTTTACACTTTACCAGTCAGAGCAACATATCGCCAGAGGCGTTAGGCAAAGCAAAAACAAATATTGTGACACTGCACAGAAGCTCTCGCGGAACTTGTACAGTCATGATCTTGTTCTTAGAAGCACAAACACATGCTCCTAAAAATTACACAGTCCAGAAGAAAGTCAACCCATTAAATAAAATATGTATATGTGTGCCCTGCGATTGGCTGGCTCGTGCCTGAAGACAGCTGAGATGGGCTCCAGCACCCCCCACAACCCTAATGAGGAATAAGCGGTACGGACAATGGATGGATAAATGGATGTAAATACAAGATTAAATTAATCGTCAAAAAATTCGAATGACCGAGCAAGGCAAAAATACATTTGAATATAATTGTTTCAACTAAATCGAAAAAGTGTTTCCTGCATGTCTTTCCTATAATTTGATTTTAAATTAAATCCATCACACATATTTTGTGCATGTATATGGCAATTGTACTTCATAATAATAATAATACATTGAATTTACAAGCGCCTTTCTGAAAACCCAAGGACACTTTACAATAAAAACAATACATAAAACAACAACATCACGAATAAAACAATAAATAATAAAACAGCAGATTAAACTACACCATGAAAGCAAGTTTAAACAGGTGGGTTTTGAGGTGAGATTTGAAAGTAGGAAGGGGGTCAATGTTACGGATGCTGGGTGGAAGTGAGTTCCAGAGTTTGGGAGCGGAGCGGCTGAAAGCTCTGCACCCCATCGTGGTGAGACGGGCAGGGGGCATACAGAGGTGGAGGGAGTAAGAGGATCTGACGGCCCGAGAGGGAACTGAGATTTGAATTAGGTAAGACAAGTAGGGGGGGGACAAGTTTATGGATGGCTTTAAATGTAAACAGAAGTATCTTGAAATCAATACGAAGTTTAACAAGGAGCCAGTGGAGCTGCTGGAGGACAGGAGTGATGTGGTGAAAGGCTTTAGTGATGATCCAGGCTGAGGAATTTTGGACTAGTTGGATTTTATGGAGACATTTTTTGATTGACCCTTAGAAGAAGTGAGTTACAATAATCGATTGAGGTGACGAGAATGTGGATAAGGATAGCAGTGGTGTGAGGGGTGAGAGAGGGATGGAGACGATTGATATAATGGAGGTGGAAATATGCAGACCGAGTTATGTCATTTATATGGGAGTGAAAAGATAGTGTGCTATCGAGGATGACACCCAGGCTCTTGACCTGAAGGGCGGGGGACACGGTAGAACTGTCAATGGTGAGAGAGAAACTCTTTGCTTTGTGAAGGGTGGATTTAGTACCGACAAGGAGAGGTTTAGTTTTTTCGCTGTTTAGTTTGACAAAGTTATGAGAAAACCAGGATTTAATTTCCGAGAGGCAAAGTGTAAGGGATGCAGGTGGAAGAGAGGCATCAGGTTTACTGGAGAGGTAGAGTGGGTGTCATCCGCGAAGCAGTGAAAGTGGATGCCAAAAGTGCGGAAGATATCACCAAGGGGAAGAAGGTATGTAATAAAGAGAAGGGGCCCCAGAACAGACCCTTGGGGCACACCATAAGACACAGGAGAGGACTGTGAAGTGAATTAGTTAATTTGGATAAACTGTGAGCGGCCAGTGAGGTAGGAGTGAAACCAGCTAAGTGGGGTGTGTGTGACGCCAAGAGTGGAAAGTCGGTTGAGCAGGATGGGGTAAGAAATGGTGTCAAAGGCTGCAGATAGATCAAGAGGGAGAGGGAGCCGGTATCTGCTGCTATGAGAAGATCATTAGTGATTTTTATGAGGGCTGGCAGTCGGGGACGGAACCCAGACTGGAATTGTTCGTAGAGGTTCTTGTGAATGAGGTGAGAGTGGCTCTGAGAGGCAACAGGTTTTTTTTCGAGAATTTTAGCGATAAATGGAAGATGAGAAATTGGACGTAGGTTATTGAAATCATTGGGATCTGAGCCAAGTTTTTCAGAATTTGCGTTACAGCAGCGGTATTGAGTTGGACAAGAACAATTCCAGTGGATAATGAAGAGTGAATAATAGCTGAAATTAAAGGGAGGATAGAAGGTAGACCTGACTTCAAGATTTCAATGTATTTTGTGTGTATGTGTTTGTTTTCAAACCTGAAAATGTTACAGCTTCAGCTGTTGTTAAATCACGATATAAATCAATATGTACTGTATGTATATATCGTATTGTGTGTGTGTGAACATATTCAGTCAGTCCTGAATTTTCCACGCCACATGATGCACAAAAAGTTACATCATCCTTTGCAAGTCATGGGGGGTGTAAATTCACAAACGTATTTATTTCATTTGATTTTAAAAAAATCTTTTTTGGGGGGTGTTATTTGATTTGAATAATACATTGTCATGCTGGATCCCCGTAATGTGCTCAGTGTTGTTGGCATACTGTAGATGTCATGTGATGATGCTGTATTTCACATATTTTTTAATTGCATGGCAAAACTTTTGCTTGCAATCATAAAACTGCAATTAAGGAGTTTTGGTACAATCAAACAATGAGACACACACGAAAATGTTGTCCCGAATGGGCCAGTTCACATTTTGAGTAAATGAACATGGGTTGTAGGAAAAAAAATATGTTTTAATGTAGTTTGAGAGTTAAAACGAGCAAAAGGCACCAACTAAGTGAAATGGTGCATTGAATGTATGAATTTAGTATGAACTCTGCTAAATATTTTCAGACCTAAATGATCTAAGTCATATTATTTGTTTTAACAAGTCGGCCGATGCTTCTTTGGTGCCCTACGTCAGTGTGCTCAAAGATATGCACACACGTAGCAGTCCATACAAAAATAGCAAATAGTCTTAGGTCTCCAGAAGACGGCAGGCGGAAATAACACACTTGCGCTGCTGTCACCAGAGCCCACAGTTGGTTAATTTCAGTTAGCATTCACTCACTGTACAAGATGAATTGATTTCACTTTGTTTCCTTTTGACAAGCATGTTTATTGTGCAATGAAATGTGGAGTGGCAGAGGGCTGACAGTATCCATCAACACGGGGCAATCTGCTGACTGCCGGGGCCAGATGAAGGTATTCATTAGCTCAGGAGCGCGGCGCTCACTCAGACAAGACAGCCAGTGTCTGCACACAGGGAGCGCTCGCCGTAATTTACGATGCCTCCCGGCCCATTACTCTATCACTGACACTGATTCAGCAATTTATATACTGGTGTGCATGCATATGGGCAGAGGTTGAGCCGCTTACGGGGAGGGACAAAACAACTGCCTTCCATCAGCATGTGCCACATCACAAGTTAACCGGCAAACCAACCACATGACTTGCACCACTGGAGAGGAGCCATATTGGACATTTTTAGTCATTGCTTATCGCCACCCTTTGCACACATATTCTCAACACTGTAATGCAATTGCCAAGGGGTTTTTACATTCAAATGAAGGCCTGCCTTCACAGAGACAAGTTGATCACAGCCTCGATTTTGATTTGAAATTGGCTGAATTGTAAAATGACTGAATTGATTGAATTATGCTGCGTTCCAAGGTCCATGGGAGTCACTAAATATACTTATCATTAATGAGACTCATGCAATTACAAACAAAATGTATAAAATGTGAGGTAATGTAATGACACATTCAGAATCGACCAGACTTTCCTACTCTTGTTAAATGGGATTCAGCACAGACCCCATTTAAATTGCCTCCCATTATCACCAATTAAAGTGCAGATGTTCTATTAGGATTTCCTGTCATAATTTACTTCCGAGCAGAGTCCAGATTCATGAATGGATTTATTGGTACCCACTTTGAAAACAACAAAATGCAGGCATGCCACATTATAAAATACTTTCAAGACATTCAACATATTTAAACATAAAAGGTTTTTACAGTGCCAGTTGTCATGATCTGGTTGGCGACCAATGGGTGGTGCTGTCGGCCCCGCCTGCACCTGCACAGGTGCTGGTCGTCCCGATCAGTGGCGTACTGCCACGTTCGGATTGGCGACCAACGGGTAGCGCTGTCAGACCAGCCTGCTGCCTCGCAGGTGCTGGTCGTTCCCAATCAGTGACACTCAAAAGGACTCCCGGCACGACCATTCGTGGTCGGGTCATTGTTGTAAGCTTTGTATGCAATTGTATGCATTGTATGCTGTGCATGTGTTTGTTTCACCTTGGCGGAATTTTAATCTTGGTTTTCTTTTGATACGTTGTATTTTTTTCTGTTCAGATGATTTTGATGTTTTAGACTTTGTTCCTGCTGAATTTATTTTAATAACACAAAAAACACAACCTCCTGCTCCCTCCTGCCTGCTTTTTGGGATCCGCAACCGCCATCACCACCTTGCAAACCGTGACACCAGTAAAGTTCAGCTGTTCTAGTTGGCTTTTCCTGATTTGTGGCTTTCTCTCAGAAGCATGAATGTTTTGTGCTTATAGTGAATACTATTTCGAACATTTCATAATTCCCTCCACCTTGTTTAAGGTCCAAGCTCCAGTTGAGGAAGACATCTCCAAAGTATGATCATATCATCACCGTCATCGGAAAGATGTATTTTTTTAGGTGATGAGTAATGTTTTGTATGCACCAAAAAGTTCAACCTTCGTTTCATAGAACCATTCCAAAATCTTCCATACATGTGGGGAATTGTGTATAAAACGAAGATCATCAAACAGCTACACTATGCTTCCAGCATGTATTCAATCGTGATCCAATGTCTTATATATATATAAATTCTTATATTCAGTAGGTAAAATCAACACAAACAAAGCCACCTTCACATGAGGTTTATCAACGGTATTACCATATGTAGCCACAAAGTGATGTGACATCACACTCAATTTTGGGATTCACACACAGTAACAAACGTTTATAAATGCAAACATGAGAGCGTTCATTGCATTGTCAGGTAACATATGACTGAATCAGGTTCAACCTGCGCATTAGCGTCCCGTCTCATTAATCTCTTCAATTCCCGACAAGCAATTTACTGCAATATTGTTTCAATCTTTCCACTTGGAGGTCAAGACCCAGCTTTGACATTTTGCCCATGAGCGTTAAAGCACATTTTGTCCGAGAGTGGCGGGACATTTAGGAATCAGTTAGGTGGATGTGTGAGTGCTAAACAAATGTTTAGCAGTGACAGAGGCTGGGTAATACATGAGTGCTGCTGTGTTAGGGATAACAAAGAGGGAGTGTTGCTTAATAGAATTTATTGTGATTCATGAGGCCATGGCTCATGTGCGATAGAGGAATATAACAGTCCCTTTTTAATTTGTCTCTCCTGTAAACCTTCTAAATGAACACCATGAATTACAGTGAGGGAAATGGCCTTATATTTCCAAGGGGGAGGAGGTGGGGAATACACATGTTGTGAGGAGAAAAGTGAAAGAAATATAGCTCATGGACTGCAGGTTCAGACTTGACCGCGCACCCAGCCAGAGGGTAGCATTGCTCCAGTCGTCTCCACCTCTTTGCATGTCTGCTCCTCAAGCTGCCTTGGGGCACGCGCGCTCCGTGTGTGGAAAAAGGCAGCCTTCTTCTTTATTCGCTGAGCATAGAGAAGTCAAAAGCCAACTTTTAAAATGTGCGTGACGTGGAAAGATGCGGCATGTTATGCCAATGTTCAACATTGTAGCTCAGGTGTAACACTGCCAAGATGATACAGGGACGGAGGATTCTTGAGTAGAATTGGCTCGGAAAATTGAGCTTGCTATCGGGCAAACCTGTTGGGATCGTTGGTAACACCTCTGACTGCAGGCGTTTAGTGGCGACAATGAAGCCTCTCCCTCGGAGCGGGATCATGTTGGATTAATGTGTATGGGCAAACAGGACATGACATTCGGGGTACAGGCTGCTGGAGCCAGGGCTCAAAGCATGCAAATTAAAATGACACGAATTACAAGAGAGCTAAACCCCATTTAACATGTCAATCCCTCCACCACCTTTTTTCCTCCTTCATTAAAAATGTGTGTGTATGTGTGCGCATTCACAAACATGTGCAAACGCACACAGAAAACATGCTTCAACATGTTGCCCGTGTTTTTGTCCTCTCTATTGTATTCAAGTCTTACTGTTCATACCATCCAACTTTACACAAACACGCTGACAAACACAGTCACAATTATTCAGTAATGAATATTTGAAGAACTGTTTTGATGGGCCACAAAACTTTTTTTCTTTGTGTTGAGAATACATAATTTTGCATTGTGTGTGACACATTTGTCGTAATTACAATTCATAAAACCACTATCTTTTTATCCATTTATTTTATTCCATTTTATCATGATTTTACATTTATATTTTACAACACAATCAATCCTTTTATTTCTTTATTTTAACACGTTAAACCAACGGATGGTGTTCTGGGGAGCTTGTATGGAATTGTGGCTTTTTAAATAATGCATTTGAAAAAGAAAAAAAAAATATTGTATGAGTAAAATAAATGACAAGCTTGGACAAGGAATAAATTTGGCTCCTAAGTCAAGGCACCAATGTTTAGGAAAAAAATAAATAAAATACATTCTGAATTATTGGCCGATATTTCAGTCTTTATAATTGACAAGATATTGCAAATCAACAGATTTTTATTAAAAAAAATGTATACACCTTTCAACATGAGACCAAGATAATGACGTTCAAACACCCACATTATTGAAAAAAACCCGAAATATTCCCATTGCCATTTTCATCAG